>NW_008236162.1:4691-5768 GCF_000691975.1 Corvus brachyrhynchos
TGCCGCCAGGGTGTCCCCAGGGGATCCCCCCACCCCCTCCACGGCTGAACTTTGGGCTGGGGTCACCCTGTGTCACCCACATGAGGGGGGAGAGTCCCACGGGAGCCCCAGCTCAGTGTCACCCCCTGACCGTGTCCCCCATGGAGGGGGCAGGAGTGACCAGGGCCCCCCCCCTGTCCCTCCCTGCCCCCCGTGACTCCGGGATTGCCAAACCCCTGCCAGCACATCCTGTGTCATCCTGGGCTGCTGCTGAGCCCAGCCTTGGTCATCCCGAAATCTGCGGGGCCACCACCCTGCTGATCCCAGCCGCGGTCATCCCGAAACACAGAGAGCCCTCACCCCGCTGATCCCACCCTCGGTCATCCTGGAATCCGTGGGGTTCTCACCCCTCTGATCCCACCCTCGGTCATCTTGGAATCCGTGGGGTTCTTATCCCACTGATTCCAGCCTTGGTCATCCCAGAATCTGCTGGTCCCACTCTTGGTTATCCTGGAATCCATGGGGCACCCACCCTGCTGATCCCAGTCCTGATCATCCCAAAATCTGCTGATCTTGGTCATCCCGCAGTCCATGGGGTTCCCACCCCGCTGATCCCACCCTGATGATCCCACCCTTGGTCATCCCGCAATCCATGGAGCTCTCACCCCACTGATCCCAGCCTCAGTCATCCCAAACTCCGCAGGGCTCAGCCTGGATTTCTTTGGGAGGGAGGGATGCGTTGTGGGCACGGGGCTCAGAGTGTCCCCACAGAGCGCTGGGGACAGAGCTGGTGACCCAAATCCGGCCAGTGGTGACCCAAATCTGGCCGGTGGTGACCCAAATCCCGTGTCCCCCTCCCGTGTCCCCCTCCCGCGTCCCCCTCCCGCGTCCCCATCCCGTGTCCCCATCCCGTGTCCCCATCCCGTGTCTCATCCCGTGTCCCATCCCGTGTCCCGTGTCCCATCCCGTGTCCCCATCCCGTGTTCCATCCCGTGTCCCATCCCCTGTCCCATCCCGTGTCCCCATCCCCTGTCCCATCCCGTGTCCCATCCCGTGTCCCATCCCGTGTCCCCATCCCGTGTCCCATCCCCTGTCCCC
>NW_008236162.1:5979-10384 GCF_000691975.1 Corvus brachyrhynchos
CCCCGCCCCGTTCCCCCCGCCCGTGGGAGCTGCTCCCAGCCCCGGGGGGAGCGGCCCGGCCCTGCCCGTTCCCAGGTGATACCATCTCCCCTCGGCACTTGAAAGCGGCTCTTTGAAGGGGCCGGGAGCCTGCGCTTCCTAACGCCGCCGATCCCAAATCCCAGCGCCCCACAGCCCTTGGAATGTTGCTCCGGAACCTGGGAATTCCGGCACAAAGGCCACCCAAAATCCCACCGCAACCCGTTGGATCACGGGTGGTCTTGGGGGCTGCACATCCCGGGCTCCCCATTCCCTCTGACACCCCCCAGCATTCCCACCCCACAGGGCACATCCCAAGCACCCCAAAACGCATTGGAATGCGATCCCACAACCTGACCATCCCAGCGCCGTGACCATCCCAAAATCCCACCGGAACCCATTGGACCAGGGGTGGCTCTGGGGGCTGCACATCCCGGGCTCCGTTCCTTTGGACATCCCCCAGCATTCCCACCCCACAGGGCTCATCCCAAACCTCCCACCCCTTTCCCAGCCTCTCCAGGTGGATCCATCCCCTGGGACATTCCGGGGTGGCTCCGGGGTGGTCCCACCACCCCCAAACCCTCGGCCATAACCAGTGACCCCTTTCCCGGCCATCCAGAGGGAAACACCCCGGGAGACGCCCCCGGCACAGGGTGTTCCCTCCGATCCCAAATCCTGGGATGAGGACTGGCATGAACTCCCACCCCTGCCCGGGTGGGAATCAGCGCTGGGAGCTGGAATGGGAACGGTGGCAGGGCAGGGAGCAGCTGGAGGGATTTGGGGGTGATCCCGAGTGCCTTGAGAGTACCTGGAATATGGGAATGGTGAAGAGAAGGCGGCTCGCTCCCGCGTGGCACCACCGGGATTCCCAACATCCACTGGCGTTCCTGACCCCAAAAAACATTCCCGACCCCAACGGACATTCCTAACCCCTACTGGTGTTCCTGATCCTAAAAAACGTTCCTGACCCCAAAAAACAATCCCCACCAACATTCCTGACCCCAAAAACATTCCTGACCCTCACCAGCACTCAACCCCAAAAATCAATTCCAACCCCCAAAACATTTCTGACCCCAAAAACATTCCCGATCCTCACCAACATTCCCGACCCCAAAAAGCATTCCCGACCCCAGAAACCATTCCCAACCCCAAAAACCATTCCCGACCCCAAAAACCATTCCCAACCCCAAAAACCATTCCCAACGCCCACCAACATTCCCAACCCCCACCAGCATTCCGGGCCCCCACTGACATTCCCAACCCCAAAAACCATTCCTGACCCCAACCAATATTCTTGACCCCAAAAACGATTCCCGATCCCAAAAACCATTCCCAACCCCACCAACATTCCCAACCCCAAAAACCATTCCCAACCCCAATGAACTTTCCTAACCCCCACCGACATTCCCGACCCCCACTGGTGTTCCTGACCCCAAAAAACATTCCTGACCCCCACTGACATTCCCGACTCCTACCAACATTCCCAACCCCAAAAAACATTCCTGACCCCAAAAATCAATCCCAACTCCACCCAACATTCCCACCCCCCCCCCCCACATCCCCGACCCCCCCCCAACATTCCCGACCCCAAAACCCATTCTCGCCCCCCTTTGGAAGCCCCATCCCAGAGCATCTCCCTCCCTCTCTGGGTGCCGGCTCCGGGAGTTCCAGGATTCCCAATTCCTTTTCCCGAGTTACGAAACCGCAACCCCAAACCCAGGGGTTGTTTTGGGATTATAACAATTAATAATAATTAAATTGGGGTTATTTAATTGTTTTCCTGCCCTGGGAGCCTCCGGCTGTTGGGTTTTCCTCTTGGAATTGTGCTTTGTCCGTGGCTTAGGCCGGGTTTGGGATTAAGGGGTCATTCTGAGGGCAGATCCGGGATAAATCCATCCATTTAGGGCAAATCCCTGAAAAAGGGGCATGAACCCCTTCTCCTTCATCCCACGTTCCATCCCATCTTCCTTCCTTGGGGATTTCTGGGTTGGAAAACCACACAAAATGTGGGATTTAGGGATTTAGCCAGGCTGGAGAGTGACACTGCAGACCCCAGTTCATGGGAAAACCCACCCAAAATACGGGATTTAGGGATTTATCCAGGCTGGAGGGTGATGCTCTGGATCCTTCCATGCAGGAATCAGTGGGAAAACCCACCCAAAACTTGGGATTTAGGGATTTAGAGAGTGACACAGCAGACCCCAGTTCATGGGAAAACCCACCCAAAATATGGGATTTTGGGATTTAGCCAGGCTGGAGAGCAGCACTTTGGACCCTTCCATGAATGAACCAGTGGGAAAACCCACCCAAAATATGGGATTTAGGGATTTAGAGAGCCACAGTGTAGACCACAGTCCATGGGAAAATCCCCACAAAAAATGGGATTTTGGGATTTAGAGAGCGACACTGCAGACCCTGGTCCATGGGAAAACCCCCCTAAATTATGGGATTTAGGGACTCCCTGCTGCCAAACACCCTCTGTGCCCCCATGGAGACGCCTCCAACACCCTGGGATGGGCCGGGAATCTTCTCCTCGGTGCGGATCCTCATCCCTCTCCCTCTCGCATGACTTCAATCCCAGATATTCCGACGTGGCGATGGAGAGAAAAAAAGAAGGAAAAATCCCCCAAATCCCCCCGTTCCGGGAACAAGGGCGCTGTGTGCTCGTGTCCGGCAGGAATCCTTCGGCCGCCTGTTGATCTTGGATCGGGAAGGTGAAAATGAAGCCGAGGGAAAACACGGCCCCGGGCTCCCCCCGGCCCTTCCCGGGGCTCGCACAATCCCAAATTGTCGCCTCCGGGATGGTTTTGGCTCCTCGGCGGGGCCCTGGAATTGCTCCGGCGGCGGCGGCGGCGGGCGGGGAGCGGCCCCCCCGGGGTGTTTGCTCAATGTATGGGCTGAGAATAAATCCAATGTTATTCCCAGGGTCGGGAATGCTGCTGGCCCCGGGATGATCCCGTGGCTGCTGCCCCATCCCGAATTTTGGGGGGCTGACGCGTTCTGGAAAGGCAGCACCTCTGGGATCTCCCCTATCCCGAATTTTGGGGGGCTGACGCGTTCTGGAAAGGCAGCACCTCTGGGATCTCCCCTATCCCGAATTTTGGGGGGCTGACGCGTCCTGGAAAGGCAGCACCTCTGGGATCTCCCCTATCCCGAATTTTGGGGGGCTGACGCGTCCTGGAAAGGCAGCACCTCTGGGATCTCCCCTATCCCGAATTTTGGGGGGCTGACGCGTCCTGGAAAGGCAGCACCTCTGGGATCTCCCCTATCCCGAATTTTGGGGGGCTGACGCGTCCTGGAAAGGCAGCACCTCTGGGATCTCCCCTATCCCGAATTTTGGGGGGCTGACCCGTCCTGGAAGGGCAGCACCTCTGGGATCTCCCTCATCCCAAATTTTGGGGGTCTGACCCATCCTGGAGCTCTTGGTGGACACGCAGCACCTCCAATGTCCCTTCTATCCCAAATTTTGGGGGTCTGACCCATCCTGTAAGGGCAGCATCTCTGATTCTTCCCTCATCCCAAATTTTGGGGGTCTGACCCATCCTGGGGCTGTTTTTGGAAGGTCAGCACCTCCGGGATCTCCCTCATCCCAAATTTTGGGGGTCTGACCTGTCCTGGAGCTCTTGGTGGACAGGCAGCACCTCCAATGTCCCTTCTATCCCGAATTTTGGGGGTCTGACCCATCCTGGGGCTGTTTTTGGAAGGGCAGGACCTCTGGGATCTCCCTCATCCCAAATTTTGGGGGTGTGACCCATCCTGGGCCTGTTTTGGGACGGGCAGCACCTCCGACATCTCCCCCATCCCGCTAAAAGTGGGGCTTTATTGGGAATTTTTTCCTGGCTTTATCTCACGGCTCCTGTTTTTCCACTGGCTTAAAAGGCCCTTTCATAGCCGGGATTTTCCCCGTGAATGTCCATTTTATTCCCATTTTTTTTTCTTCCTTCCTTTCCTAAACAACTCTTCGGGGCTTCCTCCCTTCCCACCCCTTTCCCTGCTCCCCCTTTTCTGTTTATGTCCCGTTTTTTTGGGAAAGCCTCCATAAAGAAAGGATTTTGGAGCGGCCCAAGCCTGGCCACTGACGAGGGCTTTGTTGGCTGTGGGAATGCCGCCAGCTCCGGGCTGGCAGCTCCCGGGAAATGTCAATATTGGATCACTTAGCACCACATTATTTTATTTATGGTTTTATCCCCATCCAGCAGGGATGAGCATGTCCTGCAGCGAGCAGGAATTCCCCCTGGGAATGCGGCTGAGGGGCTGATCCCGCTCCGGAGGCGACCCCGTGGTGGCTCTGGCAGGTCCCGTGGTGGAGCTGATCCCGTGGTGGCTCTGGCAGGTCCCTCTGCCAGGTGTTTTGGGGTTTCCCGGCTCTCCGTGGTCACGGGAAGCC
>NW_008236162.1:10539-11435 GCF_000691975.1 Corvus brachyrhynchos
CTTTGTGGTGTGACCCCAACTCCACGCCCTGGTTCCCCTCCTTCTCCTTGCGGTCCCTGCAGGGCTTTGTGGTGGGACCCCAAATCCACACCCCGCTCCTCCTCCTCCTCCTCGGGATCCCTGCAGGGCTTTGTGGTGGGACCCCAAATCCACACCCTGCTCCTCCTCCTTCTCCTTGCGGTCCCTGCAGGGCTTTGTGGTGGGACCCCGAATCCATGCGCTGGTTCCCCTCCTCTTCCTCAGGATCCCTGCAGGGTTTTTGTCCTGGCATCCCAAATCCACATTCCAGTTTTCCTCCTCTCCCTCAGGATCCTTCCAGGGGTTTTCTTCCGGGATCCCAAACCCGTGCTTCACTTCTCCTCCTGCCCCTCGGGACCTTTCCGGGGTTTTGCGGGGACCCCGTGGCTGAGCGGGGAAGGGCAGGGGGGTGTTGGGGTGGCTTTTGGGGGAGCAGCATTCCCAAAGAACACCAGCCAGGGGCGGGGAGCTTTGTGATGTCCCCAACCTCCATCCGAGGTGTCCAGGCCTGGGAAAGCCTCCCTGTCTCCTTTTCTCCCGGTGCCACCGGAGCGGGCAAAGGGCCAGCGGTGCCCGGCCAGGCGCCATGGCCCGGCTGGTGACAATGCTGGCACCGTCCCCAGGCCAGGCCGGAGCTGTTTGTCCCTGTCCCGCCTGTTTGTCCGGCGCTCCCTTTGTGCCCGGCGGGAGCTGAGTCAGCGCCGCGGCCCCGCTCCCCACGCGCGACCGCCCGGGAATCTGCGCCCACTGCCGGGGCACGGGGGGGCATCGGCACCTGGGGAGGCATCGGCACCTGGGGTGGGATTGGCACCTGGGGTGGGATTGGCACCTGGGGTGGCATCAGCACTTGGGGTGGCATTGGCACCTGGGGAGGGGTC
>NW_008236162.1:11525-13715 GCF_000691975.1 Corvus brachyrhynchos
CCTGGGGTGGGATTGGCACCTGGGGTGGGATTGGCACCTGGGGATGGAGTCGGTAGCTTGGGGGTGGGATTGGCACTTGGGGTGGCATCGGCACCTGGGGAGGCATCGGCACCTGGGGATGGAGTCAATAACTTGGGGGTGGGATTGGCACCTGGGGTGGCATCGGCACCTGGGGATGGAGTCGGTAACTTGGGGGTGGCATCGGCACCTGGGGTGGTGTCGGTAACTTGGGGGTGGCATTGACACCCTGGGGGTGGCATCGGGACCTGGGAGTGGCCCTGGCACCCCGGGGGTGGCATTGGCACCTTGGGTTGGCATCGGCACCTGGGGATGGCATTGGCACCCTGGGGGTGGCATCGGCACCTGGGGATGGCATTGGCACCTGGGGATGGCATTGGGACCTGGGAGTGGCACTGGCACCTAGGGATGGAGTCAGTAACTTGGAGGTGGCATCAGCACCTGGGGTGGCATCGGTAGCTTGGGGGTGGCATTGGCACCCTGGGGGTGGCATCGGTGTCTTGGGGACGGCATCAGCACCTTGGGATGGCATCGGGACCATGGGGTGACATCGGCACCTGGGAGTGGCATTGGGATCTTGGGATGGCATCGGCACCGGGGGATGGCATCGGAACCTGGGGGTGGCATTGGCACTGGGGATGGTCTTGGTACTTGAGGTGGCATCAGTGACTGGGGATGGCATTGGCACAACTGGAACTGGGAGGTTTGGTGTGGCACCGGCATCTTGGGAGGGCTTCAACACAACCGGAGCCAGCAGGTTTGGGATGGCATCGGCACCTGGGATGGCATCAGCACCCTGGGATGGCATTGGCACCCTGGGATGGCATCAGCACCCTGGGATGGTGTTGGGACCCTGGGATGGCATCCCAACACCTGTGATGGTGTTGGCACCCTGGGATGGTGTTGGGGCCCTGGGATGGCATTGGCAGCCTGGGATGGCGTTGGCACAGGAGGAGATGAGAGACTTTGGGCGGCGTCAGTCGGTACCTCGGGATGGCATCGGCACCTGGGGATGGCATTGCCAGGACCGGAGCCAGGAGATTTGGGATGTTCTCAGCGCCTGGGGGTGGCATTGACACTTAGGGATGGCACCAGCACCCTGGAACGGGATTGCCACCTGCGGATGGCATTGCCAGAGCCGGAGCCAGGAGCTTTGGGATGTTCTCAGCGCCTGGGGGTGGCATCAGCACCTGGGGATGGCATCAGTACCTGGGGATGGCATTGCCAGAACCAGAGCCAGGAGATTTGGGATGTTCTCAGTACCTGGGGATGGCATTGCCAGAACCAGAGCCAGGAGATTTGGGATGTTCTCAGCGCCTGGGGGTGGCATTGACACTTAGGGATGGCACCAGCACCCTGGAACGGGATTGCCACCTGCGGATGGCATTGCCAGAGCCGGAGCCAGGAGCTTTGGGATGTTCTCAGCGCCTGGGGGTGGCATCAGCACCTGGGGATGGCATCAGTACCTGGGGATGGCATTGCCAGAACCAGAGCCAGGAGATTTGGGATGTTCTCAGTACCTGGGGATGGCATTGCCAGAACCAGAGCCAGGAGATTTGGGATGTTCTCAGTACCCAGGAATGTCCCTGCCCGGGAAGCGCGCACAGGTAGAACAGGTCCCGGCGCTCCCCGCAGCTCCTCCGGGAAGCAGCAGAGCGAGGCCCCGGAGCCAGCGGATGTTCCCAGGCGCTCGCAGATCCCGCAGATCCCTCAGATCTCACACCTGCGTTTCCCAAGGGAGACAAGCCCAGAGGGGAAGGTTGGGATCTGCTCCCGGTCCCAAGGGCACGGCGCAGCCCAGACCCCAAACCACCCCAAAGCTCCCATCGGGGCTCGTTATGGAGCAGGGAAGAGCCACCAGCCCCCACTGGCAGATGGGAATCCGGGAATTTGGGGTCCCCCCCTCGGTGTCGCTGCTCCGGCCAGTGTTGGTGACCAGGGACCCCAGCGGGGACCCTCAGGCAGGAAGTGTGGGGCTGGTGGCACCGCGAGGGTCCCTTTCATGGATGAGGTGGGAATGGGGGATGGAGGGGGCCTCCACCCCGGCAGAGACCCCCGAGAGCCCCTTCAAGGGCCGAGTGTGACCCCCTTGGGACGGGAGCCGAAGGGACCGGGCAGGGGACGCGTCCCGGCCGGGCCGGCGCGGGGCCGGGGGCAGGGGGGTGGGGCCAC
>NW_008236162.1:13910-14730 GCF_000691975.1 Corvus brachyrhynchos
CCCCGGCGCTGGGACGGGGCCAGCGCTGGAAAATTTCGAGTGCCAGGAGCGGCGCGGGCACGGCCGGGAGTCACCGGAGGGGACAAAGCCTGGGGCGATGCCACCGCCGCCAGCAGGGCTTGTGCCCCCGGTGGATCCGGGAGCAGAGGACAGGGCTGGAGCGAGAAGGGGAATCCGGGCAGCGAGCAGGGATCGGTTTTCCAGGGGTTGCTGCCGTTTTGGGGTTTTGTCTCAACGGTGCCCGAGCGGGGCCTGGGCCGGGTCGCGGCACCCGCCGGGTGTCACCAGGGGGGACACTCCCGGTGCCACCTCTGTGCTGGCCTCCCCTGGGGACAGGGCATCGATGGCTCCTCATCCTCATTTCCCTACCACGGAAAAGGCACCGGGAGCCTCCATCCCGGAGCTGGAGCCCTCGGTGGGTGCCGTGCTTGGTGTGGGCAGGCTGGAAAATCCTCTGCAGACGGTCCCAAAAAAGCCCGGGAATTAGTAAAAACCGGGATAATGATGATAAAGAGAAATTACAACAGCGTGAAGAATCTTGAGAGTAATGGGAATAACAGTGGGAATAAGAATCAGAATAATGCGATTAATGATAATAAAGAAATAAAAATAAAAATAATAAAAAATACCAAGGCCCCGTCTCCATCCGAATCCCCCCGCGGCCGCCCCGCTGCCCCTCACCCCGCGCTCGTTTAAAGGCAGTGAAAAGAACCAGGAGCGCAAAATTCCAGCCGGAGCATCACAAAGGCGGGCTGACGTCAGGGAGGCGGAGGGCTCCGGGCCAGGAGAAGGGAAGCTGTGTTTGAAAAATGGCAATTTC
>NW_008236162.1:15006-16271 GCF_000691975.1 Corvus brachyrhynchos
AAAAAAAAAAGAGGAGAAAAAATCCCTGTTTTTAAAACTGCTCCTTCAGCCAGGGATTTTGGAAGGTTCCTCCTGCAGGCCACAGGCCGGAGGCACCCAGGAACAACAATTCCCTATAAAAACCCGGTTCCTGCCGAGCCGGCCACCCGCGGTGGCCCTGGGTGAGGTGTGGGGGGATGCTCCTCACATCCCAGCTCCATCGATCCCGAACGTCCCCAAAACTGGGATTTTACCCCCTGGATTCTCCCTGTGCTTGGATCCTTTGCTTGATGCTGAGAGGATGAGGAGGAGAAGGAGGATGAGGAGGAGGAGGAGGAGGAGGAGGGTGAGAAGGAGGATAAGGAGGAGGAGGAGGAGGAGGAGGAGGATGAGGATGAGGAAGAGGATGAGGATGAGGAGGAGGCCGAGGATGAGGACGAGGATGGGATGAGGATGAGGAAGAGGAAGAGGATGAGGACGAGGATGAGGATGAGGATGAGGATGAGGAGGATGAGGAGGATGAGGATGAGGAGGAGGATGAGGATGGCAGGAAATAACTTCAGGTTGTGCCAGGGAGGTTTAGGTTGGGTGTTGGGGAAATTCCTCCCCGGGAAGGGCTCTCCAGCCCTGCCACAGATGCCAGGTGGAGTCCCCATTCCCGGCGGGATTTATCGGTGGATGTGGCACTTGGGGACACGCTCAGTGCTGGGGGCACGGGTGGACTCGGTGACCTCAGAGGGCTTTTCCAACCTTAATGATTCCACGGTCCTGGATGATTCCATGCTCCCGGATGATTCCCCGGGCTGGAGAACCCATTTTTTGAGGCGTTGTTGTGGGGTGGCAGCTCCAGCCGGGAGGATGGTGCCATCTCCTGGCATTCCCAGGCTCCTCCCGCCGGAGCCGCGGGCATGGAGGATGCTCGGGAAGGGAAACTGAGGCACGGAGCGAGGGACCACCTGGAGCAGCGATCCCTGGGGACCCTGCTGGCGTGGAGCCCAAATCCCTGGCATTCCATGAGAATCCCCGTTGGATCCCTGGCTGCCGGCAGGCGCAGGGAGAGAGGATCAGGCTCCGTGGGGTCAGTCCTGCCTCAGTTAAATCCCAAAATAAACTTCTGGGGGCCTCCGAATCCCGCCCCTCCTGTCGGGGAGGGAAGAATCCCTCCAGCGGTGCCTTGCCAGAGGTTCCCGTTTCCATGGCTGAGCTGGGAAAAATCATGGAAAAACCACTTGTTAGTTCAGGCTGGAATAAACCGGCGGCTCCCGGCTTTCCAGGGAAGGGAAAAC
>NW_008236162.1:16375-37675 GCF_000691975.1 Corvus brachyrhynchos
CCAAATGCCTGCTGGAACACTGGAGCGCTCCCAAAATTCACTTTTTTAACGATCAGACGGGGAATGTTGGACATTTCCCAGCGCTGCCCCTCTCCAGCCAGGAGGATTTGCTGGATTCAAAGAAGTTTCGGTCCTTTTTTTCCCCCCCGGAACGCGGAATGTGTGGAAAGGGAACAATCACAGCACGGATTTAAACCCACACCGGGATCCGTCCCCTCCACACCGATAAATTCCCAGGAATTCCAGCGGGCGCCAGGCAGGACAGACCCCAGGGAGCGCTCGTGGGAATTGTTTCCATCCATGAATAATGCAAAACAAGATTTTATTTTATTTTATTTTATTTTATTTTTAAATGGTGTATTCCGTGGTTTATTCTGTGGTTTATTCCATGATTTATTCTGTGGTTCATTCCATGGTTTAGTCCATGGTTTATTCCATGATTTATTCCATGGTTTATTCCATGGTTTAGTCCATGGTTTATTCCATGGTTTATTCCGTGGTTTATTCCGTGGTTTATTCCATGATTTATTCCATGGTTTAGTCCAAGATTTATTCCATGGTTTATTCCATGATTTAGTCCATGGTTTATTCCATGGTATATTCCGTGGTTTATTCCATGGTTTATTCCATGATTTATTCCATGGTTTAGTCCAAGATTTATTCCATCGTTTATTCCATGATTTATTCTGTGGTTTATTCCGTGGTTTATTCCATGGTTTATTCCATGGTTTATTCCATGATTTAGTCCATGGTTTAGTCCATGATTTATTCCATGGTTTATTCCATGGTTCATTCCATGGTTTATTCCATGGTTTGTTCCATGGTTTATTCCATGGTTTATTCCATTATTTATTCCATGGTTTATTCCATGGTTTATTCCATGATTTATTCCATGGTTTAGTCCAAGATTTATTCCATCGTTTATTCCATGATTTATTCTGTGGTTTATTCCGTGGTTTATTCCATGGTTTAGTCCATGGTTTATTCCATGGTTTAGTCCATGGTTTATTGCATGGTTTATTCCATGGTTTATTCCATGATTTAGTCCGTGGTTTATTCCATGGTTTATTCCATGATTTATTCCATGGTTTAGTCCAAGATTTATTCCATGGTTTATTCCATGATTTAGTCCATGGTTTATTCCATGGTTTATTCCAGTGAGCAGCTCTCCTGCTACTCCGTGAGCTCTTTTTCCTTGTGGCCTCCTTGGGAAGTTCCCACCTCCCTCTGACATTCCCACAACTTCGGCTTTGGCCATTCCAAGGAAAAGGTCAATCCCACAGAAACCCAGGGAATTCCAGGGAATGGGATCGGCACGGTTTGGGCTGCGGGTTCCGAGCTCTCCATGGCATTTGGGACACCCCGAGGGCTCATCCCAAGGGATCCCCTGGAAAATGAGGTTATTTGAAGAAGTATCCGGATCGTGAGGGCATTGGGAGCCTGGAGATGAGGTCACAAAATCCTGGAATGGTTTGGGTTGGAAAGGTCCTACAATCTCCTCCAGCCCCACCCCTTCACACCTTCCTCTATCCCAGGATGTTCCAGCCCGGCCTCGGACATTCCCAGGGATCCAGGGGCAGCCCCAGCTCCTCCAGACACCCCAGTTTGGGCTGGAAATGACCTCTGAAGGTCACCCAGTCCAACGTCTCCGTGGGTGGCTGTCCTGGAGCCCAAATCCCTGGAATTCCAGGAAAATCCCTGTTGGATCCCCGGCCCTCAGCAGGCTCAGGGAGAGAGGAACCGGCTCCATGGGGTCAGTCCTGGCCCAGTTAAATCCCCAAATAAACTTTTCTGGATCTCGGAATCCCAGCCCTCCTGTCGGGAGTGGAACACGACGGGGCAGGATTCGGCACCTTGGGGATTTTCATCCTGGACAGGGACAGCATTCCGGAATTAAATTCCAGAGGAGCCCTCACTGGGCCAGCCTGGAAAGGCAAAGCCCCATTTTCCCATTTTCCAATGGGAATCCAGGAAAACAAGCCATGGGAACTGCCAAAAATCCTCATTTTCACCTTTTCCAATGGAAATCCAGGAAAACAAACCATGGGAACCGCCAAAAATCCTCATTTTCACCTTTTCCATTGGAAATCCAGAAAAACAAACCATGGGAACTGCCAAAAATCCTCATTTTCCCATTTTCCATTGGGAATCCAGGAAAACAAACCATGGGAACGGCCAAAAATCCTCATTTTCACCTTTTCCATTGGAAATCCAGAAAAACAAACCATGGGAACTGCCAAAAATCCTCATTTTCACCTTTTCCACTGGGAATCCAGAAAACAAACCATGGGAACGGCCAAAAAACCCATTTTCCCATTTTTCATTGGGAATCCAGGAAAACAACCCATGGGAACGGCCAAAAATCCTCATTTTCACCTTTTCCAATGGAAATCCAGGAAAACAAACCATGGGAATGGCCAAAAATCCTCATTTTCACCTTTTCCATTGGGAATCCAGGAAATCAACCCATGGGAATGGCCAAAAAATCCTCATTTTCCCATTTTCCAATGGGAATCCAGGAAAACAACCCATGGGAACAGCCAAAAAACCCATTTTCCCATTTTCCATTGGGAATCCAGGAAAACAAACCATAGGAATGGCCAAAAGTCCTCATTTTCACCTTTTCCATTGGGAATTAACCCACGGGAAGGGCCACCTGGTGCCTGTTCCCACACTCCCGGGAGCAGCGGTGCTGGACGGGAATTGCCGGCCCCGGCAGGGAAGTTTGGGATCCTCCCACACCCCAGGGGGGACAAACTGGTGCCGCTCCTGCCGCCCCTGGCTCGGATCAGCCCCGTTCCACAGGGTGGGAAAGGCTGGAAAACGCCACGAGCTCCACCTCAAACACCCACGGGAGTGGGAGATGCTCATTCCCAGCTCATTCCCAGCTCATTCCCAGCTCATTCCCAGCTCATCCCCGGCCCATTCTCGGCTCATTCCCAGCTCATTCCTGGCTCATTGCCAGCTCATTCCCGGCTCATTCCCAACCCATTCCCAGCCCATTCCCGGCCCATTCTTGGCTCATTCCTGGCTCATTCCCGGCTCATTCCCAGCTCATTCCCAGCTCATTCCCAGCTCATTCTCGGCTCATTCCTGGCTCATTCTTGGGTCCTTCCGGCTCATTCCCGTCCCTTTCCCGGCTCATTCTCGGCTCATTCCCATCCCTTTCCCGGCTCATTCCCAGCCCTTTCCCGGCTCATTCCCATCCCTTTCCCAGCCCATTCCTGGCTCATTCCTGACTCATTCCTGGCCCATTCTTGGCTCATTCCTGACTCATTCCTGGCCCATTCTCGGCTCATTCCCTTCCCTTTCCCGGCTCATTCCCAGCCCATTCTCGGCTCATTCCCGTCTCTTTCCCGATGCAGGGACGGCTTCAAAGCGAGATCCGTCGCTGAAACCAAAGGGAAGGCGCAGGTGGGACAAACAAAGGGATGCAAATGCGCTCCTCAGGTGGCCGCCAGCTCCGGCTTTCCCAATCCTCAGCATCCCGATTCATTTTCGGCTTCCTGCAGATCCCAGAGCTCTTTTGGGACCCGGCCTGGCACTGGGGACAGCAGGGATGGAAAACTCCGGGTTTGGATTCTGCCGGGGGTGACTGGAGGCTTCTTTTCCCTGCCAGGGTTTGCCACGAGGATTTGAGCCGGTTTAGGGATCAACACCCAAAAACCCAGGGAAAATGGAGTCTTTTATGGCAGGAAAAAAATCAGGGAAAATCTGGGAAAACAGAGCCTTTTATGACAGGAAAAAAATCAGGGAAAATCCGGGAAAACAGAGCCTTTTATTACAGGGAAAAAATCAGGGAAAATCTGGGAAAATAGAGCCTTTTATGGAAGGAAAAAAAATCAGCGAAAATCGGAAAATCAAGGAAAACGGAGCCATTGCTGTCTTTATTTGATCCGTTTTCTGTGATGTGATGAGCAAATGATTTCCATGTCATGATTCTCTTCCTGAGTTTTTATTTTCTTTTGGAAGGGGAGGGAATTTTGCAAACTCTCATCTCCCATCCCAGCCGGTCCCCCTGGGATTCTCCAATGTCACCCACACCCAACCAGGGGACACCCCAGCCCTTGGGCTGTCCCAGTTTGAGCCATCAGCACACACTGGGATAATCCAGGCCTGCCTTGGAGCTGAGGGAAGCTCCGGAGCCTCAGGGATACTTTGGAGCCTCAGGAATTCGCAGATTCTGAGGGATATTTGGGACATGGATCATCCTCTGTCCCCCGAGATGGGACAGTGACACTGCTGCTCCCTCTGGGGTGTCCTGGTCCCTTCGATGCGGCTGAGAGGGACCAGCAGCCTGGGAAAATGAAAATTCCTGGATTTTGGGAACACAGAGCACAGTGTGGGACCACAGGACAGGACGAGGCGATTCCGGTGGTTCTGCTCAGCCTGAGGAGGTGGGGAAGGAGAGCTGAGACCCAGAGGGGCTTCCTGTACCTGCCTAAATCCCAAAAGCACTTCAGAATTTAGGGATCAAATCCCAAATTTTGTGCTTTCTACTCTGTTTTTTTCACTTCTGGACAAGCCCTTGTAAAGCCACCGTTGTCACCGGAAGGGATCAGAACCTTCCTCCTTCCCAAAGGATCTGGAATTTCTGCACTTGTGCCGTGTTTTGAGGCACAGAGGGCGCAGGGTCCTGTACCTGGGATGGTTTGAGGGGTTGAGGCCCCTCAGGGAGACCCTGGATTGGCTGGAAGCACAAGTCCCCAGAGCCTTGGTTAATTAAAACGCTCATCAAGAGACTGCAGTCACTAAGGAGTCGTTTCTAGATGAGACGGGAAGGGAAGGGTTAACAGGAGTTACAGGGAGAACCCTGGGCTCTTCCCAGGGACAGGGATGGAAAATCCCACAGGATCACAAAAACTGAGAGCGGAGGGAGCAGATGGATGAGCAGAGTTCAAGAATCCCAGGATCACGGAATGGTTTGGGTTGGAGGGACCTTAAATCCCACCCAGTGCCACCCCTGCCATGGGCAGGGACACCTCCCACTGTGCCAGGGTGCTCCAGCCTGGCCTTGGGCACTTCCAGGGATCCAGGGGCTGCTCTGGGAATTCCCCTTCCCACCCTCATTCCTTCCCAATATCCCATCCATCCCTGCCCTCTGGCACTGGGAAGCGGGGTGGGGAATGGATTGGGAGCAGCCTGAGGATGCCGATGCCTGATCTCCACCCGAGGACACCGAGTCCGAGCTGTCCTTGCCCTTTGTCCTCATCCAAACTCCCCCCAAGTCGGTTTTTCCATGTTTCTCCGGGCACTAGAGGGCTGCAGAGTCCCGCGTTTGCGGCTGCAGCGCGGCTCCAGCCCTCGCTCGGCTCCTGGAAGGAAAAGGGGACCCGCGGGTGTGGGACTGGGCTTGGATGTCCTCTCCCGGCATGAGGATTTGGGATGTTGGGGGGCAGGAATTGCGGAGGAAGGGAAGCAGGAGGGAAAGGAGGGATGGGAGGTTCAGCTCCTAAATCCCAGAGCAGCCCAGTTTGTGCCCAGTCCCTGCCCGGAGCAGTGTCCTGGTGGGATCTGAGCATCACCCAGGACGAGGACACCCCACCCTCCCTGGAAAAATCATCCCGGCTTTGATCTTTGTACATTTAAGGGGAAAAAAAGGGGGGAAAAGAAGGGAAAAAAGCTTTTCTTTGGCAGGTGAGTGATTCCCATTTTTGCCCCCTGACTCCCATCCTTCCAGTGAACACCCCTGGGAAGAGTCTGGTTCCCTCTGGAAGGTTCTGTAGGGTCTCTCCTCTGGAACTGTGGCTTTTCCTGAGGTTTGTGTTTATCATCAGGAACCTTCGCCCGGATCCTCGTGGTTGTTTTAGTGCCTGAGGGTCTCCCAAGACCTTTCCTCCAGCATCGCTTCCCTAAAAGCTGCTTCCCTCCATCCCATACTCCTTAGAATCCCCTTTTCTTCCCAATGGATATGGGATCGTGGAATCCCAGAGTGGTTCGGGTGGGAAGGGACCTCAAAGCCCACCCAGTGCCACCCCTGCCATGGCAGGGACATCTCCCACTGTCCCAGGGGGCTCCAAGCCCCATCCAACCCAGCCTTGGACACTCCCAGAAGCACCCACAGCTTCCCTGGACAACCTGCTCCACTTCCTCACCAAAAAACCCACCTGGAATTCCACCCTCAGGACCTGCGAGGGGGACGCAGCGTGGGCTGGGAGGGTTTCGGACATTCCCGGGAGCTCCTTCTCCTAAAAACACCCAAATCCCACCTGAGCAACCTCCAACCCCTTCCCTTCTTGGGTAAATTCAGGTTTATTGAAATGTATCCAGGTTTTTTTCCAGCAGGTGGCAGGGAGAGACCAGGGAAGCAGGGAGGGCTGCGGAGGTGTGGGACAGCCCGGGATGAGACCCCCGGGAGACCCTGGGAGGAGGCAGCGGGTTCCTGCCGGAATTTATATGGAATTTTCTACGGCTGGAGCAGAAAAGGAGCCTTTAAGGGACATTTCTGTCTGCACCACGTGACCCCGTGTCCCTCTGGAATAAATTCCCTCTGATTAAAAGGATAACAGGGGAGAGATTTTAATTCAGGTGGGACAATTTGGCCACCGCGTTTTCCCTCCAGTTGATGGGAGCCAGAATTCCAAGGAAAAGAATTCCGAGGAAATCGGAGCCAGCCCCGTATGAAATCCCTCAGCCTGGGCTGTTTTCCCGTTGGAATTCTGTTGGAATTTGCTGTGCTGGTGCTGAGCAGGGCCGGGAGTTGCCGCGGGCAGGGGCGGGGTGAGGGAAGGGACACAGGGATGGCACAGGGACAAGGAGGGATGGCACATTCCCGGCTCTGGAACAGCAGGAAAAGTCTGAATTTCCAGCCCTGAGCACCCTCCCTCTGGACTCGCTCCCTCCCCGTGCCCCCGCCATACACTCTGTGCCTCCTCCAGCATTTTTGAGGTGTTTAATTACTCTTTAAAATATAATTTATGTAAATTAAAGCTTTTTCCTTGGATAAGAGAGCCGGAAAGGGCCTCACACTGAGGGCACATTCCCAGAACGGCTCCTGGTCCCCTTTCCCAGGGCTAAAGAGGCTCCAGGTTTCCCAAAACAAGACCAGACTCCTCAAAAATATCCCTTTTACCTCTCTGCTGAAGGCACAGAAAAAGGAGCTGGTTTGATGCTCAATCTCCTGGTTTTTAGGTATTAAAAACATTTATAAATTTTTATTTTTGTATCAAGGACCCCAAGGTCGCTTTGCTGAGGAGGATTCAGCCCTGGGAGATGTTTCATGGAATCCTGGGATGGTTTGGGTTGGGAGGAACCTTGGAAACATTCCCCATCATCTGGTTGTTGTAGAGGAAACTAACAGGGAATTACGGGATCCTTGGGGTTGGAAAAGGCCTTCAGGATCATCGAGTCCAACTGTGCCCCCAGCACTGCCAAGGCCACCCTAAACCATGTCCCCAGGTGCCACATCCACTGCTAAATCCCCCCCAGGAATGAACTGGACAACCCTTTCCATGAAGGAATTTCCCCAATATCCAACCTGAACCTCCCCAGTTTGAGGCCGTTTCCTCCAAGCCACAGGAACAAAGCCTCATCCCAGACCAGGCCGTGGCATCGCCCTTTGTCCATTCCAGCCCTTTCTCCTTGACTTCCAACAGCTTTTCCCAAAGGAACACTGCTCCAACCACTGCAGCCATTATTTCTCTACCCTTTATATCGCCGGGGAACGATATTTTTGC
This sequence comes from Corvus brachyrhynchos, assembly GCF_000691975.1. Taxonomy (NCBI): domain Eukaryota; kingdom Metazoa; phylum Chordata; class Aves; order Passeriformes; family Corvidae; genus Corvus; species Corvus brachyrhynchos. Next base: position 24,052 of record NW_008236162.1, read on the forward strand.
ACAGAAAAAGAAATCACTGTGTTGCTTTTTATCTCTCTGTCTGTTCCCAGGAAGAAGCTGGAGAAAACTCTCCCCCTGATCCCTACTGATCACCTCCAGGTTTTCCCTTGGGTTTATGATTCCAGGATTTAAGAATCCCAGAATGGTTTGGGACCTTCAAGACCAGCCAGTTCCACCTCTCTGGCGTGGTCTCCCACCAGGCTGGGCTGCTCAATCCATACCTCAGGAAACCGGGAACAAATCAACAGCAAATAAATGGAAATAATTCCACGGTTTAAACCCTTCCTATCCTTTCCCCTTTGCCTTAAGCCTGGCTCCTCCATCCTGGGAAACACCGTTGGTGGGAAAGCACACCCGGAGTGAGTCGTACCCCAAATATTGAGACACTGATGCCTTCATCTCCTCCATCTCGCACAGGAATGGAAACAGGAGGAGAAGGAGGCTCCTGGTGAACATTCCCGCTGCCTGCTCTGCCATCCAGAGCTGATGCCTTCCCAGGTCCTTCCTCACAGCTCTGCAAGTGGCTGGTTTGGAGGCTGGATGTGGAGATGGACCTTGGAAAAAAGGTTTGGGGGTTTATTCCGTACAAAGAACCTTCCTACGCAAGGGGTTTGGGCAGCTCTGTTTCCTCCTTCTCCTTCTCCTTCTCCTTCTCCTTCTCCTTCTCCTTCTCCTTCGCCTTCTCCTTCGCCTTCTCCTTCTCCTCTTCTTCCTCCTTCTCCTTCTCCTTCGCCTTCTCCTTCTCCTTCTCCTCTTCTTCCTTCTTCTCCTCCTTCTTCCTCCACCCTTTATTTTCCTTTTATTTCCCTCTAAACAGTTGGAATTGAGGGGGACACGCTGGGGACACACAGGGGAGGCACTGACCCAGCCCGATCCTGATTTTAGGCAGAGAATCTATAAAAAGGGATATTTTCTGGAAGGGAAGAGTGAACAGAGCTATAAACACCCAAATCCAAGGATGGGTAAGGCCGGGTGCTAATGAAGGGCACTCGGAGTTGACCAGGATGTGGGAGGAGATATCCAAATATTTTGGGTCTGGAGAGCAGGTTCTGCCTGGCTCCCCATAAATTTAGATCCCCAAAAACTGGGAATCAGAGAATCCCAGACTGGTTTGGGTTGGGAGAGACCTTAAAGTCTGTCCAGTCCCATGGGCAGGGACACCTCCCACTGTCCCAGGCTGCTCCAAGCCCTGTCCAGCCTGGCCTTGGACACTTCCAGGGAAAAGTGAAATTGGGCAGATCAGGGAAAACCCATCACCACCAATGCTGAAAACCATGGGAGGTGGAGGAGAATCCATGGAACCTTTTGGGTGGAGGAGATTCCATGGAACCATTTGGGTGGAGGAGAATCCACGGAACCATTTGGGTGGAGGAGAATCCACGGAACCATTTGGGTGGAGGAGAATCCACGGAACCATTTGGGTGGAGGAGAATCCACGGAACCATTTGGGTGGAGGAGAATCCGTGGAACCTCTTGGGTGGAGGAGAACCTATGGAACCATTTGGGTGGAGGAGAATCCACGGAACCATTTGGGTGGAGGAGAATCCATGGAACCTTTTGGGTGGAGGAGAATCCGTGGAACCTCTTGGGTGGAGGAAAACCTATGGAACCATTTGGGTGGAGGAAAATCCGTGGAACCATTTGGGTGGAGGAGAATCCATGGAACCTTTTGGGTGGAGGAGAATCCGTGGAATCATTTGGGTGGAGGAGAATCCGTGGAACCATTTGGGTGGAGGAGAATCCGTGGAACCTCTTGGGCTTCAGAGGACATAGCCTGCAAACGACTTTAGTGGAATAAAAGACAGAAATTTTTGGAGCTTTACGAGCCTTGTAAAGCTCCTGAATGCTAATTCCTGACTGCAGGAAAAATCCCTTTCCGTGTGTTTATTAAAACCAGATGCCCGTGCCCGTTAGGCTGCGGAGCGAACGATCCTTTCTCCACCCACTGGAAGGAAAACTCGTTTCCAGTTGTGAGGAAATCCTTCTGCGGCAGAAGGAGCCCTCCAAGGGAACAGCCTCCTGCAGGAAAAGGGCTTGGAATTCTTTCCTGCTCCAGAACTTCTCAGTTTTAATCAAGGCATTAATTATCGCAAACACAAAGCCCTTAATTGCTGTGTTCGTTCCTAACGAGGGCGGTGAAGGAGTGGGAAAGGGCAGGTTGGAAGCACAGACTGGAGGGTTTAACATCAAAGGAAAAGGGAATTTGATTGGATGTAATAAATTTTTGGGTTCTGGTTGATGATCAGAGAAGAGAAGGCTCTGGAGAGACCCTAAAGTCCCTTCCAGAGCCCAGAGGGGCTTGGGACAAGGGCTGGAGGGACAGGACACAGGGAATGGCTTCCCAGTGCCAGAGGGCAGGGTGGGATGGGATATTGGGAAGGAATGAGGGTGAGAAGGAGAATTCCCAGAGAAGCCCCTGGATCCCTGGAAGTGCCCAAGGCCAGGCTGGAGCACCCTGGCACAGTGGGAGGTGTCCCTGCCCATGGCAGGGGTGGCACTGGGTGGGATTTAAGGTCCCTCCAACCCAAACCATTCCGTGATCCTGGGATTCTTGAACTCTGCTCATCCATCTGCTCCCTCCGCTCTCAGTTTTTGTGATCCTGTGGGATTTTCCATCCCTGTCCCTGGGAAGAGCCCAGGGTTCTCCCTGTAACTCCTGTTAACCCTTCCCTTCCCATCTCATCTAGAAACGACTCATTAGTGACTGCAGATTCTTGATGAGCGTTTTAATTAACCAAGGCTCTGGGGACTTGTGCTTCCAGCCAATCCAGGATCTCCCTGAGGAGCCTCAACCCCTCAAACCATCCCAGGTACAGGACCCTGCGCCCTCCGTGCCTCAAAACACGGCACAAGTGCAGAAATTCCAAAGAAAACTGAAAATACAGGAGTTTTTCAGCTCTGCCTGAGGTTCAGGTTGTTGTGGAGCAAACGAACACGGAATTATGGAATCGTTTGGGTTGGAAAAGCCCTCTGAGAGCATCGATTCCAACTGTTCAGCACTGCCAAGGCCACCACTAAGCCACGTCCCCAAATGCCCCATGCCCTGTTAAATCCCCCCCAGGGACTGCACCCCTGCCAGGGCTGGGCAGCTCTTCCCAAGGAGGATTTTCCTTAAATCCAACCTGGCACAACCTGAGGCCGTTCCCTCTTGTCCTGTCAACATTATCTCATGGAATCAATTTATGCCATGGAGTTATCCCGTGTTTTCCTCTTTCTCCCAGGCGTGGTTAGAAATGAGAAGTTCACTTTAAAACCTCTTGGGAAGGGGAGGTTATAAAATTTCCCCCCGATCTCACGTTGTTTTATTCCATAATTTGCATTTTGGGAAGGAAAAAGCAGCTTTTCCACAAGGCTCCCGTGTATAAATCCCAGTTTATTGTTCTCCATCAGGGCAAAACGCTCACTCCCCGCCAGGTGCCTGAAGTTGGGAGGCTCTGGGTTTCAAGGAAGGAGAAAATTGGCACAGACCACTCCTGGATTTGTTGTAGGCTTGAAAAGCCCTGATTTAATTAATCTGCCTTCATCAGGAGCACAAAGCCTGGGTCTAATTGCGAGCTCCGAAGTGTCGGTTGTCCAAGTGGTTGGAGAGCGGTTACGGATGAAAGGGAGGGAAACAAGGCAGTGATGGATGCGGGGATTTTTGGGAGCTCTGTCTCATTGCCTCCTTGTGGGAAGCGGTTGGAAATCGGCTGCGAAGTCGTAAAAGAAAATTAAAACACATAAAACTTTGTTAAAGTAACGGGGAAAGGCCTGTGTGAAACGGGAAAAGCGGTGAGGAGCTGGGAATTGGGGAGTGAAACACCTTGGAAAGATGTTTGTGTACTCTGGGAAAGCATGGAGTGGAATCTTGGAATGGTTTGGGTGGGAAGGGACCTTAAATTCATCCCATCCCACCCCTGCCATGGCAGGGACACCTCCCACTGTCCCAGGGGGCTCCCAGCCCCACCCACCCGTGGGGCGTGACGGGGCGCCAGGGAAAGCCACAGCTGCTCGGGGAATTCCATCCCAGCCCCTCCCCACCCTCACAGCCAGGAATTCCTTCCTGATATCCCATCTATCCCTGCCCTCTGGCACTGGGAAGCCGTTCCCTGTGTCCCGTCCATCCAGGCTCTTGCAAATGGTCTGTCCCCAGTTTCCCTCTCCACTGGCAATGCCAGAGCCTGGAAAATCCAGCATAATCTTGTGGGAGCTGGGAATGTCCAGCCTGGAGAAGGGAAGGCTCCAGGGAGAGCTCAGAGCCCCTTGCAGGGCCTAAAGGAGCTCCAGGAGAGCTGGACTGGGGACAAGGGATGGAGGGACAGGACACAAGGAATGGCTTCAAAGTTATGGAGAGCAGGATTTGATGGGATTTTGAGAAGGAATTCCTGGTTGTGAGGGCGTAAGAAGGGCTGGGATGGAATTCCCAGAGCAGCTGTGGCTGCCCCCGGGAGCCCGGGGGGTGCCCAAGCCCCGGGGTGGGAGCAGCCTGGGACAGTGGGAGGTGTCCCTGCCCATGGCAGGGGTGGCACTGGATGAGCTCTAAGATCCATCCCCAGCATTCCTTCCATTCCCTGCTCGCCCTCAGCGCTTTGGAGCTCCATTCCCATGTTGGTACTGCAGGGAATGGGGCCCACAGCTCCTCATTATCCAAGGAAAAGGGAAGAAATCCACCCTGGATGCAGCAACACAATAACAAGACACGTTATTGAACCTCTACCTCCCGAGCAGGACCGTGGCCAGGCAGAGGAATTATTTATTGTGAAATCCCCACTTTTCTATAAATGCAGACTTTCAAAAGAAAACCTCGTCGGCAAATCTGCATTAAAGACCTAATCCAGGCACATTGTGGCTCCTTATCCCACGAAATTGTGATTGAAAAAGGGGCAAGATAATGGGAGCTTTTGTCCTGGATATCTGAGGAGACTTTGGGAAGCCAAGACTTTCATGTGAGTCGTGTTAAAGGATTTTCTGCAAAATTCTCTGTCTGAGGGAGAAGAAAAACCAGGCCTGCAGCCCTCAGGACGTCTCATTTTAAGTTCATTAAACCTTAAAAAAGTTTTACCTTTATTTATCTCGGGGATTTTATTTTCCTCTCCCTCTGGACGCAATCGCTGTTGGAAAATCCTGGTTAGGGAGAAGCCGAAGCTCATGATTTCCAAACCCCTACAGAGGAGGAGCTCAGCAGCTTTTCTGCATGGAAACCCTCCTCCTGCAAGCAGGATCCAACCCCAGCCAAGGGAGAAAATTCAGGAAAAAAAATGGGATTTGGAGCGATTGGCTGGAAAAGCGAGATCCCCGTGGCTGGAAGCGCAGGAGATGTCGGGGCTGAGTTAGCACCGCGTTCTTTCCATAATTTCCTCGTGACAACCCCGGCTCTGGTGGCATCTCCCTGGTTCCAGTGACGTCTCCAGCATTCCCTGCTCCCGCCGAGAAGCTCTAAACCGCCAGATGTGAGCAGTAAATCCTGGTTTTCTCTTCTGGGAACTGAGGCAGATGCAAAAGAGGCTTCGCCAAACTCTGTCCTGGAGCTGGGAGCAAACTTTTGCCTCCTGCAGCAAGAGCTGAAGCCGGCTCTGAACTTCCTGATTAGTCTGATCCCTGATTAGGCTGCAGATAGGCCCTGATTAAAGTGCTCTTGGCTATTTTGGAGCTCCATTTGAATATTCATGAGTGGAGGAGAGGAGAAAAGAGTAAACAGAAAACAAAGCAGAGCGCTCGCCGGGAGATCCAGGGCAAGGATCCAGGTCCGGGGTGATGGCGATGGTGGAATCATGGAATGGGTTGGGATGGAGGCATCTTAAAGCTCATCCCTGTCCCCATGGGCAGGGACACCTCCTGCTGTCCCAGGGGGCTCCAGCCTGGCCTTGGACACTTCCAGGGATCCAGGGGCAGCCACCGCCGCTAAAAACCTGGGCACCCTGTGCCAGGGCCTCCCCACCCTCACAGGGAAGAATTTCTTCCCAAAATCCCATCTATCCCCGCCCTCTGGCACTGGGAAGCCGTTCCCCCTTGTCGGACTGGAGTGGGGATGGGTCCCGTGGGAAGGCTCCGTGTGAGCTGGGACCTCCCTGAGGCCACCAAGGGCTCCCTGGTTGGAGTCAGTGGAGCCTCACCTGGGCCAGAGGTGCCACCAAGGGGCTTTGGGAGCTTGGGCTCAGCTCTCCATAGGCCCAGAACATGGAATCACCTCCACCTCGGACACTTCTTGGAGCACTGAGGGTCCAGAGCCAGCTTCCCACCTCGGGGTCCATGCTTGGACATTCCAGGTTCATTCCAGAGAACAAAGCTCCAAAAGCCGCCGGTGTCACCCGTATTTTCCCACTTCTTGGGTATGTTTGGAAGGGATACATATAGGGTGGTACCCACAAATTAATTAATTAAATAATTAATTCCATTCAGGAATGCAAAACCTTGTGATTTAAGCCCTAAAATCCTCCTGCCATGAGGAAATAGGGATGAGGCTTTCCCATGGGAGTTGGTTTATTCATTCTGGCCGAGCTTCTCCATCCCCACCTTCCTCTCCAACACCTGACCCCAACCAAGCCCCCAGATCTGGTCTGGTCCCGTGATTCCGGCTCCTCCCATCCTTCCAAGACTTTCCATTATTACCTAAATCTGATAAAAAAGGAGGTGAAAAGCCAAAACCATCTGGCAGCTCCCAATACAATGGAAAATAAATAAGGGCATAATCAAATCAATGACCTCACGCTTCTCTACCCCTTTTCCTGCATTTTATCCCTTTTCCAGATATTTCCACCTCACCTCCTTTGCATTTCTGTGCCACAAACAGCAGCAAATTCCCATCTTTTGATCGAAAAGCAGAAAAAACCCAGCCCAGTGCTGACGATTTTTGTTTCAGGTCAGCTCGGAGGAGGCTGCAGGCACAAACCTCCTCCTCTTCTCTCCAGCACCCGGGGAGCTCTTCCCGCTTGTTTCCTCCCGGGTCTTTTCATCCCAAATCCCTGCTTCTCACGGCGACCTTTTTTCTCCCCAGGTTTTTATTTTTGTCTCTGCTTTCCCCCCTGAGGCTTTGCTGAAGACGAAGGAGAACTCGTTCAGCTGGAATAGTGAAAAGCCGGGTTTTCCACCCAAACTGCGCCACATCTGGTGGAATCCGACAGAAAAAAACAAAGGGAGGAGCCCCCGCAGTGCTGCAAATTTTGTTTGGATAATAAAAAATGTCTTCATGAAATGGGAGCCCTCTTTGGCTGCTCGGGAATGGAATTTTCTCTTGGAATTACAGGGTTCGTGCCACAATAATCAGGGATGGCCATGACCGGAGGAATTGTCACCTTTGGGGCTCCAGCACACCCTAAAGAGGGGTTTGAGGTCCCCAAATGTCACCTTGGCACCTGACAGGGCCCGGCCACATGGAATTAAAGCTCCTGGGAAACCTCTGTAGTGTCCCTTGTCTGCCACTGCAGGTGCCTCCTCTCTTAGTGCCCACCCGTCCCTTAAAAACCACAAAAACTCTGAATTTAGGAAAAATAATGGAAATGTTGACATTTTCCAGCCCAGCTCCGGGATTGGCAAGCACAGATGTGGGAAACAGAGAAGATGAGCCATGACAGGAGTGAGACCGCCCCACTGAAAAGTCTGGCTGAAAAGTACAACCAAAGGATTGTCCCACCCCTGCCATGGGCAGGGACACCTGCCACTGTCCCAGGGGGCTGCAACCTGGCCCTGGACACTTCCAGGGATCCCAGCTGCTCTGGGAATTCCATCCCAGTCCCTCGCCACCCTCACAGGGAGGAATTTCTCCCAAATATTCTACCTAAACCTATTTTATTATCATCAGCCCATTTCTTTCTGTGTTAATGTGACTCTTTTCTCCTTGGCCACGAACATCTCCATCCTCAGCTGCTGCTCCTCTCTGGGACTCGTGGAGTGGAGGAGGGAGCAAGAGTCATGGTGAGGACACTCTGCAGGGAAGATGCTCTCTTCTTTTCCATCAGAGTGGGAATAAAGCCCTTTCCAGGAGATCTCTGGCCTCCTCAGCCCCACTGAAGGCCTTACATCGCCCTTTCCAACAGCCAGTTCCGAGCTGGGTTTGGGATCATAAAACTCGTTCCTAAATGGATCCTCCAGCCCAGCTGGATCCCAGCCCCACCTGAACTGAGTCCCACAGACCCATCCCTGTGGAAATCCAGGAGAGCCACCTGGATAATGATGGATTTTGGCCTTTTTTTGGCTCTCTGGGGTGAGAACAGAGCCGTTTAATCACCCCACAGCCATGGCCAGGGCATGTTGGGATTTAGGCCTCCCCATCCCATTTGCATCCCTGTCTTTAAGGGATATCTGTAAGTGGCTCTGATGGCACCAGTAATTCCATACCCTCACCAGACTTCCAAAAAATCAACTCCCTCCCAGTGATAATTATGGATTTAATTATGGATTTTTCTGTCAACCGAGAAATACTTTCCCTTCTCAATTATTTTGTTTCTTCTGGGGAAAAAAACCCCAAACCCCAGCTCATGCAACTGATCAATTTCTTTGATAAGCTCCACAACACAGGGAATATTTTCCAGCTTGTCCGTGGTGGTGAAGAGTATCCTCATTTCTCCATTAAAAAAAACCCACAAAACCCAACCAGGGAATGAAAAACATCAGCATCAACAGATGGACAAGGCAGCGGGAGGATTTGCAGGAGCCACCTGAAGCAAACGAAGCTGATGGAATTTGGCATTTCTATCACAACAGATCTGGAGCAAAAGCTCCTAAATTCAGCCTGACAAACATTTAGGCCGCTTTTCCCCAGGATTTTTCCGCTCTGCTGCTGCACCTGAACAACCAAAACAACCCCAGAAATAAACAATGTCAGAGGCACAATCAAGGCTCGCCCCAACTGAGGCAAAGCCAACAGTTTATACACTAAAAAAATCAAGGTTTTGGGTAGCACATGGCCTGGTGGATGTGGTCCTGACATGATTTTCCATAAAAATAGCAGCCAGACCAGGTATCGTGGGGTGCTGAGGCCTGGAAGAGCCAGTTTGGGAAATTATCAACCCTTCAACCTCAAAGACCTGCTCGTCTGCAGAGAACTCCAGGCTCAAGGCTCCAATTTGTGTTTGATTAGGCCCTTTCAAAGCCTCTCTCCAGAATAAAAAGGGAAAAATATAACATTGTTCCCTTCAATTCCGACCGAAAAGTTGCGAGATCAGCCTGTTTAGAACAAAAAAAGGATGTTTTTTCCCATTTCCCCCCCATTCTGCAATGAAAAGCACCTTATTATAAATATAAGACAACCCAACAACCTCCTGATGATAATGACCCAGCCAATTTATCATAACAAAATATCAGTGTCACCCATGGAATAATCATGGCAAAATACCTCGAAAACAGGGAAAAAAGGGAAAAGGAACACACCCAGTTCTGGCATAGCTGGAGGAGCTGCTTGCGAGAACGATGAAAGTCAGAGGCTTAAGTGATTCAGACAATTATTGAGCTGGTTCATTTGCAATTTGATTTTAACCGCGGCCACGATGAGGGAAAACAAGAGCGGGAGCGTCGGCATCCCAATATTAATAAAATGTAATTAGCAGGGAGATTTGCATAGGAGGAAGGAAAGCGCCTTAATTCCCCCTCCCTGCTCCTGCCAACCTTGCTCGTGCTGCTGGTGACGGTTTTCCGAGGGCTGGTGTTTACAGACGGTTGATTAGAGGGGGAGAGTGCAAATTAACAGGGAATTCATCATGATGTTTCCCTCTGGGAGGTGCTTGAAAATCCCAGCGGGAATGTCCTGGAATCATGGAATGGGTTGGGTTGGGTTGGGTTGGGTTGGGTTGGGTTGGGTTGGGTTGGGTTGGGAGGGACTTTAAGGTCAGTCCAACAAGGGTAGGGACACCTTCCACTAGACCAAGGCTCTAAGCACCTTCCAACCTGGCCTTGGGCACTTCCAGGGATGGGAATTGGCATGGAAGAAGACCAGGATTCAGTGGGAAGAAGAGCTGGATTCAATGGGAAGAACTGGATTCAATGGGAAGAACTGGATTCAATGGGAAGAAGAACAGGATTCAATGGGAAGAAGAGCTGGATTGAACGGGAAGAAGAGCTGGATTCAATGGGAAGAAGAACGGGATTCAATGGGAAGAAGAGCAGGATTCAGTGGGAAGAAGAACAGGATTCAATGGGAAGAATAGCTGGATTCAATGGGAAGAGGAGCAGGATTCAATGGGAAGAGTGAGATTCAATGGGAAGAAGAGCTGGATTCAATGGGAAGAAGAGCTGGATTCAGTGGGAAGAAGAGCGGGATTCAATGGGAAGAAGAATGGGATTCAGTGGGAAGAGGAGCAGGATTCAATGGGAAGAGCGAGATTCAATGGGAAGAAGAACGGGATTCAGTGGGAAGAAGAGCTGGATTCAGTGGGAAGAAGCCCGGGATTCAATGGCAAGGAGCCAGGAGGATGGGAAAGATGGGGAAAACTGAACAACACAACAGTAGGGACAAGGGAATTGATTTCTTTTGGGAATTCTTATGGGAGATGGAGCAGTGGAATAAAATCAGGGAGAAAAAAAATCCTTTCCCCTCCGTTTCCTCAAGGGAAAAATTCACTTTTCCTGCTGCACTTCCTTCAACACCAGGGCACCGTTTCCCTTTGGAAATAGGGCTCAGCTCCCAGTTAAAAACCACTCCTGGAACAATTCCTGGGCTTCCTGTAGCCACAGGAGGACGGCTGGGAGAAGCTTTCCAGTCACGCTCCAGGCTGGGAAATAAAATGGGATTTTTTTCCCTAGGAAACTGCCAGAGGAGAAGGGCTGGAAATCATCCTGAACACAGCGGCACGAACTAAAAATCCCAACTTTTTGGAGGGAAAATGGTGGATGAGGGATTTGGGGAAGGGCACCTCAGGTGTTTTTAGACCTCCAGGTTTCCCCTCCTCTCTCAGACCAAATTCTTTATTTTTCACCTTCAAGGGCACAAAAAGAAGATGAAAAAAATTTCCTCCTTCAGCCTCCACGTGACGTCTTTTGTTCCACTCTGAAGGCAGAAAATCTGGGAAAATCATTGCCTCGCTCTCCAGCCGAGACTGGCAAAGTGACAGCTCGGAGACAAAGCCACTTGCACATTTTATTCATACAATATTTTAAAATTATCTAAGCTCTGCTTGAGTCTTGACGTTGAATATAGCCCAGTCAAGGGAGAAATCCAGCTTTTTGGAGCTGCTCCCAATAACTTCAGCTTTCGCTGCAGAGATCTCATAAAAACTACCAAATTCTGGATTTTTGTGCCTAATCCAGAGCCCACATTCCCTTTCCGAGAAGAAGGTTGAAGTGGTTTATGCAGCAAAACTGTTTGCATGGATTAACAGATATTTGACCTGGGACTAAAGAGCAAATTCGATCCATTAAAATTAAAATTATGGCATTTTTTAGATGTTTTGACCTGGTGCAAAAAGGATGACACCGGTGTGGGTGATTATTTTGGATCCATTCCCACCTTTTCTCTTCTCCGGCCAAAAACATGGATAAATCTTATCCCTGAAATAAAACTTAATGGATGGTCCTCGATGTTCTAAAATCCCTCTCCCACAGCTCTTATCACCTGAACCCTTTCTTATCAGCAGAATCCATCTGTGCTTAATCACGCCAGGGGCAAAGATGGATTTTTGTGCCTCTTTCTCAAATCTGGGAGTTTCTCCATCCCATGAAAAGAGGGATTCCCTCCCATCTGACAATTTGGAGCAGCAATGTTCTAACTGGAAAAGCTCAACTATGTTCGACGTTTTTCCTCACGGGATTTATAATTTGAAATATTTTTTTAAGATAAAATATATTTAAAATAAAATATATTTAAAATAAATTGTATTTAAAAGAAAATGTATTTAAAAGAAAATGTATTTAAAAGAAAATGTTTTTAAAATAAAATGTATTTAAAAGAAAATATATTTAAAATAAAATATATTTAAAATAAATTGTATTCAAAATAAAATGTATTTAAATGAAAATATATTTAAAATAAAATGTTTTTAAAATAAAATGTATTTAAAATAAAATGTATTTAAAATAAAATATATTTAAAATAAAATATATGGGAGGTTTGGAGTGCCCATCCCTGGAGGTGTCCCAGGAACTCCTGGAGGTGGCACTCAGGGCTCTGGGCTGGGGACAAGGTGGGCATCGGGCACAGCTTGGCCTTGATGACCTTGGGGAGCTTTTCCAGCCTTTGTGATTCCATGATTTGGCTGCATCGCTCTCTCCTTGACCCTAGAAAAGCCTTAAGGATTTATTTCCATAATTTTATATGAATTTATATGAACTTACATGAATTTATATGAATTTATATGAATTTATATGAATTTATATGCCTGCCAACCCCATGGCAGCACTTTGTGGTCCCCCCCCACCAGCACGGTGCTAACGGGGGACAGATATGACGTCACTAACTCCGGGCACTGCTTCCCATTTAATTAGCTCAACTATGCTTAATTAATTAGAGATGCACCGTTTGAGACCTGATGGACGATCCTGTTTGGAATGGGCTGTTCCAGGCCAGGCTGGACAGGGCTTGGAGCACCATGGGACAGCGGGAGGTGTCCCTGCCCATGGCAGGGGTGGCACTGGATGGGCTTTAAGGTCCTTCCAACCCAAAGCATTCCCTGATTTTGTGACTCCTGGCACCCGTCAGCGCTGGCACAGCTCCTCCCTTCCCACCACAGCAGCCTTTCCCTGAGGAATGAGGCAGCAGGGATGATGGATGGACGCCTGCTGCTCCACCAAGAGCCCACGATGACGGATGGGCCCGAAGAGAAAGATGCGGTCCCTTGATTAAAACAGAAATTAATTGATGGGCTGGGAGATGCAGATGATGGCTGGGAGCTGGGATGGATGGAGAGCCGGGACAGCAGGAAAGGGAAAAAGGAAATGAAAAACTTGGATGTCACCTGGATCAGACGCCAGCAGAAGGACGGAGTCAGCAGCACTTTTCCCAGACACCCTGAGGGATCTTCCCACACAGAAACACTGAGCAAGGACTCTTCAAGGAAGCCCAACTTTCTCCAGGCTACCAGAATTTAGGGAATGTTGGGTGAGGAGTCAGGAAGGGCAGTGGAGAGCTCAGAGTGTCGGAGTGAGTCGATGGGTTCACTCAGCCTGAAAAGCTTCGTTTCATTCGCACATTTGAGTAGAATCCAGATTTAAAGAGAAATTCTGCCTGGTTAGCTGCAATTAAGTAATTGCTCCTGCTCTCTGATGAGCCAGGGAATCATTCCTGGCACGTGGGATGGACTTCCTGCTTTCTTTCCCCATCCTGCCCTAACTTACCCAAAAATATGTTTGGGTCCTTTCTACATCAGAGCAGCCCTGGACCACCGAGCTCTTTTTGCCATTGGCATGTGGGAGTAGGAGATCAGGGCTAGGGTTAGGGTCAGGTACCCCAACCCTAACCTTTGTGTTACCCGAATTCCCAGAATCCCTGAGGCTGCAAGGGAATCGAGGCCAAGCTGTGTCCGATGCCCACCTTGTCCCCAGCCCAGAGCCCTGAGTGCCTCCTCCAGGAGTTCCTGGGACACCTCCAGGGATGGGCACTCCAAACCTCCCTGGGCAATTCCAAGGCCTGGCCACCCTTTCCATGGGGAAATTCCCGCTGCTGTCCACCCTGAGCCTCCCCTGGCCCAGCCTGAGGCCGTTCCCTCTCCTCCTGTCCCTG
>NW_008236162.1:37760-56922 GCF_000691975.1 Corvus brachyrhynchos
CAAACATCCCCAGTTACCCATCCCTGCCGATCCCAGTAATCCTGCCCAGTCATCTCCCAACACTTGGCTGGGATGTTGGGGGCTCCAATTTTTAATGTGCCCCAGCAAAATATTTCCTTTTTCCTCTGTGTTTCGATGAAATCTCTCTGATTGAAGGAGTCTCCTTGAGCGGGGGCAGCAGCCTGACAGCAACATCCTGATCCTTGCCACGCACCATAACACCGAGATTAAACCCAATCACCATTCCATTCATTAACGTGCTGCATCCAGAAAATTTCCGGCAATTTCCGCTCAAGGAGGTCCGGCGTGTTTTTATAGCTCTCCTCATTTCTCCCCAATGGCTGCAGTTTTGGGATTATGAACAAACTCCGGGCAAAAATAAAGCTTTGCTGAAGTTTCCCTTGATTCAGCCGCAAATTTGCCTCCGAGGAACTTAAATTTAGGTCCGAGATGGAGTCTGCAAAAGTTTGGGAACTCCAGTGGGAGGGGAAATCTATGATGAACTCTGAATTAATGCCAACAGTCTCACCTATCGATTTTTTTCTTGTTATCAATTGAACTGCTTGTTCCCAATAACTCCTTTCCAGGTAATGGACTGAAATACGCGAGTCCTGCTCAGTTCTAATTGACACTTTTTCCTAGAACTCCTTAATCAGAAATTATTGGCCTAATAATGATTTTCCAGATACCAGGACAGGCTAAACAAACTCGAGCCTGGCCTAAAGAAGCAGAAAGTTGAATTAAATTTTATTTCAGCAGCTCCAGCATCTTTTCTTCTCTCTCCCAAAGTGGGGCAGACCCCTCCCGATTCCTGGGGCTCAAGAAATGACCAGCTGGAATTGATGTTATAAACCAAAAATTGAGCTTTTAAACCTCAAGTTGGTACAAATATGATTTGTCTTCTGTGGGGGTGGTGAGGGGCTGTGATGGAATTCCCAGAGAAGCTGTGGCTTGAGTAAATGTTGTGGAATCATGGGATGGTTTGGGTTGGAAGGGACCTCAAAGCCCATCCAGTGCCACCCCTGCCATGGGCAGGGACACCTCCCACTGTCCCAGGGTGCTCCAACCGGGCCTTGGACACTTCCAGGGATCCAGGAGCAGCCACAGCTGCTCTGGGAATTCCATCCCAGCCCCTCCCCGCCCTCACAGGGAGGAATTCCTTCCCAAAATCCCATCCATCCCTGCCCTCTGTGTCCGTTCTCCAGCAGGTCCTGAGGGTCGGTGGGAGCACCCAGCAGGGTGAGGAATCCAATCTGCTCTTCCCTTCCCTCTGCTGCAGCATGGATTCTGCCAAGCCCTTCCCCAGGACCATCCCTTCTCCACCTCTTTCCTTTCCAGGAAGGAATGAGCATCTTTTCCCGAACTCTGCACCCTCCACAAGGCTGGGAATCGCATGGAAAGGAGCAAACACCGGTGGGCACACGATGATAAATCCCTCGATTATTCCGTTTGCCTTAAATCATCTTTCCATCTTTTCTGTTTTTGATTCTTTAAAATACGTCCCAGATTCTCCTGGGTCGAAGTTTCTTCATTTTGAATTTTAAATAAGGACTTCTGAGATGATCAAAACCCGCGGTGAATAAGAATTCTCTATTTAGTTAAAAAAGGGCTCCTAATTGATTCTGATCAATGCAGCGCGTTCAGCTGCTGCCACTGGATGTAAGGCTGGAATCTATGGAGCGAGGAGGAATTGCTGCTGATGGGCGCACACAGAGGCATCCCATGCTCCATTTGTACCACGGCCTTTTTATTTCCATGAATAAAATCAAAACCAGACCACCATTAAAGAAATATAAAACCACTGAACGGACTCTGCGCGTTAGAAGTTCATTTTCTTCCGTTTTTCCTGTTTTTTTTCTCTCCCGGAGCTTGTCCTTTGGTCCATCCTGTCTTTGCATTTCTGTTTAGTCAGGTGGATTTCATGTCTGTGCCACAGAGGGATTGACAGAGTGACAGGAGAAGCAAATCCAAAAAGAATTAATCAGGAGAAGGGATTTTTGTTCCTTTATCTGAGAGGTGACCACACCAACGGGAGGAGCTGTCAGTGACTGTGTCAGAGCCACCCCTGCTATTCCTGACCAGGATTCGAGGAAAGCGCTGGAAATGCCACCATTCCCACCTGGGACTCTTCCCGAGGAGTTTTCCCACCCACAGCCCATCAGAACTTTGATCCAGATGGGTGCAGCGTTGGGAATAAGGAAATCAATGCTGGATGTGGCAGGAGGAGGGAGCGGGGAGAAGGAGCAGCTGCTCAGCCCGTCCGAGGGAGAGGAGGATCCCTCTGAGGGAGATGGAGAGAGGGAATTCCCACAAACCATCCAGCCCCACCCCTGCCATGGACAGGGACACCTCCCCCTGTCCCAGGCGGCTCCAACCCAGCCTTGGACATTCCAGGGATCCAGGGGCAGCCCCAGCTGCTCTGGCAATTCCAGCCCAGCCCCTCCCCACCCTCATTCCTTCCCAAGATCCGACCTAAATCTCCCCTTTCCCACTGGGAAGCCGTTCCCTGTGTCCTGTCCCTCCATGCCTTGTCCCCAGTCCCTCTCCAGCTCTCCTGGAGCACCTTTAGGCCCTGCAAGGGGCTCTGAGCTCTCCCTGGAATTTCCCTTCTCCATGGGAACACCCCCAGCTCTCCCAGCCTGGCTCCAGAGCTGCTCCAGCCCCTCATGGCCCCCTCTGGAGTTTCTCCAATTTTTTCCCTGTCATCTGGGGCACAACATGTGTGGGATGGGAACATGGGAGGGACATCCCTGTTCCCCCCAAAAACTCCTCTTAATCCCAGTTTCCCAAAGCCATTCCCTGCTCTTCCACCCCCAGCTCTCCCAGCTTGGCTCCAGATCCTGGAGCATCCTCATGGCCTTCCCTGAACTCTCTCCAGCAGCTCCACATCCTGAATTAAACCCCGAATTAAACCTCAACCCCAAGCCCAGGTTCTGCTCATCCCAAACTCCCTGCTTTCCATGCTCCTGACACAGCTGCTCCTTGAAATGATCTCCAGCTCCCCGGAAAACAAAACAAATCCAAACACGCCTCATCTCAGCAGCCCCATTTCTCATTCCGCTGCTGACAACACCTAATGAAGTGGATAAATGATTAATTAAGAAACAATATTTCTTTACAGAAGCTCGCTCCTGGGGGGAGCAAAGCGAATCCCTCGGCGCTATTGTTCACTGGAATGTTTTCCACTATTTTTAGTAAGCGGAGGAGAAGCTGCAGCAGCACGAAGGGAAGCGGAGCCGTGTTCGATCAGAGCAGGAACAACAAACAACCCTCCAAACAAACCTCCAGGTGTTGCTTGACTCTGGAATTCACTCCTCTGCCACTCCTGGTCAACACCAAGCTCCGGGAATGGGATTCATTGCTGATGCCAGGATTGGGAAAAATGATACATCCAAAGGGGGAAAAACAGGGTGGCTTTTGGTCATCCCCGCGGGACACGCAGCGCCCAAAGCACGAAATAACGGGAATGATACAATGCTGAACCTTCTCCTCAAAGAAAATCCTCCCACAGCCTTCGCGTTCCTCCACACACTGACCGTGGCGTCGGGACTACGGAGCAGGATATTAAATCTCTCCAAGTATTAATTCCGGGAAAAGCCCAGACTATAATTAAACAACATCCAATTAACAGCTTGAAAAGACCCATCTGAAAGTTGCAGTTACAAACTTTGACTCCAGTGCCCCCCTGGAGCACTGGGAGATGATTCCCTAATCTCCTTTAATTAAGACATTCATAAGAATGCCAGGCAGGGATTTTGGAAAGAGCTTTTTAAGCTTCCCATTCCCATTTAGGAAGGAACAGCAGAGGCTGGATCCACGTGAAACCATCAAGAGCTCAATTAAAAAATAACTTTCTGATGGACAGTTTTACTTCTTTTTGTGTTCTGGTGTAGAGCAAAGGAAAAGATTATTAAAAATATAATTCACACATTGAAGTGCTATAGTTGGAATGGGAATAGGCCCATTCGATCCTGTTATTCCAGGCAACAGGAAACGAAACTTTTGATTTTAGCTTGGAATTTGACAGAATCCTGGATTGGTTTGGGTTGGAAGGGACATTCAAAGACCATCGAGTCCAACCAAGGGGCACCTTCCACTAGACCAGGTTACTCCGAACTGCATCCAGTTTCTCCTTGAATATTTTCCTTAAAAACACCGTTTTTTCCCCCCTAAAAATACCAAACAGAGCACCTCAGTGAAGCACTGACAGCAGGGATTTGACTTTTCCTCTAAAACCCCTGACAAACCCCCCATCGCTTCCCATTTCCCTCCCATTCCCGATGTCATTTTGGAGAGCAGCTCCCGTTCAAACCCACGTGCTCACATCGATCCCCTGCAGTTTAACCTCGGCCACATCCAGGTCCTTTTCCTCAAAAGCACATCCCTTTCTTTCCCTGTGTTCTGGGAGAAGGCTGATGTGGCAGGACCGAGCTCAAGGCCTCTCCCAGCAGCACCAGCAGCCTTTGGAATTGTTCCACCTCCATTTTCTCTGGGAGAGAGCAGCTGAAATCAATCTCTCTGCTGCATTCCCCTCTCTCCTCTCTCATTTCTCTTCCCTTCCTCGCCTGAGACCGGAGGTGGAAAAGCCATTTTTTGGGAACCAAGCCTTTGTCAGGATGATTTTCCACTCGTTATTCCTTCCTCGCCTCCAGCTCCACACAGAGACCTCCTACCTCCCCTCTGGAGGGGACACCCCTGATTGTATTTTTCAGCTGTGTATCCCCAAATTACAATAAATTCCTTGCTCCTACATCACTCCTTAACCTCAGTTAAGTTTATTCCTCTTTTTCCCCCCTCAGGACCCAACAGAGCAGAATTCCCAACGCATCCACTTCCTTCAAAACTCCTTTATCCCTTTTTTTCTGAAGCCCATTTCCCAACACATGGTTTGCCTTGGGGAGATCCTCGGGGTATTTATTCCTCTCCAGACAGAAATTTGGGATGTTTCCCTTCATGTTTTTTCCTCCTAAGGATTCCAAAACCAAAGGCTCTGGATAGAGATCATTAAGCCTTAAATGACCTATAAATTCCTATTAAAGGAAGGTTATACTTAATTCACTCCCCAAATTTCCACCCCGCATTGCTTCTGGCTGTGCCAAACTCCAGGAGGATCAATAATTCCAACCTGGTTGCAATTCCATTCCCGCTCAGGAACAGTCGCTCACCATCCCGGGATTTCTCACAGCCTCATTGCTTTCGTTTCTGAGCATTTCATTTCCTGCACAAAACCAACCACACCCACAAAGTCCTCAGAGGGTTTCTTGGGAGACTCCCCCAGTTCTGCCCTGCTGAGGAAAAGCATTTTCTGCCTGAAATGTTTTTTTTTTTCGATCTTTTCCTTTTCCCTGGATAGGTGGGAACAGGGAAGAAAAGGGTCGGCAAAGGTTTCTCCTGAGAAAAGCGTTGGTAAAACTTGTTTCCTTTGGATTTGAAGATCCCAACCCTGGGCGAGGCCTTGGCAAGCCCAGCTTTTCTGTCCCAATCACCCTCTGCAAAGTTGTTTTGTTCTGCTCCACGAGCTGGCAAAGGAAACTCCGCAGTTTTCACCAAAAAATGCACATTAATCCTGTTGTATCCATCCAGGTTGTTCCTTTGGGGATGGGATCTACCCCTGGCTCCCAGCACAGCCTTGGTTCTCCTTGGAGGGATCCTTTGTGGTGCCCCAATCCCACCTGGGCCGCGTGAGGGTTTGTTCCTGCTCACTGGAGACCATCCCTGAGCGCAGGGTCCGGCTGTTCCTGTGGGGGCACGACCCAGGAGAGGCAGCTGGGGCCTGTGCCGATGGCAGATGGCTGCAGGCACAATTCATGGAATCCTGGAATGGTTTGAGTTAGAAGGGACCTTAAAACTCATCTGCCACGGGCACGGACACCTCCCACTGTCCCAGGGGGCTCCAGCCTGGCCTTGGACACTTCCAGGGATCCAGGGGCAGCCACAGCTCCTCTGGGAATTCCATCCCAGCCCCTCCCCACCCTCACAGCCAGGAATTCCTTCCCAATATCCCATCCATCCCTGCCCTCTGGCAGTGGGAAGCCATTCCCTGTGTCCTGTCCCTCCATCCCTTGTCCCCAGTCCCTCTCCAGCTCTTCTGGAGCCCCTTTAGGCCCTGGAAGGGCTCTGAGCTCTCCCTGGGAACGCCCCCAGCTCTCCAGCCTGGCTTCAGAGGGGGACCAGATTTTGGATCATCCTTGTGGCCCTTCAGTTTGTTCCTACTGGAAGCTGAGCCAGGGACCAGGCTGAGTCCTTCTTCCATAGCTCCGGCCCCGACACCACTGGAATCCAGTGGTTTTCCAAGCCCTAATCCTAGACCTGCCCTGGTGAGCTCAGGATTAAGATTTTGATACCCGCCCTGGACCTTCCAGCCCAGCAGAGGAGTTCTGCTGTCCCCTGGGCAGCTGGAGGGACGCATCTCCTCTGAGTTCCTTCTGAAGGAACAAATCCCTTCTCCAGCCAGGCAGATCCCACTCCCAGCACATCCCTTTCCTGCACTGCTCCGAATCCCTGACGGATCACAGCTCCTGAGCCTGGGAAATCCATCTGCCGACAGCTCCAGAGCCATCAGGACACGATTCCCAGCCGGGTCCGGAGAGGATTCCGTCCTGGAATCACCCGGCCCTTCACAGGCACGGGCACCAGACCAGCTCCTTCTGCGTGTCCTGGGGAATTGAAAGCATTTTTCCCAGATATCTCTCAGCAGAAATCCCATGTGGATGGGGAGCTCCTTCACTCACGGAAGGAGCTGGAGCCCAGCAGATGAGCTGGGCGCTCCAGGAGGTCCCAGCCCATCTGCAGATGTGCACAGATGTGGAGGTGCAGACAGGCTGACAGGAGGGTGCCCAAGTTCAGCCGCCTGTACCAATCCAGTTCTAATTAATATTAATTGGGAAGAGGTTAAAAGGCACTCCAAAATTTTCCTCTCTCAATCAATCAATCAATCAATCAAATAAATAAATAAAGTCCATGTTACAAGCTGACAGTTTTTCCATCAGAAAAAAAAATTAGAAAAGTCATTGAATCAGAGAATCTTGGAATTGTTTGGGTTGGAGAAGCCCTCTAAGACCATCGAGTCCACCCGTTCCCCCAGCACTGCCAAGGCCACCCTAACCTGTGTTGCCAAGTGCCATGTCCACTCCCAAATTCCCCCCAGGAATGGGGACTCCACCACTGCCCTGGACGACCTATAAAGAGAGGACTGGACAACTGCTTCCATGAAGAAATTTCTCCCCAAAATCCCATACTCAATGGGGAATTCCATCCTGAGGGTGCCGGGGCTGGGATGAGCGTCGGGAGGGGATCATGAGTTGTCTCTTCACTGAGCAGCAGCCTCCTGTTAGTCCAGAGAAAGCTTTTGGATGTTTCATTCGTGTTAAACATCTGAGACAAAGCGATGCTGACGTGGCACAGGGGCTCCCTGGGCCTGCTCTCACATTTTTCATGCTTTATTACCCAGGATCTTCCCCACCACCTCCAAAACGCCTGGGGAAAACACAAGGAGATTAAAAGTAAAGCTATTGCTTAATATTGGAATGAAATAGATCCAAACTCTCGGGCTGGTTATGGAATAATAATAATTACAGCTGGAAGAGCTGGGCCCGGGAGAGCCCTGAGTCCTCCAGCAGCTTTGTCTCTCTAAATGAATTTGTCCCATAAACATTTTTAGTGATCTCATTAGCATTGCTAATAAAAGTCATTAACTATGACACCATCAAGAGCAGTTTGGGGACGAGGCTGGATGCAGGTTTGGAGCTCAAAGGCAGAGGGAGTGTTATCCAGGGAATTTGTGGATGAACCATCCCTGGAAGGGTCCAGGGCCAGGTTGGACGAGGCTTGGAGCAACATGAGATAGTGGGAGGTGTCCGGGCTGGAATTGGGTGATTTTTAAGGTCTTTCCCACCCCAACTCATTCCATGATTCCACAATAATGTCAAAAAGCACAGGACTCAAGACGCTCTTTGCCTGCTCTCCCCTGCCCTGTGCAGCTTTCGCAGTCAGAACACGGAATCGGGAGGTTAAATCGGCATTTTCACCCCGTGGATTCACTTGGGTTGGATGTTTTGCTCTGAAATCCCCCCTTGTTTGTCCACATGTCCTGGGGGTGCCTGGCCGAGCTCTCCATTCCCAAAGGATATCCAGAAAAACAGATTTTCCACCTCAGTTTGCACAAAGCCTGGAAAGCCAAACAGACAAATCGGAAGAAATACAAGGGGAAGAAAAACCCAAGCTACACATCCTCAATCTGCATTTCACAACCCCAGTTTCTGGGGAAAAGTGGCTGTTTTATCCCATAATCACAAATTCAGTGTTTCCAGCCATGGCTGATCCACGGGAGGCTGCATTTCACCCCCTCTTCCCCTCCATCTGCCTCTCCTCCCCTCCAGCCGCGTCCCTGGGATGGCTCTGGCACTGAGAGCCTGGAATAAATGTGTTGTCTCCCTCCGTCTGGGCTGAAGGTGTTCTTGCAGGGGCCTGGAAATATCCGCAGCCAGGAATCCATCGCAGCTACTTCGCTCTGGGCTGACTCTGAGACATCCTGAAAATTTAATGTGATTGGAGAGGCAGGAGGTGCCGCTCCGCGAGGAAATGTCACGGCTGCGCTGGAGACAATGGCACCGCAAATGCCACCCCGAAGGACGCCTCTGTTTTCCCTTCCGTGGGGAGCGGGGGCAGAGGCAGGAAAAGAGAAGGGAATCAGATGATTTGTGTCAGATGAGGGGTTTGATGTCCCGTTCCCGAAAATGTTTTGTTGGGAGGAGAAGTCGATTAATTTGATGGATCCCTCTGGGGGTGCACAGACGTATTCGTCTACCTCGTGGGTAGAGAGGCCCGTGACGGATGAAGCGCTGAATTCTCCGGGCTTTTGGAGCTGATTTAGGGCAGGACGGGATGCGGTTGCTGCTGATGGAAGCGGAGCCTGCGTAAGGAACACAGAGCTCACGTCAGAGAAAAGCCTCCAGGGGAAACAAGGGGAAGAATCATCCTGAGGGTGAAAAGTGCGGAAGGACAGGGAAAGAAGGGCTCTACCCAAGCAAAACCAGCCCTGCTGGGTGCCAAATTTGTCAGTAATTCTGGATTTTATGATTATAAAACCACAGAATGCTTCGGGTTCAAGGGACCTTAAATCCCATCCAGTCCCACCCCCCGCCACGGGCAGGGACAGCTCCCACTGTCCCAGGGTGCTCCAAGCCTAATCCAGACTGGCTTTGAACACATCAGGAAAGCCCCAGGACAGCGTTTTTTAACCAAATATTCTTCCAAGGCTGTTGCCTCCCTCACCTCTCGGGGATAATTTGGAGTCAAGATCTCGGATTCAGGATCACAGTGTGCCACAGCCGTAGGAGGAAAAATGCTTTTACACCCCCCATCAGCACCCAGTGAACCACCCGGAGCTTCCCCCAGGCCGGAGCAGGTCCTGAAATTACTGAGGGAAGCACAGAAACATCCGAGAAGGAAATCTGTGCTGCTTTGTAAAGGTACAAATTTCTCCAGGCGGGGGACTCGTGTTACTGAAGTGTCTGGGAATGCTGCAGACATTTCTCCTGAACGACCCACGACCCCTTCTGCATGACTTGGAGCTGCTTAGATGCATGGCAGGAGATAATTCTCACTCCAAAGGACTCATCCACGAGGCAGCCAGAGGAGCGAGAGCACATCAATATTTTATATTTGCTCAGACGCCTCGATCCGCAAGGACAGGGAGAGTCTGCTGGCCACCGAGAGCAGGGCAGGAGTTCAGGCCCACGCTCCTGACGCCAGCAAGGATTTTGGACAATTGGCTTTCCCTCTGAATGCCTCATTGCCACAGTCTGAGCGCTCTTCCTCAGGGATCTGATGTGAATTTAAAGCTCGGAGCCCCTGCACCGGAACGTGAAATGTTATTTATTGTATTAATGCTTTTGCCCGTTCCTGCAATTCTGTCTTGTCGAAGCATCGCTGCCGTGTCCATATTGATGGGAGGGGACAACACCCCCCGGAGCCAGGCCGAGGGCTGTGACACAGACAGATTGTCCCTGGGACATAAAACCAGAGGTGGACGAGCAGGGCAGGTGTCTCTTGGGTTTCCCAGTTTCAGGTTTTTACGGGGAACTAACGGTGCTCGGAATGAGCAGGACATTCCTGCATCCCAGAATTATCCTCCCCCTTCAGCAGCTGATGGAGCACGTTCATTCTTATCTCCAAAGGCAAGGATTCTGTGTTGGGAGATGCCGGAAAACTGCAGCCATGACCACCAGGAAACTTTCAATCCAAGGGGGTGGAATTGGCTCCACACTGCCAGAGGGCAGGGATGGATGGGATTTTGGGAAGGAATTCCTCCCAGTGAGGGTGTAAGAAGGGCTTGGATGTAATTCTCAGAGCAGCTGTGGCTGCCCCTGGATCCCTGGGAGTGTCCAAGGCCAGGTTGGACCCACCTGGGACAGTGGGAGGTGTCCCTGCCCATGGCAGGGGTGGCACTGGATGGGCTTTGAGGTCCCTTCCAACCCAAACCATTCCAGAATTTTAGGATTTAGAGTGCCTGGAGTTCACCTCTACATTTCTGACCCCCTTCTAAACACAAAAAGGGGTCTGACCCCTCCCCCCCCACCCAGCTCTATCTGCTGCTCTGCCTGGGGCCATTTCAAGCATTCAAACAGCCCAAATTCATCCTAAAACATCCCTTGTCAAAGGGAACAAAAAAACGCCCAAACCCTTCCCCAGCAGGGACTCACCCCCTCACAGGAGCTCGCAGGAGACACAAACCACGTGTTCCACATGGAAACATCCTCAGGGTGTTGGGGATGCCAAAACCTTGGCACAGCTCCCCCTGACTCACTCCTGACTCCGGAGTTGGGAATTTTAACACGATCCCAAGGAAATGAAACCTCCAGAAGCTCCACGTTCTTCTCATGCCGGGGGCCCAGAGCTGGACATGGTGTTCTATCTTTATCTTATCTTGCCCTATCTTGATTTGGATTTAACAATCGAAATGCTCTGCCAGATCCCGATTTCCAAACCCAGCTTGTCTTGGGTTAAAAACTCAAAAGACTCAGAGGGGGAAAACCCAAAGGGGACACGTCCTGTCCCAAGAATATCGTTGTCTAAGAGTAAACAGCTCCTGCAAATTCTACATCACCAAAATTAATGAATTAAAAACTTTAATTCAGTTTAAACCCAAATTTTGCCCGACTCAAGTCCAACTGCAGAAGTCAGAGGTCAGGTTCAGAGGCAGATTCCAGATCTAGAGACACCCCGAGGCCTGAGATTTGCTGGATGCCACCGCACGTCTGTGCTGGAGAGAACAGGCGTCCCCGCCAAGTCCCCAAGCGTAAAACAAAGTGAGATTTGGATCCAAAACCTGTCCCTGCCATCGTGCCCGTCTGTTACCTGGCTCCGGGCTGGCTCTGAGCAGCCCTTCTGCCAGGGGCTGACGTGTGACTCAGCCCCCAGACAGCCCTGGGGTAAATAAATAATATTGACTAATTATGATGAAGTGTCAGCTCAGCCGTGCTGGCGTTTCAGAAACCTGGGAGAGGCTGGGGAGGGCATGGAGCGATTTCCCAATCCCAGGAGCAGCACAAATGGCTCCAAGCCCCAATTTTGATGCTCGCTTTCTCCATCCCTGCCCCGTTTTTTGCAGCTGGGTCTGTGATGCCTCACAAATCTCCTCTCATCTGTTCTTTTTCTCCTCTGGCTTTCCACCGAGAAGCAATAAACTCCCTTAAAGTGACATTGGGGCCGGAGCTTTATGCGGGAAGAGGCTCATCCGAGACTGACAAATGCCCTCAGCCTTCCCGTACCTTGTCCAGCACATCCATGGATTCACACCATCCCTCACCCGTGCTCCAGATGGATAACAAGTGTCTCAGCCCAAAGAAATGCTCCTCTGACAGCTCCAAACCTCCCTGACTCCCAGGAATGATGGCGAAGGGCTCTCAGAGCTGGATTTCTCTGCTCCAGAGCATCCTTTATCTCCCTGCCTGCTCCGAGTCCCATGGGAGGCTTTTCCAGCCCTCACGTCTTCGAGATCTCCCCAGGAACACACCCCAATTCCCTGACTGCTGTCACCTCCTCAGCCTCGTGAGCTCTCTCACCTCAAAGTTGTGTTTTGTGGTGTTTGGAGCCTCTGAATTTATTGGCTGCCATGGGGTGACTCGGAACAGGAATCTCCAGGGAGAGTGAAAACATCACCTTCATCCCAGGGTGTGTAATTTCCTGCGGTGACTACACAGGATCCAGGACAGCTTTGAGGGCTCAGGTTCACCGTGGATTTATCATGGCTCAGCAGCATCCAAGGATCCATCCTGAGCAGGGGGGATTCCCAGATCCAACTGTTGCCCTCAGCACCAGCCCCGAGTAATGTTGAGTTTTGTCTCGGGTTGAATTTCATCTGGATTTAAGACTCAGGCACCACAACCTTTGTTTTCCCTGTATTTTACACCCATGGCATCCTTGTCCATCCACGGAGAGCTGTGCTCCTGCTCCAACCCACTGATGGCACCTCACAGTGGGTTTTCCTTCCTCATCCTACCAAGCCACCTATGGGAAGGACAATTTTCCTTCCTTATCCTATCAAGCAGCCCTTTGGAAGGATTCTTTTCCTTCTTTATTCTATTAATCAGCCCTTTGGAAGGATACTTTTCCTTCCTTATCCTATTAATCAGCCCTTTGGAAGGACTGTTTTCCTTCCTTATCCTATCAAGCATCCCTTAGGAAGGACAATTTCCCTTCCTTATCCTGTCAAACATCCCTTAGGATTATTTTATCCCTTATCATTATTTTCCTTCCTCACCATCCCAAGAGTCCTTCCCAAGCCAAGCTCTTCCAGGGAACTGCAAGCCTGTTGTCAGACTGAGCAAACACAATTTTTTTCCCCCCCAGCTTCACTCCAGAAAGACAAAAGTCCTATTTCGGGACACATCAGCCAGAAGGAAGTTCCCTAAAATAACCCCAGCTCCCAGGAGGTGCTCAGCCGTGGCACAGCTCCTGTACCGTGGTTTGGGCTGCAGGGATCCATCCTGCCGACACCTTCCCAAGGCTTTTTATTCCAGTGACGCCCACGCTCTGGCGCCTCGTTGTATTTTGAGGAAGGCCTGGAGTACTCCTTGCTTTTATTTTTAGGCAGAGGCCGTCCTGAGCTTTCCCTCCCCGTGGGTGGGAGCAGAGTCGGAACGTCTGGGGTGCCTCTGGTGACAGCTCAGGGGGCCAGGGCTGTTCTCAGCTCCCTTTGGAGCTCCGAAGTTCCTGCTGGATTCCTCCTCCTGCCTCGTGTCTGTGTTTAGCTCCGGGACGGGAGCGATTCCCGATTCCCAATTCCCAATTCCCTTCATGGGTGACAGATGCGAGGAGGTGAAGGCGCCGAGCTGCTGGTGCCGCGTGTGACAAGAAAGTGACGGTGTCCCTGCTCCTCCTGGGTCCCTGCCAGCTCAGGAGATCCACATGGCCACCCCACAGCACCACCTTCTCCTCAGGAGGAGCAGGAACAGCCTGGGGAGCCGGGTTGGACACAGGTTGGAGCTGGGTTGGAGCTGGGTCGGAGCTGGGTTGGAGCTGGGTTAGAGCAGGGTTTGGGCCTGGTTGGAGCCAGGGTTAGAGTTGGAGCTGGGTTAGAGCCAGGGCTGGAGCTGAGGTTGGAGCTGAGGTTGGAGCTGGGTTGGAGCCGGGGTTGGAGCAGAGCTGGAGCTGGGTTGGAGCTGGTTTGGAGCTGGGAGTGGGGCTGGGGTTGGATCTTGGCTGGATCTGGGTTGAGGCCAGGTTGGAGCTGGGTTGGAGCTGGGTTAGAGCAGGGTTTGGGCCTGGTTGGAGCTGGGTTGGAGCCAGGGTTGGAGCCAGGGCTGGAGCTGAGGTTGGAGCCAGGTAGGGGCTGGGGTTAGAGCTGATGTTCCTGCTTGTCACCTCACCATACCATGGTCAACTTCCAGAAGAACCAGCTTCTTTCTCACAAAAGCTTCTTCTCCATGGATCTCAAAGCACTTCAAGGAGAACATCAACATTATGGCTTTTTTTCCCTTCAAATCAGGGAACAACCAACTTGCTAAATGTCCAAGGCCAGGCTGGATGGGCTTGGAGCTCCCCGGAACAGTGGGAGGTGTCCTTGCCCAGAAAAGGGGTGGCACTGGATGGGCTTTAAGGTCCCTTCCCACCCAAAACGTTCCAGGATTCCGTGATTTTTATCTCTGTGGATGCAAATCCACAGATGCAGCTGGAATCACTTCCAGGCAATCCAAGACTCAGCCCAGGAGTTTGGTCATGCAGTTTTGAGCTCAGGTGACCATGCCAGAGGCAGAGCCCCCCTTAATGGGAGAAGGAGACATTGTCTGCGCACCCCTAAATGGGAAGGGCAACAACCTGGGAGCCCTAGGATTAAGCTGGGTATTTCCTGGGATTTGGAAACGGCCTCGAGTTGTGCCAGGGGAGGCTGAAGTTGGATGTTGGGATCATTTCTCCCCAGAATGGGCAGGGAGTACCCATCCCTGGGGGGATTTAACAGCCGTGGGGATGTGGCACTCGGGGACATGGTCAGTGGTGGCCTGGCAGTGCTGGGGAATGGTTGCACTCGATGACCTTAGAGGGCTTTTCCAACCCAAACAATTCCATGATTCCCTGATTTCTGTTGCTGGGTGTCCCTGGCAGGGGGTAGAAGGAGATGATCTGCACAGTCCCTTCTATCCCAAACCATCCTGGAGTTCTACAGCTTCCCTCAAAGCAGAGCAGGAGCGACAATCTGCTCACCTGGACATCTTTAACATCCCAGAATCCCAGCAGAATCCCACGTGCAGCCCCTTCCACACCGAGAGTTTTCCTCCAATGACACTGGCTGGAAACACAAGTTCCTTTTGTTGGTAACGAAGGACGAAGTGAGTGCGCGGAGAATGAATAAAAACACCCAGAGAAAAGGATTGTGAGGGATGTCAGGAAGGGCCGAGTGTTCTGTCTGAAATCCGAGCCTGTGACAGACAGTGGATTAAACAGAAGATGAGTTACAGCTCCCCAGAGCCTGGCAATGTGAGTCCCCCCGCGCAAGCAGCGTGACAAACAACCCCTGATATGGAGGAGTAAAAATAAACCATGGCTGAGATCAGGGCAGGCATCACCGCTCGTATCTGCCACGGAAATCAGCTCCAAAGCTTGGGATGAGGATTTGAAATGCATGGATTCACTGGCATAAAAACTATGAAACCTTAAAGGAAGAAAGAGGCCAGTTCATGGAAAGTGTTTCTTTTTACTCTGGTGAAATAGTGAAAAAGGAGAGGGCTGTTCCAGCTGTTTCCAAAGGAAAAAAATTCCCAGGAAGGCAAAAAAATCAAACTCAAAGTTGTTTCCAGAAGCACAAGTGAGCCATGGACAGAGGACAGTGATTCTGAGAGGAGATCCGGAATTCTTACGGAGCTTTTCCAGACCTCCTGGACCTCCCCAGCTACTCAGACAGGGATGGAGTTATTTTCTCTTCTTCATTATAAGGTCATCGAGTGCAACCATTCCCCAGCACTGCCAGGCCACCACTGACCATGTCCCCGAGTGCCACATCCCCACGGCTGTTAAATCCCCCCAGGGATGGGTACTCCCTGCCCATTCTGGGGAGAAATTATCCCAATATCCAACTTCAGCCTCCCCTGGCACAACTCAAGGCCGTTTCCAAATCCCAAGAAATACCCAGCTTAATCCTAGGGCTCCCAGGTTGTTGCCCTTCCCATTTAGGGGTGCGCAGACAATGTCTCCTTCTCCCATTAACGGGGGCTCTGCCTCTTGCGTGGTCACCCGAGCTCAAAACTGCATGACCAAACTCCTGGGCTGAGTCTTGGATTGCCTGGAAGTGATTCCAGCTGCATCTGTGGATTTGCAGCCACGGAGATAAAAATCATGGAATCCTGGAACGTTTTGGGTGGGAAGGGACGTTAAAGCCCATCCAGTGCCACCCCTTTTCTGGGCAGGGACACCTCCCACTGCTCCAGGGAGCTCCAACATGGCCTTGGACACTTCCAGGGATTTTGGGGCAGCCACAACTCCTCTGGTTGTGAGGTCCGACTTCCCAAACTGCTCCAAGATTTTTCTCTGAAAGACTTCTTGAGAGATCCCAGAGGAGTTGCTTGGAAAAAGACTGCCAGAGGTTTTGCACCAGGAATGCTCCAGCATATTCTGCACTCCAGCGCCTCACTGCCCCTCTCCAGCTCTGGAACGCTGATCTGGAACGTCAAACACACCAATGCCAAGGACTGGGACAGTTTTCCAAGGAACTCCCCTGGATGCTGAAGGCTGAGAAGGGGCTGGTGGTGTGGGAGCAAGAAACCTTCACCTCCTCCCCACCAGTTTGGCTCCAAGCAGCTGAAATGAGGCGCTAAGAAGTAGCAGTTTGCTTTCAAAAGCAATTTACTTGAAATATTCCCATTTTCTCTGGGAAGAAAATGCTTGTGGTACCCAGGAGCTGAACACAGATGATTTTACTGCTAGTGTTGGGGTTTTTTCTTTTCTTTGCTAACAAGGGAAGGCTGCGAAGCAGAAATGTGACACCCAGCAGTACCAGGGCAGGGCTTTATCCCCATCTCAGAACTCTTTTTCTTCATTCCACGTCATCTTCCCCCTTCTAATCTTCCCTGACAGGTGCTGGCTAAAAGCAGGAGCAGGGAAAAGGCGGTGTTCAGGGTTGGAAAGATCCGCCAGCAGCTCCTGAGCCCGCTCAGGGTGTGACTTCTCACACCCGCTCCGTGCCCGGAGCTGCGGCGGATCCATCCTGCCTGGTGCTGGGTCAGAGCCTCTCCCAGAGACCAGGACGGGGACTGGGAGCAGCAGCTGAGGGTTTAAATCACACCCATTCCATCCCTGACTTGGGAATTTTCACACATGGGAGCGGAAGGAAATTTGCCGCCCCTGTGAGCTCCGACACCTCTCGGTGTAACACGTTGGGTGTTCCAGGCTGGGAGCTGCGGTGTTCCAGGATGTCTTGGCATTTGGAAGACCCAAGAAAAGGCCAAACTTCCCCTTTTTCCCAGCACTGGATACCTTTACCCATTCCCAGCGGCTGCTCCCAAAGTTGGGTGAGAGGTCCGGTTACTTTGGAAGGTGGAATTCTTCAGGTGTCCCTGCCCATGGAAGGGCAGGTGGAACAAATGGGTTTAAACTGAAAGAACGGGAGGTTTTCATTGGATTTGAGGAGGGAATTGTTCCCTGTGAGGGTGGGGAGGGGCTGGGATGGAATTCCCAGAGAAGCTGTGGCTGCCCTTGGATCCCTGGAAGTGCCCAAGGCCAGGTTGGACAGGGCTTGGAGCCCCCTGGGATGTGGGAGGTGTCCCTGCCCATGGCAGGAGTGGAACTGGGTGGGCTTTAAGATCCTTCCAACCAAACCATCCCGTGAATATCCCTGAGTCAGTGGCACGAGGAGACATTTTGGCTCCCTGTGTCCTGATTTTTCCCCTCTGGAGCTGCAGGTCTCCGGGCTCTCCCTACAGATGACTCCCAGATCCAACGTCACCCGACCATCTCAGCTGCCCCAGAACGTCCTGAAGGCACAGCATTCCCAGGAGGGCCTCTTCCTCCCCTGGGATCATTAAAACCCTTCCCATTTCTGAGAGCAGGAAATGGAATTTGGGGAGAAACTTCTGGAGGCAGAAGAGCAAATCCTCTGCTTCTCCTCCTCCGTTATTGCAGTTTCCTCTTCCCATCTCTCTGGGAATACTGCTAAAGGAGAGGGGCTGTGACAGCTCCTCAGCGCCCATCACGTCAAACCCGCTCGAAAAGATGTTCAGGGAGTGAAAGGAAGTGCCAGCACCTGTTTTAAAATCATAGACTGGGATTTTCACAGGAGTAAAGGAAGTTTAAGTGCCTAAATTCCATCGGGTGGCCGCGGGATTTGGATTCCTGACTTCCTTGGGTTCCTGCATGTCATACATGAAATCCCTATTTGTGCTTGGTCTTTGCATATTAAGTGCTTTAATTAATTAATTTTGAGTTAAATATTTTTAAATTGAATGTTAAAATTAACCCATCAGCCCAGGTACAAAAATCAAGTTCCATTATCAGTGTTTTCAATTGATCAAAGTAGTTTATTGAGTTGCACCCTTCCCAGTTAAAAATTCCCCAGGTAAAAATCCCAACTTACGCTCCCCTTTCAAACTTCAAACCACCTGTACACCATAAGAGTTACCTTTCCTGTGTTTACTGTATACTTTTACAAGTGTTTTAAGATGTGTTGGATGTATTTTAATACTTTTTTAGGTGTTTTTACTTGCACTTTGGTTCCAAGGCTAACTCCAAAAACCCCAGTTCTAACAGCCAGTAGCTATTTTTAGCCTCATAGCCATTACCCTGTAGGCAAGCTCCACGGCAACCTGAATTTTAATGAAGGCATTTTAGCACCCTTATCTCAACTGATACTCTCTCTGCAGGCTAGCTGGGGTGGAGGACAGTGCTGGGCATTAAAAGCCTTACTCCTATTAAGGAGCCTTTAATAATTTTTTTTCCTGACTTTTGGACCAGCTAAAAGTCAGCCCAGCACTGCAAGTCCTTTTTTCTACCTGAGGTCCAGTGCTGCCTCAGCCAGAAGATCTCAGATCCCTGTGGTCCTGGGGCGTACCATCTACCGAGCCATAGGATCCCAAATTTTTATATTTTTCTAATTTCGGTAATTTTTCAATTTTTCTGTTTTCAATAAATTATTTTAGTTTTTTTTACTAAGAGTTGTCTTATTTCTCACACTGCAGAAGTCCCTGTCTTCTTCTGGATTTGCATTTCAGCTGGGCAAAGAACAGTTCGGGGTTAAAGCACTGAAATAGAGTTCATTTCTGAAGGAGCGAGGATCTGGAAGTCAGTGAGTTACTCCCAGCAGAAGCTAAAAAGAAGGATTTGCATCCTCAGATTTTTTTGTTTTTTTTTTCCAAAATAAAATGGAGTTCCTGTGATGGAAGAATCCAAGGTTTACAGTGAGCTGAGTCTAGCAGAGCCTGGTTTTATCTGAGTAAAAATAACTTTTCTGGACCAAATCCTCCTCCTACAGGTCCTGTAAAGTCTCCAGAGACTCCAGTGCCGTTGCTCTGGATTTATCTGGATTTAGTTGCCCTGATCCCTGATATTGAACAGAGGAATTCAACGTTCCCGGGACCAGGATGGCCCCTGCCCCGGGTCCCCAGGAGGAACTGGCCCTGCCCTCCCGACCCAAACTGCTGCTCATGTTCTGAGTAAAAATTGACATTTCCCAGGA
>NW_008236162.1:57011-82422 GCF_000691975.1 Corvus brachyrhynchos
AATTAAAAAATAAAATTACAGCTGGGTTTCTGACCGGTTTTAAGCAAAAAACCACGAGAAATCGTGAGCTTTCCTCTCGCTTTTGGGGCTGAATAATTCACATTTCCATTGGTATAAACCCAGAGCCATTTTTTAAAGCACTCTTGAATCCATGGATTTTTTTTTCCAGGGAAAGGCTCTGATCTGCAGAATATCTAAATCAATGTCAGCCGGTTTGAGGTCCAAGACCTGGAGCGTTGAGTTTCCTGTCAGGTGGATGCACACGGACATGGATCACAGCATTCCCCCAAGGAAACTCCGGGATAAAGTGGAATTAATTATTGGATTTTTCTGGCTGTGGTTTCGCTCAGCCTCTCCATCACTCCGGAATTAAGAAAGCAGAATTATTTATTTTTTGGGCTGTTCTCTGCATGGTTGGGTTTGTTCCCACTGAAGGAGACAACCAGGATTGTCACAGCTCTGTAGGGGATCTTCCATCCCTCCCTCCGGGGCTGTCATTCCCTTCCCATCACTCCTGATCTCAATTCCCACATATTCGCCTTGTTTTTGGAAGGAATTCTGAATTAATTGGAAATCTCTGCAGGTCTCTCAGATGGGGAAGGGGTTAAACCTTGGTCCCCACCATCTCGCATCTATCAAACCTCAGAAAAGACCCCAGAAATCCCAAATTAAACCCAGATGCCCAATCCAGGTAAAAAAATTTGGGATTGATGCCCAGCTGGTGCCGCGTGGCTCAACTTCCCCATTACCCAGTGAAGCTCAGGGTCCTTCTGCAGCCTAAATTTGGTGTTTTTACACATTTACATCAATTTTACCATGGATTATCCCCATGGAATGTCCCAGAACCAAATCCTGATGGATTAATAGAGGAGTCCAGGATCGGTCACTGCCATGCCAAGAACTTCCCCTGAGTAAATGAAAGAGCTTTAAATAATACAGGAAGACAGATATAAATATAAATATATGTTAAAAAATGTATACATATATGTATAAAGGGTGGATAAAGGAATATAAATATGAATATATGGATATAAAAATATAAATATAAATATAAAAATACAAATACAAATATATAAATATATATTAAAAAATATAACTGGTCTTCACCAAAGTCTCCTCTCTAGTACAGGGATAAAATCTTCTGCCTTTGTCAAATATTTTGAGAGGAATGTGACAACATAGAGAATATTTGTAATATATTATTTATATTATATATTATAAATCCATATTATTGATACTATAATTGGACAATATCTAATTACTCATAATCAATATCGATTCTATCAGCATCAATAGCCACAGAACAATTAACTGCTAATATTAATAACAGTATTACCCGTGGTTTGAGATAACAGATAATGGACTGATAATGAAATATTTGAGGTTATTTCTCTTTGGTTCTGTCCAGGGATTTGACACAATCCACAGGATTCCACCTGTGTACAGCCAGGAATCCCTGAATTCCTGATCCAACGGCCAGGAATCCCTGAGTTCCTGATTCAACAGCCAGGAATCCCTGTATTCCTGATCCTACAGCCAGGAATCCCTGTATTGCTGATTCCACAGCCAGGAATTCCCGAGTTCCTGATCCAACAGCCAGGAATCCCTGTATTGCTGATTCTACAGACAGGAATCCCTGAATTCCTGATCCAGTGGCCAGGAATCGCTATATTCCTGATCCAACAGCCAGGAATCCCTGAATTTCTGAGCCAATGGCCAGGGATCCCTATATTCTTGACTCTACAGACAGGAATCCCTGAATTCCTGATCCAACAACCAGGAATCCCTGTATTCCTGACTCTACAGCCAGGAATCCCTGAATTTCCGATCCTGCAGCCAGGAATCCCTGTATTCCTGACTCTACAGCCAGGAATCCCTGAATTTCCGATCCTGCAGCCAGGAATCCCTGTATTCCAGCCCTGCCACTCTGCCACAGGTTCAGATGTAGGATTCAAATCTCCCTTTATCTTCAAACATTCCCAGTTTTATGACTCTTGTTTCCGTTCCCGGTCAGGAGCAGGAGCCTGGGGGGACACAGGGAGCCGGCACCTGGCACTGGGAAATCCAGAGCCTCCTGTGCCAAGAGGGAAAATTTATTCTGTTGATGATTTTTCCTGACTTTCAGTCCCCCCAGCTTGCTGGGATGCAGATTCCAGCAGTGCCCGAGGCATTCTCTGTCTGGAGAAACAATAAAACTTCCGAGTGCCAAGGGAACGGCGCCAGCTGAGCACAGCTGGCAGCTCATTCCCGCCATTAATGTGGTTTTCGGGAGCTCGTTGACTCCTTTTCCCCAGAAATCCCCAGGGGTCCTTGGATAAACTGCAAGGAACATTTGGAGGATGCTCGTGAAACATTTGGAGAGGGGGAAGAACATCTCTGACAGCCAGGAGATCACGGAATCACAAATTTCTGGAATGATTTGGGTTGGAAGGAACATAAACGATTATCCAGTGCCACCCCTGCCATGGGCAGGGACACCTCCAGCTATCCCAGGGTGCTCCAAGCCCCATCCAGCTTGGCCTTAGGCACTTCCAGGGATCCAGGGATCTGCCGTGTCCATGTCTCTCCCATTCTGGAGCTCCGGATGAGGCTCCCAGTGCCGAGGGAAGGGGAATAATCCCTGTCCCTCCCAAATCAGGCTCCAGGTGCAGCATCTGCTGCTGGTTTCCCAAAAAACTATCCTGGGGCAGTTTCCATCTTTAAAGGTCTCTCAGGAGATGAATTTTTGTTCCACCAGGACCTGGAAGCTCAATTTTCCACCCCTTCATCATCTGCAAGGACAAGATCCGATGGATTGGGTGTCCCAGAGAATTCCAGAGGGATTGTTGTCTGCCTGCGCTGTTCTGGCTGTATTTTTCCACCAATCCATTAGTCACCAGCACCATTCCCATGCCGCTGGAGATATCCATATTGGAGTGCAGTATCTGATTCCCGGCGCTCTATCGATTCCCAGCTCTTCTCCGAAGGGCACTGACTCATCCTGCGGAGCTCCGGCGGAGGAGCTGCTGATAAAAACAACATTTAACATTTGGAGCCAGAGGCTGGGGGTGAGAAATGCTCCTCCACCACAGACATCCAGGGATCGTGAGCTGGATTCACAACGGGAAGTCTTTTCCCCCTGCCCTGATGCTGAACGCACCCATGCTCCTGATGGGATCATTTTTGGGGGATGGATTTGCTGGGATAACAGGGAATGGCTTCCCAGTGTCAGAGGGCTGGGTTAGATGGGATATTGGGGAGGAATTCTTCCCTGTGAGGGTGGTGAGGCAACAGACAGGTTGCCCAGATAAGCTGTGGCTGCCCCTGGATCCCTGGAATTGCCCCTTCCAACCCAACCATCCCGTGATTCCATGGGTGCACAGCCCTCCGGCCTGGCATCATTCCACAGGATGCACAACCTATGGAAAACTCCCAATGGGGAATTCCTTTCTGTGTGTGAATGTTGGACGGGACAGAGAGGGTTTCTGGAGAGGGAAGTTTTCCCCTGCCCACATCAGAACACAACCACCCCGTTTTTATTCCCTCCGAGTGTTCCAGCTGGGACCTGAACTAGACTGAGGAAATGAATCACAAAATCCTGGAATGGTTTGGATGGGAAGGACCTCAAAGCCCATCCAGTGCCACCATGGCAGGGACACCTTCCACTGTCCCAGGCTGCTCCAAGCCCCAGTGTCCAGCCTGGCCCCGGAGCCAGAGCGCGGCGCCAGCCACAGCTCCTCTGGGAATTCCATCCCAGCCCCTCTCCACCCTCCGAACTTGCACCAGCCTGAGCTTTACAAACTCTTAAACTTCCAGAACCTATTTTTATTAAAGCTAAAAAGAGGAAAAACTGAGTGGAGAGAGAAAACTGCACATCCCAACGTGGGAGAGCCATCCCTCAGTCCTGGATCAATAACGCCTGAGGAGCTCCTCTCCCAGAGCTCCCATCGATTTCCATCGGAACCTGATTCCAAGGGAACCAGTGCCACCTACTGAGGCGATTTCTCAGTCTCGTGGCATTTTTCTTAATAATTATGAAGACATCTTTAATTTTTTTGAAAGCAGGAACCGTGAGATTAATGAGCGTCCCAGCTTTTGATGCGTTTGTCTTCCCGTGGAGTAAAACGTCCGAGAACTTGGAATAAAACTGGAAGGGCCCCACCCAAAAGGCAAAATACACAAAGAAGAATGATAAAGTTGGGTTTTATTTGATAAGCACATTTTTTTCTTCCCTCCCATGACCTCATGAGCTTTTCTGCCCAACCTCACCTTGTCAGGACACATTTGATGTGAATCCAGAGGGATTAAAGGAGTGGGTGTGGTGGCTCCGGTGCCGGGAATGCAGCATTCCTCCTCTCTGACACACAGCAGCCAAGAATTTGACTCATGTGGCTCCCCACATCTTAAAAAGACAGAGGTAAAATGGTGTCACCCAGAGAATCGGTGGCTGCCACATCCCTGGAAGTGCCCAAGGGCAGGAAATGAACCTTGGAAGTGTGAATGTGATCAACCCTTCCAATGCTTCTCCTTTTCTCATTTTCCTTCACGGAAACCTCACTGCTCTGGGAGCCTTTTGATTCTTCTTGATCCTAAGGAAGCCATGCTACAAAAATTCCAGTCCCACTGAAATCACTGAAATCACCGAAATCAAAGAAACACTGCTACTCTGATTAACTCAATTCATTATCAGTTTAAGGGACTTTATTCTAATATGGGCAGTAAGTGAGGGTTTTTCAGTCGAATCAGCATTTGGGGGCCTTATGCAAAATTTCCCCAACAGCTCCACCTTTTTCAATCCCATCCCTAACTCCGGCCCTATCTGGGCCGGCAATTAAGTGCGGCAGGAAGAGAATTAAATGTGGACACGATTTTTAATGAGGATGTTTTCCAGGACTGGGGCCAAATGAGCCCAAATACATCAGTGCCCAGGGGTGAGCGTGGAGCTGCAACAGGGAAAGGAGAGTCAGAAAGTTTCCCATTTGGACTAAACCCGAAGCATTAATTAGGACATTAATTTAATTTCCCTTCCTGTGTCAGCTTTTAATTAAGCCTTCATTCACCCTCTGATGTTGGCTTTGGGATTGCATGGAATTGCCACGGAGTCTGTGGCATCCTACGGAGCATTGCCAGCTCTGAGCCTGGGGGTGGCTGGGCAGAGGGGACAAAGGGACACAGCTGTCACCTGGGCTGGTGGCCTTGGCAGACGGAGAACAGAATTCCTGAGGCTGCTCCAAATCCCAGCACAAAAGCTCAGGCCTTCCACTAACCTGGATCTCTGCAGATGCCCAAATTTCCCCCCACTTCAGAGCGGGCTCTAAAATAAATGCAGGAAAATTCCTAATGGTGCCTTCGTTAAATCCTCTCCTAAGCCCAGCTCATTAAATGTAATATCTGGTGGCTCTTCATTCATTACTCCTCAATTTCAACTTTTTAAGGCTTTCTTTTCATTCCAGGATATTGGATTTGATGAAACAACAATGGCCTTAGCAGAGGAAAAAGCTTTTCCCTAAATTATCTTTCCTGCTTCAGCACGATCGTCCTTCTCCATCTCCCTTCCCATTGTGTGCTCACTCCATTCCTCATTTCCATGGTGCAAAGAACACCCAGAGCCACCCAGACTTCAGCATGACCTCAGCTACTCCCTCAACGGGAAGTTTTACGGGAATTAGGACCTGGATGTGGATAAAGACACAAGACTGAGTTGGGTAAGCTGGATTGGAATCCTGGTCCTGTCTCAGTCTCCTTGGAGGATGCTGGAAAAGCCATTTCCTGGGAGAGTGGAATAACAGTTCCTAACCCCCTGAAAGGATCCATTCCCAGTCCTTGGGGAAGGCTGGAAATCTTTCCATATCCTGCACAGAAACGTCGGTTCAGTCAGGAAACAGAACAGACTCTCTTGGATCTGATTTCCCAGAGAAGCTGTGACTGCCCCATCCCTGAAATGTCCCAGGCCAGGTTGGATGGGGCTTGGAAGATGTCCCTAAGGTCCCTTCCAGCCCCAACCGTTCCATGTTTCCGTGATTCTGTGTTCCCACAGAAATCCTCAGTCCAACGCTTCCAGAAAAATCTCATGGGCAGAAAATCATTGCAAAAAGCCCAACTCTTCCCATCTTGGAAGAAATCAGTGGATCACCACTGGGGTGCTTTGCCAGCCCATTTAGACCAGGAGGAATCCGGTGAATTTAATGGAGCGAGAAGGATTTTCCCAGACATGTTCCTGCAGATCCAGCAACGAGATTTTTGCTCCAAACGTGACTCAGCAAAGTCCCTCCCCATCATTCCTTCCCCTCTTTCCAGGAAATTTGGCCAAGAATGAACTTTGGCAGGGGGGCTGTGGAGGATATTCAAGTGAATTATATTTTGTCATATAAAATTAAGAGAGGAACCAGTTAAAAATCATTTTAATCAGGAAAACAAATGGAAAAAGGAATGGAATGATCCCTTGTAGACTGCTTTTGACATTTGTGGATTTGTTTTGTATTCCCTCTCACTCAATAAACTGAAGGATGACTGAGTTCATTTCACAGGAGATGGATTGGATTTTCTCCGAGCAGCTCTGCCGTGTCCATGGAATTCAACCAGAAAAAACCCAGACCCTGTGCTTTAAAAGTCCTGGATTCTGCATTATCAGAGCCCCACTGCACCCCTGGGGCAGGGCCAGGGAAGCAGCACAGCCGCTGTCTGGGAGGGAGGTGATTTTCTGATGGTGCTGGGGAATATTTGGGTGGAATTTAAAGCAAATCTGTGCCCAGACACAGCCATGAGCCCAAATTGGAGAGTTTAACTTATGTATGAGCTGTC
The DNA here is from genome assembly GCF_000691975.1 of Corvus brachyrhynchos. Lineage (NCBI taxonomy): Eukaryota > Metazoa > Chordata > Aves > Passeriformes > Corvidae > Corvus > Corvus brachyrhynchos. Next base: position 63,792 of record NW_008236162.1, read on the forward strand.
ACCCAACCCAAATTCCAGGTTTGTTGTGGGGAGCCAGTTTGGGAGTGGGAGCAAGAACAAGGGGGAAACCAAAGTGGACACAGGGAATGGCTTCCCAGTGCCAGGGAAAGGTGGGATATTGGGAAGGAATTCCTGGCTGGGAGGGTGGGGAGGGGCTGGGATGGAATTCCCAGAGCAGCTGAGGCTGCCCCTGGATCCCTGGAAGTGCCCAAGGCCAGGTTGGATGGGGCTTGGAGCAGCCTGGGACAGTGGGAGGTGTCCCTGCCCATGGCAGGGGTGGGATGAGAGGATTTTAAGGTCCTTCCCATCCAAACCATTCCAGGATTCTGTGATCCTATGAAAGCAAACGACAGTGGATGAAAAGGAGACAGGAAAAGCCATCGAGGCTCAGTTCTGTCTGGCTGGATGAGGTCTTTTCCTTCCCAGCCTAATCCAGAAAAGTCCCCACCACTGGGCTCTGTGCCTTTGGGGTGAAGAGGCTTTTCAATATTGCGGGAAAACTGGTCTTTCCTTATTTTCTGCAGCCTCAAGCATCAGGGAAATCGATGTCAGTGCAGGGTTTATGTCAGGGCAGCCCCCACCAAAGCCTTTGCAGTGACTGACAAGAAAAAAGAAGAACAAAGCAGGAAAAATAAATAAAACTAAACCAAAACCAGCCTGCTTATTCCTGGCGGAGACTGAAAACAAGGAGAGGCGGAGGCTCTCCTGCCACCCAGGAGGTCCTGTCAGGGATCAGCCACCAGCTAAAGGCACTAAATAAATCTGCAGCCTGCATACGAGACCTGCAGGACAGGTTGGATCAGGCACGAGCTCCCTTGAGGATTTTGGGGAGATGGAAGATAAAACGTGAGCCCTTTATCAGTTACATCTCTGCCTTTTAAGCTTCTGGGCTTCTTTTATTATTTTAAGTGGTGAGGGGAGTAGGGAAGCACATTTGATTTATTTGTGGGCATGAGAGGGAGCATAAAGCCAAAGTAAATCCCGATCCAAAGTCTTGGCTCTGCAATTCCATCACTGCAGGAGCCTGACTCCAAAATCAGAGTGTCAAATGTCAGGGAGAACACCTCTCCCCGTCTTTTCAGCCAGATAAACTCCCCACCTCCACACACGCTCCTCTCCTCCTTTGGCAAAGCCAGAACATCAATAAAAATATTTCCATGAGGTTTTTTTTTCCCACTGGGATTTCTTTATTCCCTCGTTGTCCTCAGGGGACGGTGGCACAACAAGGAAATCATCCCCATGCCAGCACGGGCCGTGCTCCAGGCAGGAACTCGCAAATTGGCGTCACCATTTAGCACGAGAAGCTTGTTCAAGATTTAGCAGATCCATTGCCAAAAATCTACTTTGGGAAATTGTTGCTTTTCCCTGCTGCCTGGGCTCATTGGAATGCTGTGAACACTCGGTGCAGACGCTGAGGACACTGAATTATTTAATGCTCCACACCTCGCTGAGCTGAGACCCTGTGAAGCCAAAGGGAGTTGGGTGCAGTTCCTTCATCCACAGTAGATGGGGATGAGACAGGCCCTGGGAAATATTGCAAGCATGGATTTGGGAATTAGGAGAAATTCCTTTTGGCAGTCCCTCCCAGCCTCTCACACACCCAGTTCCATCTTTTCCATCCCCATTAACACTTCAGTCTGTCATGTCCAGGGTCTCAGTTCCCTCCATTCCCTCCCTAAAGCTTTTCATAGAATCCCAGAAATGGTTTGGGTTGGAAGGGACCTCAAAGTCCCACCCCTGGCCATGGGCAGGGAAACCTCCCACTATCCCAGGGTGCTCCAACCTGGCCTTGGACACAGCCAGGAATGGGGCAGCCTCAGCTGCTCTGGGAATTCCATCCCAGCCACTTCCCACCCTTACAAGGAAGAATTTCTTCCCAATATTTAGTCTAAGCCTACTCTCCTTCGGTTTAAAGGCACAACTCTGTGAGAGCGGCAAAATCCTAAAACCTTCTGAAAATTGGATGAATCTCAAAGAGTCACTTGCTCCTTCTCTCACTTATCCTCGTCAGCCTCAGCTCCGAGCATCTTGTGGCCCACACCCCAAAACTCGTGAAAACCCGAGGAACAAGGACACCAGCAGATCAAAAAGTCACCCTTGCCCCTCTTGGCCACTCTCTGACCCTCACACCAAGCAGATTCCGAGAGGATTCCACAGCACAGGACCCTGTTACCTTAAAAAAGGCCATTTTTACTCTCCCAAAAATGCATTTTTTCCCTGGAAATAAATGCACAGCAGTGAGTTACAAAGACTTGAACAATTAATCATTCCAGGAGCACCCCAAGCCACTGCAGCCACAGCTGGGATAATGTATTCCAGACAGTCCACGCTTTTCACTGGAATAATAAACATTTTCAGAAATACTCAACAGCCAATGTGCTGAGTTAGGCAGAACCTGAAGTTCTGGCAGCGCAAAATCACATTATCATAAAAGCATTGGAAAAGCCCTCTGAGGTCATGGAATCCAAGTGTTCTCCCAGCCAAGCCCAAGGCCAACCCACATCCCCAAGTGCTACATCCACACATTTCTTAAACACTTCCAGGGTGTTCAAACCAGGCTGAAGACCTTGACTCAAACATCTTTATGAAGGGAGATGCAAGACCAGTGGTCTAAGACCTGCAGGAATGAATTTTGAATACTCACCCTTGCTGATAAAGTTCAAAAGCGCCCATGGAACACCTGGCAGGACAAAACCACCTCTTTTCTATGTTTTAAAAGAACTCTCCCATATCTCCTCTCTCATCTGCCTCATCTCACCAAGCAGAACCCGTGTTTAAATCCAATTAAAGCCCATTTGTCACAGGGTAGAACTGACACCGAAATGCTCCTGGTCTGCTCACAGCTCACTCGCTGCTCCTCCAAGTCACAAATCACAATAACCATTCTGTGGAAATCTAAAGAGAGGAAAAAAAAACCCTGGTGAATTCAATGAGCCATTAAATAGTTGACAATATTCTTTATAGGAACCACGAATAGTTAATTAATCCCCAAATACGAATGGTGAGCATGAATAATTACCACCATAGATCCCAATCAAGAGATCTGCAGTGAGCATAAATTGACATTGCTTCGTGTACAACCGCTCACGCCAGCTGCGAGACTGGTCCTAAAATGCTGGGCTTGGGCTTAAAACGTGGGAATCCCAGATGGGAAGGTCTCAGTTCTGTTCCCAGTGTGCCACTCCATGGACTTTCCATGAAATCTGCACTTCTTTTTTTTGTCAGTTTGCCTGTTTGTGTCACTTCTGTCAGTCTCAACACGTACAAAGGGTCTGTCTATTCCTTCATCTTCATCGCTACGAGAACCTCTGTTCCTGGTTCCTATTCCTTCACACTTCCTGGATTAACAACTCCAGGGTTTCCCTTCCCCTTCCCCTTCTTCTTCCCCTTCCCCTTCCCCTTCCCCTTCCCCTTCCTCTTCCTCTTCCCCTTCCCTTTCCTCTTCCTCCTGCCTGAGCTGTGCTGAGCTCTCGGTTTGCTGCTCTGCAGAGATCTGGCAGCACATCTGGTGAGCATCCAGCATGGCCAAGGAGAAGAAGATTGGGAATGCAGGCACGGCCACCCCCAGCCAGGGGGCACAACTGGTGTGGTAGCCATGGTCCTGCTTCCCCTTCCCCTTCCCCTTCCCCTTCTGCTTCCCCTTCTTTCCCCTTCTTTCCCCTTCTTTCCCCTTCCCTTCCCTCAAGTCTTGTGTCATTGAGATGTGACCTTCAGAATTTCTTGCATGACACAAAAACAAACAAGGAGCCACCTAGGCGGTGAATGCAGGGAATTTTTCGATCAGTGAATATTTGCATATCCTTGGATGGGAGATATCAGTGGTACCAAGAGTTGTCATTAATCAAAGCCCACTGAGAGTCTCCTGCCAGGCAAATGCTGCTCATGACATGTCTTGGCTCTGTCTTGGTGTCCCACCAAGTGTCACACGGGCTTTATCAAATCCCAGCTTCTTGCCTCAGCACACAAAGCCCAGCAGAGTTTGGAGGGGTTCAGATGATCCAGGTGGGAGGCAAAGTTCAGACAGGAGGAGAGACCCTCCCACATCATCTCAAAGGTGTCACATCCTGACAGCGTGCACTGAGGTGGCAGCAGAATCGGTCCTTTGAGATCTTCACTCCCCTTGCACCGTCTGAAGGTGACTTCCAAATCCAGCCGCTCAGCTACCTGGAGGTAAACTCAAATTGAGTATTTCCTGGCTCAGGGTCATAGGGCTCAGCATTCCTTAGGAAACTCATTCTGCATCCTTTTGTATCCAAGCATCCTTTCCAACTCAACCACGTTTTCCAACCCAACCACCCTTTCCAACCCATGCACCCTTTCCAGCCCATCCACCCTTTCCAACCCATCCATCCTCTTCAACCCAACCACACTTTCCAACCCAATCACGCTTTCCAGTCCAACCACCCTTTCCAACCCATGCACCCTTTCCAACCCAACCCATGTACCCTTTCCAACCCATGCACCCTTTCCAACCCATGCACCCTTTCCAACCCAACCCATGTACCCTTTCCAACCCATGCACCCTTTCCAACCCATGCACCCTTTCCAACCCAACCACCCTTTCCAACCCATCCTCTTCAACCCAACCACACCTTCCAACCCAATCACGCTTTCCAGTCCAACCACCCTTTGCAACCCAACAATCCTTTCCAGCTCAACCCAACCACGCTTTCCAATTCAGCCATTCTTCTCAGCCCGACCATCATTACCAACCCACCCATTCTTTCCAACCTCCCTCTTCAACCCAGATACCCTTTTCAACCCAACCACCCTTATCAATGCAACCACCCTTATCAATGCAACCACCCTTTCCAACCCATCAATTCTTTCCAACCCAACCCAACCCAACCCAACAAGCAGCAAAACAGTGCCCCGGATCCTGCAAATATTCCCAAAGCATCACGGCTGCCCACATCCAGCTTCTGACTGTTCCATCCTGTCTAACTGCTTCGTTTTTGATGGTGGAGGTTTGAAACTTCACCTCAACCGACTGACAAAACGCCTTCAATTGAGCTTCAGCAGCTCCATGACCTCTCGTGCACCTTTTGTCTTTCAAAACACAGACAGGTGCTGCAGGAGGGAATATTTGAGGACTTGGAAATGGTTCCTTCCCCTTTTGCTGCCCTGGTGTCCGTGGGGAGCCGAGCGCCAGGATGTGCTGTACAAATCCATTTGTTACAGTAAACAGCCCCGGGCAAGTGCCTGCACTCCCGGACCTTGGGAGGATTCCTTGGAGGGTTTGTTCCTCCTTGCAAATTTAAAGATACGAACGCAGGAGGGACCAGAAGCTTCTTCCTGGCCTGAGGCCAAGCATGCAAAGTATACAAACAGACTCTGACAATTTTATACGCAACACCAAAAAAAGAACAATAAAAACAGCTAAAACAAATAATATTTTAACTAAACTGGACAGACGGTCAGCTGTCATTTCATAGAATGGAATCATGGAATGGATTGGGTTGGAAGGGACCTTAAAGATCACCCAGTTCCACCCCCTGCCATGGGCAGGGACACCTTCCACTAAACCAGATTGCTCCAAGCCCATCCAACCTTGAACACTTCCAGCGACAGGGATCTTAGAGGTCTTTTCCAACCTTAACAATCCCATGATTCATTAAGTTTAGAGGCAGCCCTCGCCAGTGGCTGAATCCACCTGGAGAACTCTGACCTGCTGCCAGGACCAAAGCCAGGACCGTGTTTCACCACTCACCAAATTCCCACCTTTCCGCTGAGGCTGGGACTAGCAGGGATCTGCAACAGGAGTTTCCTTGTGGGAACCTGACTTTAGTTTCCCTTTCCAAGGCCCCATCACCTTCCCCATGGAGGTCCCATCAGATAAGCTCTGTTTAAGGCTTTGATGGCTGTGAAAATAAAAATGAATAAACCAGACCTCGCTGGCAATGCTGGGACAGACTGAGCCTGACCCTATTATTGCTGTGACACGAATGCCATTAAAATCTGGAGTGGCACAGAGATAAGCTCCTATTGAAGACCAGGGATGGCAGTGAAATTCCAGCAGAGTCTTGAGTCAATGGCAAGTTCAGCCCCCCTTGTCCTTGAAATAATGATTCAGCCATGGTGGCTGTGAGTTTGGAGTGTCACACAGAGCAGCACAAAGTGATTTTTCCAAAAGATGTCCCTGGAGAAGGGCTGCAGGCAGAGGGAGGAAATGAGGCTGACATCACGCTCGATGCAGGCAGCAACAAGCCCTGTTGGATTTACTCTGCTTCTGTGGCATGGGAGGGGTTTCAACAAAGTTCAGCTGCTTTTTAGGGCATCAGAAGAGAACAGAGATCTTCAAGAGGCACAAAAAAATGTAAAAACCCCAAGGTCTGGTAATAATCCTGCTTTTTCTGGTGTTTATAACAACAGCGGCAGGGAACTCTCACGTCATGGTCCAACTTCTTTTCGATCTACTTGACCTCAACTTTCACCAGCTGCACAGAGCAATAAAGTTCTGTCTCAGGCACAGCCTAATTAGCCCTGAAAAATTGGATTCATCCAAAGGAACAGCACAGGGAAGATCCAGCTCCTGTCCCAGAAGCCCCGTAGCTCCAAAACCGCCAGCATCAGTTTGGGATAATTAACGGGATGAGGCTGGGTCTGGTCTGGTCCCCCTGTGCAGCGAGCATGAGCCACCGTCAATTTAACTCAGTGAGAGAGAATCCGTCAAGTTATTTCCAGGGTTAACAACTCACACTGTTTAAAATATAAATTCCATGTCTGGCCTGAACTTGGCTGCTTTCAGGTTCCCACTCTTGGGTCTTGTGATGCTTTTGTCAGACACATTAAACAGCCTCGATGATCAGAACCATCCTCCCCACATGGACGGGGATAAACCACATCAAGTTACTTTTGGAAGGATTTTTTTTCCTCAAATTAAGGTAACAAGGACTAAACCACACCAGGGCTGGTTCCACCATGGGGAGAACCTGAGCAGAGAAGGCTTTCAAAAGCACAAAGGAGCAGTTAAATGCTCGTTTCCCACTGAAAATCACGGGCCCCTGTGTGTTCTGATCCATTTGTGAAACTTCGAAAGCCTCCTCCCCTGTCTTGGACAGATTAATGGGAAATAATAAAAATATCATTTAAACGTAGAGTCTCAGGGAGGTGATTCAGCTCCCAGTCCCGGCTGCCACAGTTGTCAGTAAATTAGGGAGAAAAGAAACACAAAATGATCCTTTTCCAGTCCCTCCAATTACTCCAGGATGGTTCTGCCTCTGATGAGTGATTTTGAGAGCCTTTCCCTTCATTGAGTTGGGAAACTGCTCGGTGAGGAGTGGAGAGCTGGGGAAGAGGGGCCAGGAGGGCAAGAGAGAACACCCCAGCAATTCATGGTGTGCCAGGACACAGAGCACTGTCACCAAGTGCCGGGTGACATCCGCCATCCGACAGGGAACACACGATGCCAGGGAAGGAAAGGAAAGGAGAGAACACAACCCCTGTCTCCTCTGCACCAGCTGTTCCCAGGGGATGGCTGTCAGGAATGGAGAGCTCCCAACAAAGCCGGCTGAGGAGCGAGAGACAGCGCAGAAAAAGAAGCGAACAATGAAAAACGACACATCACAGGTGCACAAAATAAAACAAATCCTGATTTTAGAGCCTGGGACACAAACACGGCTGAGCTGCCCGACCTGCTCAGGTGCAGTTTAACTCCTTCTGGATCTGCCTCAGTCCTCCTGTTTCCTCCCACCAGGATGTTCAGGAACTGCCAAGCACTCCAATTGTTCCACATATTCTTGTGTAAAAGAGCTTCGATGTTTTCATGTTGTAAATGTGAAACTTTGAACTCTAAGAGGGGATTTTGGGTTGTGGAGTCCAAAGCTGGGACAGGATAAGGGGGAATGGCTTCCCACTGCCAGAGGACAGGGATGGATGGGATATTGGGAAGAAATTCCTCCCTGGGAGGGTGAGGAGAGACTGGGATAGAATTCCCAGAGCAGCTGTGGCTGTCCCTGGATCCCTGGGAGTGTCCAAGACCAGGTCAGATGGGGCTTGGAGCAGCCTGGGACAGTGGAAGGGGTCCCTGCCCATGGCAGGTGGTGGATGGGATGGACTTTAAGGTCCCTTCCCACCCAAACCATTCCATGATTCCGTCCCTCATTAACACCCACGATCAGATCCCTTTCCAGCCCATTTTTATACCTCTCTGGTTCTTGTTAATTGACCTCCAACAAGTTAAGAGGGAAATGAATGGGAACTTCTCAAAACCAGCTTTGCTGTGCTCCAAGGAAAAGGCCAGGACCTTAACAGCCAACAATTTCATTGGGAAAAGGAATTCTTGCTCCATTTAGAAAGGGAATTCCTGCTTAATTGAGAAAAGGAATTTCTTGCAGCTCCTTTTGTACGTGGGGAGTTTGAGGTCCAGGCTCAGGAGAACAAATCCCTCCCACTCCACACGAACACTGCATTTAGTGAGGCAGCCCAGGTCTGACGCCCCCAGAACTCGTTGGTTTGATGGCCTCAGCTGTCCATTTTTGATGGAAAATTTGTGCTGATTTCATGGTGGCTGCTTGGAGAAAAGTCACCACAAGTCACGGTTGTTTCATCACTGGGGGGCAAGTGGAGAAAATGATTTAATTAGGTTTCTGTAATAACATCTCCATTTCCAAATGTCTGCCCAGATGTGCTAGCAGGGAAGGATTTCAATTACTTTGTTTCCTTTAATTCTGTGACTTTAATGCTGATGGAGGCTGAGAAAGGCTGAGATCAAAAACTAAACCAGGAACTCTTTGTCCACAGAAAGTCTTGAATGTATTGAATATATGAAATTAATGTATCCATGGATGCATGAAGCATTTCACGCTTCATCTCCCTGCAGCCACATCCACGTGTAAAATCCAAGCCCGTATCAGAATGAGGGAATCAGGTTGGAAAAAACCCTTAACATCATCGAGTCCAACCATTTAACGCTTAACTAATTAGTGCAAACATTTGTATTGGTGACGATGGTGCCCAACCAAGGCCACCATCACAAACACAACCCTGAGGAGAGGAGTGTCCTGGTGCTCGATCGGTTCCCACAATTCCAGTGGCAGAGTAAGGAAAAGATCAGCCAAGAGTTTGTGGCATCCCCTCATGTTTGACTTTAACTTCCACCCCAGCTTCCAAAATCACAAAATATCCACCTGCTACCAACACAAATCCATGAAATAATCCGGGTATCTTGCCTGGGAATTTCAGGAGCTGGCATAAACACGACTTACCCAGTCTTGATCATCCATCTTGTCCGTAGGGCTGGGCCAGGGAATGTGTGGGGATGTGTTATGGTCAGCCTGGTTGGGGATGTGTTGGGTTCAGCCTGGTTGGGGATGTGTTGGGGTCAGCCTGGTTGGGATGTGTTGGGGTCAGCCTGGTTGGGGATGTGTTGGGGATCAGCCTGGTTGGAGATTTGTTGCTGTTGACAGAAGCATCAGGGCAAATAAAACATAAGTAGACCCCAAAGAAGAACCCAACCAGCAGCTTCTACCTCCTAATTTCCTCATTAGAGTGTCAAAGCCTCAGCTCAGCTCATCCTGCTGTACCCTCACTCCATCTGTTCCACCTCTAATTTCAACGTCAATCAAAATAAACAGAATTCCTGAAAATGTGAAAGAAATCTGATATTTCCAAGTTTCTTTGTCTCTTTGAAGACTTTACACCCTCCTGTTCGGCACAGGCAGTGTTCCAAGCTGATTTTATTAGGGAATACTACAAATTGGAGAACTCCGAGCCCTCCTAGAGAGCTCTTGTAAAACTCCATGGTTGGATGGAAGCTGGAACAGATGGGAGAGCTCCTCCAGGCTCTACATTAACCCTGCTGTTCCCTGACTGGGGGCCAACAACACTTTCAAAAAGTACAGAGCTAAAAATACATCTCCAAGCCAGAGATGATCCAAAGTTTCAATAAACATCAACAAGATGGGTGACACCCTTTTTCTGGGATGACAAGCAGCTCCTTCCGGGGAAATGCAGGAATTTCAGCATCTCAATGGCTGAAAGAGGGGAGGTGTTTAAGGGAAAGATGTTTCGAGGGAATTTGGTGGCCACTGGTCCATTACAGCTGGAATCCTTCAACCATCACCTCATTACATGGAGAACAGAGCCAAGAGAGCGCAACGAGGGCCTTAATTGGGGTGGAGAAGCGGAGCAGAATTCCTGGGGGGAGATTTGCCATGCTCCACTTGGTGCTGTTTGATAAAAAGTCTCCATTTTTGCAGCCGAGTACACAAATTCCCGTTAGATTCCAAAGGAGCTATGGGTGTCCAGAGTCTTTTAATCTCAGCCTATCTGAGGTTTTCCATACCCACCTTCCCTCCCTGCCACACAGGAGTTGAATGACACAAGTCCACAGCTGGCCTGGGAGCTCTTGGATACCACAGGGTGAGGATTTCAGAGGTGTCAAAGGGACTCAGGCAGCCCCAGGATTCTCTGAAGGGTCTGCTGTGGAAAATGTTCCATCTCTGCAGTGAAGACTCTCCTTTTCATGGAACCATGGAATGTTTTGGGTTGGAAGGGTCCTTAAAGCCCATCCAGTGCCACCCCCTGCCATGGGCATGGACACCTCCCACTATCCCAGGGTGCTCCAACCTGGCCTTGGCCACTTCCAGAAATGGGGCAGCCACAGCTTCTCTGGGAATTCTGTTCCCTCACCACCCTCCCAGGGAGGAATTCCTTCCCAACATCCCATCTAACCCCTCTTCCAGTTAAAAAATCCATCTCTCTCATTCCATTCCAATGATATTATTCCAAACCCTCAGGTGGGCAGACACTTCAGGAGCTCCATACAAGCCATGCAGCAACGTGTCCCTAAAAGCCACCCCTAAGGGAACAGCCTAATCCCAGAGGAGCAGGACCCAAACAGCTGAAAAATCCATTAAAATCCCATTTTTTTTGCCCTGAGCAGGCATCCAAAAGCCTCATCCAGAGGAGCAGATCCCTGCCCTGGTTTGTGGGATGATTATTCCCCCAAACAAACCCACCAAGCTCCATCGTTCATCCTTTCTGCTGACAGGCACGAAGGTTAATTGGTCACAATTGCATTTCTAATGTCCTAGCTGAGAGAAATGCCAGGAGCCGGAGGTAAATCACACAACTACCCACTTGCTGCCTCCGAGTTTAAATAAATAGAAATTCCAGGCTAATTAATATTTAGGAAATGCAAAAGTTGTCATCTTAAATCAGGCTGAAACACAATAATCACATTAAGTGCTTACTTCAGCAAAATACCCCTGAAATGCAAAGTGTTGGTGAGTTATGGGAGTGTTTATCCCCTTAATTGACTCCTGGCTCTGGCAGAACTCCATTACCCAGGAGTTAGGAGGGAATTTAATTCTGATCCTCGCGTTTGCACTCAAGGACTCCTGTTTGACTTGGGTTTATTTTCAGCGGCGGGACTGAAGGGCTGCATTTTTCCAGTTGCAATCCTGCTCAGTTGAGCAACAAATGTGACATTTCGTATTTCATCTGCTGACCTTCCGCTCATATCTGGGAAATCTTTCATCCTGTTCCCCTTCTGTTTCCCTTCCAGACGTCCCTTAAGGCAAGAAGGAGCCTGATGTTTTAGCAGGCAGAGCCTGGTAGGAATTATTTAGACAAAGAGGGGATTTCAGACAACTTTTCTTGGGCTCAGTGAGCAGCCTGGCTGCTGCTTGGACCTCAGTTTCCATGGAATCGTGGAATATCCTGAGCTGGAAAGGATCTGAAAGGATCTTTGAATCGGTGTCCTGGCTTGGCAAGGGACAACGCCAAGAATCAACCCAAGAAACCCCAAGAATCAACCCAAGAATCATCCCAATCACATTTCATTTTAGGAAAAATTTCTTCATCAAAAGGGTGGTCAAGCATTGGATCCAATGTTCCCAGGACATTGGTGGAGTCCCCATGGCTGGAAGTGTTCCAAAAACGTGTGGATGTGGCAGCTGGGGACCTGGGTTAGTGGTGGCCTTCGCAGTGCTGGGTCGGACTTGATCTTAGAGGGCTTTTCCCACCTCAGCAATTCCCTGATTCTCTGATTCCATGGCAGCACTGTCCCAATGCTCCTGGAGCTCTGGCAGCCTCGGGGCCGTGACCATTCCCTGGGGAGCCTGGGCAGTGCCCAGCACCGTCTGGGTGAAGAACCCTGACAGGAATCAGGGTTCCCTCCTTGTGCACAACTCCTCGTCCTGAGGGTGAATCCAAAGCGTTTCTGCTGTACCCAATAATTGATTGTTTGAGGGTCACTCCCCACTGTCCTGGGTTGCCGTGTTGTATTCTATGCCCATCCCCAGGAGCTGTTGGAACCAGGTGGGGCAGGGTTTCCTTGCCTCCTCCCTCCAGACTATCTTCTGTTAATGAACCCATCAACGCCCGGCCTCATCACTCATCATCCCACTGTGAGATGCTCCACCCAGAGGGAGGAACCAAGCAGTCCATCCTGGATATCATCTGAGATTCCCAACACCACAGACACCCTTTCCACGGGATTCCCAGAGGACAGGAGCTACGCAGCCACCACTGGACCTTCTGAGGAAGAGCAGCCCCTTCTACAGGATCACTGCTCTGACAGAACCACATCCAGCACTTCAGGAGTCACCATCTTATGGGACTGCTACTGCCCCCCTGACTAACAGGGTGTCAGGTTGTATCCTGACTCCGTTACTTTGAACCAGTGTTTTCTGCCTTTTATTCTTTTTTTAAATTTCCCTATTAAATTGTTATTCTGACTTGGTGCCTCCCGCTGGTTTGTTTTCAAGCTAGTACACCCACACACCACAAGGAGCCCCAGAGCTGTCACAGGGCAAGGACAGCTCTCGTGCAGGCACGGTTAATGTGACAACTTGACCCAGCCAGGGGCACAAAACCTCTCCTTAAAGCCAGGTTTAAAATCATCCCATTAAATAATCCCTGTGCTGGAAGAGGAGGGAGCGTGATCATAGCTCCTCTGGCGCCCACACCTTTGCCCAAGGGCTTGCTGGGGTTTCACAGCAATTTGGGAATGTCAGCACTTGGGCTGCTCCAGGGGATTCCTCCTCTCTGCTCCTGTAAGCCATCCCAAAACCGGTTTCCTCCTTCCCACAGGCACAAGGCTGGAGCTGCTCCTGCCGGTTCTCCCGTGGGTGACACATTTCGATGTTTTAGCAAGTTCAGGAGGTGTTTGCCACATTTGTCTGACTTCCTGCCACCCTGGAAATAAAAAAGTACCCTGGAAACCTGCACAATTCCCACCTGGCACAGGATTGAAGGAGCTAATTGTGCCTCTCGGATTGACAGCGATTCCGACAGGCAGCGCTCAGGGATTTACAGGAGTCAGGCTGAACAGGGGAATGGAAATACACGCACAGGAGTGTTGGCACACAGGCTTTCACAGATTAAAGAGCAGGATTTCACAGATCAGATCAAGGACTTCACACATTAAAGACCAGGACATCACAGAAAAAATCCAGGAGTTCACAGATCAAATCAAGGACTTCACAGAATAAATCCAGAAATTCACACATTAAATCCAGGACTTCACATAATAAATCTAGAGCTTCACACATTAAAGGCCAGGATTTCACAGAATAAATCCAGGAGTTCACAGATCTAATCCAGAAATTCACACATTAAATCCAGGACTTCACATATTAAATCTAGAATTTCACACATTAAAGGCCAGGATTTCACAGAATAAATCCTGAACTTTACAGATTAAATCCAGCATCCTGAGCTGCAGCAGGAAGCAGAATAGGAACTCATGGAGAAGTGATGTTGTGGGAAGAAATGCCATGAAAAGAAATCTCACTGGAATCCATGGGAGTCCCTGTGCAGGTGCAGCATTTACAGGTTTTATTTTAGCATCTGGAGCCAGTTTTGGAGGGTTTTCTGTGAGCTGACCTGGCCCAGAGAGAAGAAAGTTGAGAGTAGTTCAAAATCCACAATTCCCAGCCCAGGTATGGATGGTACAGAGCAAGCCCTGATGGAAGCTCAGAGTTCCTGATGTAAGAGAAGGGCTGTGCTTGCAGGGGAGGGGGACAGGAGGGAGCTGGGGCAGGGAAAGGGAACATGGGGAGGGGACGAGCCAGAGAGCCCAGATTGGAAATGGAAAACGCCTCAGTTTCAGGGATACTGGGCAAAACAACATAAGGGAGTCCTTGTCTAGCTCCAGTGCTCGAGCCAAGCCAAGTGCAACAGAGCTGCTCCCCTTCCCTGCCTCCAGCAAGGAAAATCAAACACAGGGAGCTGCTTTGTTCTCCTTGGCGAGGGAACTGAGATAAGGTTCACTCACAAAGCCACAGCGACGCTCCCGCTCCACCTGAGAGCAGCAATCGATGTCTCCAATCCCTTTTAGAGGCACCCCACGAGGACAGGCCTTGGAAGTGAGGTTTTGATGGATGCTCCAGCCCCTGTCAGTGCCTGCTCCATTATCCAGCAGCAGGAGGACTCTGCTGGCACTGTCAGGGGGGCAAATGCCCCTCCCTGACCGTGATGCCTTTGGCTGGACCAAACACCGCTGTCAGCTCCACCACTGCAACCCAGCCTTGGACATTCCAGGGATCCAGGGGCAGCTGCTCTGGGAATTCCATCCCAGCCTCTCCCTGCCCTCCCAGGGAGGAATTCCTGACCAATATCCCATCTCACCCTGGCTCTGGGAAGCCATTCGTCCTTGTCCTGTCACTCCACCCCTTGTCCCAAGTCTCCTCTCCAGCTCTTGGAACCCCTTTTGACACTGGAAGGGGCTCTGAGGTCTCCCCAGAGCCTTCTGAACACCCTCATCTCTCCCAGCCTTTATCTTTGATTTTCATACTATTTTAGCAGCAGAAAACCCCTCCCAGAGTCACAGACAGGGCCTGGGGAAGATCATTAAAGGCAGAGCGTGGCACAGTCATCATTATGGAGATGTTAGGTTTAATTCTGCAAAGGAACCAATCCCCTCGGTGCTCTCGGGCGATCAATACCCACCTCATATCTGCCTACAACAGGGACAAACCCGGCGACACTGAACTGCCACCACACACTTCCTGCAGTCCCTGCACTGAGATCCCTGATTTCCATGCTGGAGTCATTAGGAGAGGTCCCGAACTGTTCCCAGCTAGGGAGGCTCGCCCCAGGCCAGGATTAATGAGTCTGACTCCTATTGACTCAACAGACCCAGAGCGGAGCTGCAGCCCTTGAAGCGGCAGCCAGCGCACAAAGAAAAGCTCCTGGCACTGGGAGAGAGGCCCAGACCCGAACTGAGACCGGAGCCACCAAAGGCCCCGTCACTTTTTTTCTCACCGTGATATGAACAGCTCCAAGCGCTTTGATTCCACAACCCAGATCAGTTCCCGGGAGCTGAAATTCCACACCAAATTCCATACACGGGGAGCAGTTTGTGCTCAGATTTGTACCCGTACAAACCCACAGAAGTGTCTGTGGGTGAGCCTGTGCTGGATGAAATGTGCACGGAGCAGAGGGATTGAGAATGGAAAATAACACAAAGGCCTCGTTCATTTTGTAGTATTGATTCCAGCACCAGCCACGGCTGCGCCCAGCCTTCAAAAGCAATCAAAAAGCTACAGTGAAAGGAGGGGCTGCAATTCCCAGATTTCCAGGCAGTCCCTCTATTCCTGTCTGGCTCATCCCAGCAGGTAAAAGAGTTGCCCCAAGCTGAGGGCACAACTTTAGGATTCAGGAGCAATTCCTTGCTGAAACTCCCTAGGACTGACTCAAGCCCCTGTGCCTCAGCTTCCCTGCAAAGCTGAGCTGAGATTTCCCACCCCACACAGAAAATGGGAATATTCGGGCATCAGATACCGACCATGATCAGAAAATACACAAAACAATTAACACTTAACACTAACAACCCTTGTGCTTTTAACCACACACACCTGCATTGGTACCTCTATTTATTCATTTTTTAATTGCATATTCTGCTATTTTCAGCTCAAAATCTCAGTAAAGAGATTTATCAATAAAGGAAATTGATCAGGAAAGGAAATGGGACTGACTTCATCCCAACACAGGATCCTGCCAAGAAGGTGAAACTGCCTATTCCCTCCTTTTTTAAGAGTCAAACCCCGCCTAGAGAGGTGATTAAACTGATAAATTTGAATATAACCATGACATCATCCCACACTGGATCCCGGATGAGCTCCAGACAAAACCACCTTGTCACCTGCACGCCCCGCGAACTCCTCCAAGCGCTTATCCCGAAAGAAATCTAATTCCCTCCATTTTCCCCATCCCAAAGTTGAGGAGTAAACTATATGTTTAATTATAAACTTTCCACTCGGAGCAGCTATAATTAATGAGCCAAGGAATCTGCAAGATGCCTGGAGCAACCTGGGTTCCTCCCAGGGACCTCGGCGCCGCTCGCGGTGCAGTTTGAGTCACTTCCCATTAGTTTTAGGAGCTGGAGTGCCCACCCAAGGCATTAATCATGGAATGCTACAGCTCCCAGACTCTTAATTACCCTCACTCCGTGTGCTGTGCATGGATTGTCCCACCCTGGTAATAAATGGCCTTCCCGGGGCTACTGAGGGCCTTGCTGGGGTTTGGTTTGTGTTGTCCAGTTTTTGTGCAAGGTTGTTGGAAAAATGTGATTCCCAGCGCTGGGAATGGCTCTGGGATGGGGGAGAATGAGCTGCATCCTGGAAATACTGAGGGATTAACGCGGTCTGGAGAGTGGGATGCTGATGGGGGACAGGATTTGGGCGCCACTTCCAGCTTTTCCACTTCCAGTGATTTTCCCTCCTCTCTGAGAAAGCCTTGTCACCGAGTCCTCTCTGCAATGGGTTCCTCTGGAAGTAAAATCTCTCTTCCCCTCTGCCTCTCCACTCCTCTCCAAACTATAATTTCAGGATGATTTTATCATTTTTTCCCCTTATTTAAGTAAAAATGACTGGTTGGGCAGCACAAGGTGTCAGTCCAACTGTAACTCCCTCTGTGCTCTAAGGAAAACCCTTCAGAAGAGACTGGGCAGCTTCCCAGATCATGGAATCACGGAATGGTTTGGGTTGGAAAGGCCCTTGAAGATCATCCAATTCCAGTTCCCCTCCCGTGGTCAGATGTTTAACAACGACTTGGATGAGGGGATCGAGTGCAGCCTCAGGAAGTTTGATTTTAAACCCCTGGGGGAGATTTAGCAGCAGATGTGGCACTTGGGGACATGGTCAGTGGTGACCTCAGCAGTGCTGAGGAACAGTAGGATTTGATGATTTGGCTTCTCCAACCCAAACAATTCCATGGTTTGTTGATTCACCACTTTTTGCCCCTGGGTGAATGACTCTTACTGAGGTGATTTTTCTCCAGTGCAAGGGGACCCAACCCAGCTCTGACTTCCAGAGGACTCTGGAAAGCTGAAAGGAGAAAAAAATCCTTAACAAAGTAAGAAACAAAGAGATCTGAGAGGAAAAGGAAGAGCAGAGGAATTTATAAAATGACGTGGTTTGAATTGGTGCCAAATGGGGAAAATCAGGGTGAAAATACCCGAGTTTATCAGCGGTCCAGAGGAGAAACAGCACCTCTGGTCGTATTTGGGTTTGTCTTTGTGGAAAGCAAACATGATTTAAAAAAAGAAGAGTCTGCAAGAAAAATCACTTCAATATTTTCCTGTAGTGAATAAAAGAAATGAAAGAATCTCTGAGGTGTCCCCTTCCCAAGATCCTCAGCTGTTTTCCACAGATTTCCCCTCTGAGTGGGATCACAGAATCCCAGAATGGTGGGGATGGAAGGGACCTTGAAGTTCACCCAGTTCCACCCCTGCCATGGACAGGGACACCTCCCACTAGAAGTGGAACTGGACTTCCCACTAACGTCTAGTAAAGGCTCCGCTGCACCACTGGAATCACTGGGAATCAGATTCCCAGGCCCCACGAGTCCCTCTTTACATCCAGGAGCAAAGCACCGACAAACAGGGGACAGGAGCTTGTAAAACATTGAAACCCAAGGCTCAGAATCTCCCTTTCAAACGCTACGAAGGTGTGATTGCTGGAATATTCATACCCTGCTCGTCTGCCTGGCTCAAGGCTGCTGAAACTTTCATTCAAGGACGAGGCGGTAAAAGCGGGAAGTTTTGTGAGATGGGAAAACGGGCATGGAGAAGGAAAAGGGGGATTTAATTCAGCTCTGCTGTGGTTGGAGCCCCTGCCCAGGTGGACAAACAGCTCTTCCGCCCTCAACAGATCCTTGAGTAAAGACCCTGTGAGAGGAGACTCAGCCCCTCTCCTGCCCCGCCTCCAGCTGCAATTCCCAAGTCCTGCCCTCAGCAGCTCCGCAGAAAATTCCCTTTGTTCTCCAAGTGTGCCGTGCGTTATTCCCAGGCTCGCGACAAGCGGCTCTGAACAGCAGCTCCCCAGAGAGCCCCGTCAGTGATGGCTGCTCTGAAGAGCTCCTCAAGAATTCATCCAGCGCTCGAAGCGTGTCTGAGGCTGCCTTTCCATGGGTGCCACTTGAGGCCGCCCATCCTGTTCCCAGTGTTTCAACATTTCCTCGGGATTTAGGGGCAAAACCGCCTCATTTTCTGGTGCATTCATTATCTTCCCTGAGTTGGAGGGGGTTGGACGGACACGGTTTTGTCACAGCTGCCAAAACCAAACCTGCATCAGTTCTGTCTGTGTCTGCTCACAGGGACACCTCCCGCTGTCCCAGGGTGCTCCAAGCCCCGTCCAGCCTGGCCTTGGGCACTGCCCGGGATCCAGGAGCAAGCCAACGC
>NW_008236162.1:82467-85071 GCF_000691975.1 Corvus brachyrhynchos
TTCCAAATACCCCATCCATCCCGGCCCTCTGGCAGGGGGAAGCCATTCCCTGTGTCCTGTCCCTCCATCCCTTGTCCCCAGTCCCTCTCCAGCTCTCCTGGAGCCCCTTTAGGCCCTGGAAGGGCTCTGAGCTCTCCCTGGGTCCTTCTCTTCTCCAGGTGAACATTCCCAGCTCTCCCAGCCTGTTTCCACGGCAGAGGCTTCCACTGCTCAGGAATTTCTGAAAAATCCATGGGGAACATCTCAGTCAGGACAAACTTGTGCCGCTCCTGAGACACCTCAGGCGACGTCACCTTCATCAGCTTTTCCTCCTCAGACACTTCTTCCCCCGCTCTCAGGCACAGACCTACCTAATGACTATCAATTAGCACTTAAGCACTAATTAGGGCTATATTTGAGCGACTGAAAGCAGCTACAGCTCTATTTGTGCTTCTTGATCTAGAGGAAAAAAAAACCCTTCATCATTTTCGGCAGCTCTTCCCTGCTAAATTTATCAAAGCCTTTAAATAAGACAGGGCTCAGAGAGAATATCGGGAATGAGGAGAACTTGATATTCCTTGGATAGCGGAGGTTTTTTTTGTCTTGATTAACTATTTCTATTTATGATATTTATCAGGGGAAGAAGAGCATGATGGTGATTCTCTAATGTATTAAATGTGTCCTCTGCCTTCAAAAAAAGCTGCTCCAGGATGACACTTAAAAAACTTCTCCACAAATATAAAATAAACTAAGATTTACTCCCAGCCCTGAATTCACTCAGTGACAAAGAAATGGAACTGCTGGGCTCCAATGAAGGGCCAGAAAAAACAATGATTGTCCCCAAAACGAGTTCATTAAACAGCCAAATTCTCTCTTTGATATTCTATGGTTGGCGTTCAGTGCTGGGGAAAAACCCTGTGGAAAGAATTCCTGATGGTGGCTTCCTGTTTCTCTCCTTCAGCCTAACTGGGATTTTCCATGGTCCATAAAATCTGTCTCAGTTGAACAAGTCCATTTCCACCTCAGGACCCCCCACTCTGATAAGAGCTGGGAACTGAGGATGTGCCAATCACACTCCCCTGCTTTGTGAATCTTATCAGACACAAACCCCAGGACTGATTTCCTTAAAAACAAATTTCCAGAGCTGAATTCTGCCTGGAAATCTGGGAGAAGCATGTGGATTTTATTTTACTTAATTTAATTTAATTTGTTTTTATTTTATTTTATTTTATTATTATTTTTTTTATTTTCTGAATATTATTTCAGAAGCAAAGAAAAATGAAATGAAGGCCTCGTTGATTTTTCTGCTCATCCAGGATATTCCAGACACTGGAGAATGCAGGGAAAAGAAATGGACAGAGGATATGGAGGGGATGAGCTTTCATTTTTCAGCCTTTGGGTGTGAATGGGCAGAAGAGGACTTTGGGCTGGGGGAAAAATGTGGAATGGGATTGACTTTATCTCTCTTTATTGGCTAAAAATCCACAATCAGGGCCAGGACAGTGCAGAAATTTTTCCAAACTCGAGTGGTAAACAAATGGCACAGGTGAGGTTGGTCCTGTTTATCCCGGGGAATGAACCTCCTGGGTTCTGCCTCCTCAGGAGGGGAGGACGCTCGGAATTTTTGGATGTTATTCACCAGACTCAGACTCAGCACCTGGCCCTGGAATGTCCTTGGACAAACTCATCCGTGTCCCTTCCCAGACTGTTCCCAGCACTCAAAGCCCTCCAGAACCTCAATAATTCCTGTAAATCCAGGAAAACAGAGATTCCCTTTGGATGAGGAGAATCCCCCAGTGTCCCAAGTGTCTGTGAGTAACTCCCCAGCCCTTGATGAGCCTCAGAGCCCCCGTGCTGAGCTCAGGGTTAATTCACCATTCCTCGGTGAAGGAATTTAAATTTCCATGGATTTCTTTCACACAAAGCCAAGATCCAGGTAATGTTGATGGTGGAATCCCCATTCCTGGGGGGATTTTACATTGGATGTGGCACTTGGGGACATGGTCAGTGGTGGCCTTGGCAGTGCTGGGTAATGCTCCAGCCTCCTGGACAAGAAAGTGCCAATGGAGTTTCTGGAGGTGGCCATGGAATCCCCTCAGCTGTGGCTGATTCATGTAAGTGGCCTGTGGCTGGATTGCTCTGCCCTGATGGCCTTTGAGGGCTTTTCCAACCCAAACAATTCCATGATTTTGGTGCCTTCTCCATCCTCTATGAGATCACCTGAAGTTTTTTGGGGTTGGATTATTGGGATCTTAATTCCTGACCAAATTCTGAACCTCCTGCTCATCTCTGAACCCAAGATGATGTGAACAGCATTTATTGACCAGAAAATCTCTTTTTAAACCCATTTATTAATGGCACATCCCCATGGGAGCGCTGGGCACCTTTATCCAGGCTTTCCACGCCTGAATCCATTTATCCATGGCCACAGATGAATTCCCTGGGCTCTGCCACCACCGTGGGGACCTGCTGGAGATGTGGAGTTATGGCCAAACGTATCATGAGGCGCTGTTGCTGTTCATCACACCTGGCAATAATTCTCAGTTCTGCTCCGTAGCTCGGGATGGGGAAGCAGCGAAATTCCAGCAGTAAATCCTGGAAGATACTGTCTGTTAACATTTAATT
>NW_008236162.1:85100-102853 GCF_000691975.1 Corvus brachyrhynchos
CCTGCTGCAAAATCCTACAACTTCCCCCATTTTGTTATTCTTCAAGCGCTGGTGAAGCCCAAACCAACCCGACCTGTGGATTAAACAGGAGATTTTTCCAGAGTCGTGGTTATTCCAATGAACACAATTCCATTAACATTCCTTTCCTGTTATTTCTTTAAAAGGAGAGGATAAATATTGGCTGTGCTGGACGCTCACCAACTCTGCTGGGTGCTACTTTTAGCCAAATTTCATCTTGGTGTTGTCACCATCCTGTGTTTGAGGACACTTTTCCTTCATTAGCACTTCCACTCGCATGGGAGAGGGATGGAATGGGATTCCTGTGAATATTGCGGGAGACGGCTGCCAGTGGAGTTGGGAATATTGATACCCTGCAGGGAGAAATCGCTGCTTTCTTCAGATCTTGGAGTTCTTTGTGATAGATTGGAATAATCCCATTTTTCCTGACCCGTAGCCAGGCACAGGCAGATCCAATCAGCAAAATTGGGATTAATAATTGGGTCGGGAGAATGTGTTAAGGTTGATCAGTAGGAAATCCTCATGAGAGGCAGCACCAAACAAACCAGGAGCAGAAGGCAATTCCCATCTGAAGGAGCCTAAAGATGAAAATGACACGGAATCCCAGAATTTTTTGGCTAGGGAAAGCCCTCTAATGTCATCAAGTCCAAATGTTTCCATGTCACCAAGTGCCACATTCCCAAATCTGTTAAACCCTCCCAGGGATGTGACTCCTCCCCTGCCCTGGGCACCTGTGCAGGGCTGGACAACCCTTTCCATGAAGAAAATATTCCCAATATCCAACGTGAACCTCCCATGGCACAATGTGGGGCTGTTTCCTCTCATCCTGTTGCTTGTACCAACCCCCACCTGGCTCCATCCTCCTTCCATGTCAGCGACAGATCCCTAAAAACTGGATCCAAAAAGTCCCAAACCAGAGCTTGGCGGACTCTTCCCGGTATCCTGGAGTGAGACTTTGGGAAAGGAATTCAAACCCCACAACACCGGCAACTTAAAAAATGCTCCTGCCTTCCAAGCCAAATTTTGGGAAGAGACACAACTTATCAGGACCTCAATTCATCCCTAAGCTCTGACCCTCCAAAGCTCTTTCCCACTTTGTCCCCTCCGAGTCACTCATCTGCTTGTGTCAGGAATAATTAGGAGGAGGAAGAGGAGGCACGGAACAAGCTGGAAATTAGGAATCAATATGGGAGAACCATCCTCGAATCTTGTCCTTGTCCCAGTGTTTGGTGGGGTTTTACCTCCTCTCACCTGATGCCCAACCCACCCCCAGGAATAAAGCCCAGGAGCTGTGGAGGTTAATTATTAATTATCGACAAATGACATTTGAAAGTCAATGATGCAAAACTCAAAGTGATCCAGCACAGCTCCATTTGTTTCCGGGATATCCGGAACATTTTCCCATGCCCAAGGCATCACTCTCCTGTCATGGCAGGAATATCGGAGCCACATCAGCCTGCAAATGCTTCTGCAGGAAATTGGGTTTTTCGCTCTAATAGGAGCATTTCATTTTGATGATTAAAATCAGACAACAATGTTTTCCCCGGTCAAAGTGCGATGTGCAAAGTACGGCTCTGCTGGAACTGGGTTTTGAAATCCTTATCTAAAGTGCTCGGAAGAGGCATTCATAAATAAGGATGAGAAATAACTGCATTGCTGGCGTGGTGCATATTCTGTATTTTCTGTGAGTTATGGACAGCAGGCTTTGGAGAAATAATAATAATAATAATAATCAGAGTTTACATTTTTGTACAGCAGCTCTCAGCGGAGAAACTTCCATCAATAAAACACCGAGCTGCAATCAGAGAGAAAGGAGATGATTCCTTTGTTACGCAAAATTAGGGAAATCCAGGCAGAGATTAATAAAAACCAACATTTAAACCCACAAAAACTTCACCTGGACTCTTATTGACGGAACTGTTCTTACGATCCCTGTACAATTCCAGCAGGACAGCCTGACTCACAATTTTATCCCCTAAATATAATGGACAGAGGGGTTCTGAGACACCTTTAATAATTCTGGATTCTGATTGTCCAAATTCACCCTTTCTCACACAAAATTCACCCTTTCTCACACAAAATTCATTATTTCTCACACAAAATTCACTATTTCTCATACAAAATTCCCCCTTTCCCCCACAGAATTCATTCTTTCCCACACAAAATTCCCCATTTACCACACAAAATTCACCTTTCCCACCCAAAATTTCCCATTTCCCACATGAAATTCACCCTTTCCCACACAAAATTCATCCTTTCACACACAAAATTCATCCTTTCACACACAAAATTCCCCATTTCCCAGACAAAATCTCACAGAAATTGGGATTTTGTGGGGGAAATGAGGAATTTTATGGGGGAAATGGTGAATTTTGAGGCTGGCAGGGTCTCACTGGAGGTTGTTCAGTCCAATCCCTGCCCAGAACAGGGACAGCTTCAGGAGGGTCCTCCCTGCTTTTCCAGCTGAGCTTTGAGATCTCCGAGGATGGAGACTCCACAAACCCTCCCTGCTCTCCTGCAGGGTGGAGGTGAGTTCTGTCCTCTCCCAGCACCAGGCACTCCCCAAACCCCAAACCCGCACAGTTCCCTCCTCCTGCAGCAGCTCACGGTCTCCGATGATGAGGAGCAGCTGCTCCATAGAATCCTGGAATGGTTTGGGTTGGAAAAGACCTTAAAATCATCTCGTTCCATCCCCTGCCACGGGCAGGGACACCTCCCACTATCCCAGGGGGCTCCAACCTGGCCTTGGGCACTTCCAGGGATCCAGGGGCAGCCACAGCTGCTCTGGGAATTCCATCCCAGCCCCTCCCCACCCTCCCAGGGAGGAATTCCTTCCCAATATCCCATCCATCCCGGTTCCTGCTGCACCTTCCCCACAGACTCAGAAGTGCTGAGACTTCTGGCTGCTCCACCTGCACGGAGCTCTGTGGCTGCTCTGCCCTTCAGCTGCACTCACAGGATCAGGGAGAGCAATCCTGGAATTGTTTGGGCTGGAAAACCCCTCTGAGATTGAGTCCAACCATCCCCAGCACTGCCAAGGCCAGCGCTGCCCATGTCCCCTGGTGCCACATCCAATCCCCCCAGGGGTGGGGACTCCACCGCTGCCCAGGGCTGGACAGCACTTTTGGGGAAGAAATTTTCCCTAGAATCCAATTTGATCCTAAACGAGAGCTGTGCTCTAGGCCAGCACTTGCACTCAGACTGTCCCCACCTGCTGAAGGGTTGGTGACCCTCCGAGCTGACCCTCACGCTGATTAACTGCTCTTGCGAATCCTCCTCCTGAAGCGACGTTTCTGTGCTGGAGAGAGGAAACTTCAATGGGGCAGCTTTAAAAAGGAACCAAAGAAGAGCCAGCGGATCAGAGGAGGAGCCCTGAGGGGAACTTCGGGAGCGCTGGTCCAATCCCAGCGCTGTTCTGACAATGCGCTGAGCGAGCTGGGCCAAAGGCCACGGAGCTATTCTGGATTTCCTCCCGAGACCTCCGAAACTTCAGCAGCTTCCAATTCCACATGGCCACACTCCGGAGACTGAGGAAGCGTTGTGGAGGCTCCCACCCCTCCTTTTCCTTTTGAGATAAATGACAGCCCAAAGTCTTCAGAGAAAAGGCCGAAATTGTAATTTAAGTTAATTTAAAGTCTCAAAAACCAGGACAAACCCCATGTTTCTCTCCCGCTGCTCCCTCCTGCCAGCACACCTGATTCTGGCTTTGTGAGCGTTCTGGACTCATCCCGCTCATTTCAGTTCAGGTAACAGAGCTGACACGTTCCTGCAGGATTTTAACAACCCCCGGCCACACCTGCACCTGCAGGACTTGCCAGCGTCCATGAGGAACGACCACCCAGCCGTTTCTTTCCTTTTGGATTAACCTGATGATCCGCAGGCACGTGGACCAGCCCATTCCCACCATGAAGCACCTTGGGGCTGCAGGATGCGTGGGGAGCCTGAAAACACAGGATCCCTGCCTTCAGGAACCACTTTTCCTTGGTTTTCCTGCAGGCTCTGTCAGCTGGCACTGATGTGAGTGCAGTAAAAGGGAATTTGAGACCTCTGGCTCTGCCTATTCCATCCCCCCTGTCCGCGTGTCCATCTGCAGGACACTCCTGTGGCCTCCCATGCACCAATCACCCACACAAATCCCTTAATTCCTCGCCTTTTCTGGGATCTGTCACACAAACCACACAATTTCCTGCTCTCAGAGCCAGCCAGCAGCTCCCTGTGTTACATAATCCTGGGCAGAGCTCGACATTTGTTGATTTATTCCTCTGCAGGAGCTGGAGCTGACGGAGCTTCCAGTTCTTCCTCCTCTAATTCCGCCTCGTTTGGATCCACCCTGAAACCAGGGGGGCTGGAAGGCTCTTGGCAGGAAGGTCTGAGATGACAAAACCTTGAGTAAAAGAAATAAACACAGAGAAGCTCAGGAAAAATGGAATCCCTGTTTCTTCCGGAGATGAAGAACCAGTTTTGGATGCTCCGTTCTCAGTGGGGCCAGAGGGAGAAGGAATTCCCCTCAACCACAGGATGGTTTGGGTTGGGAAGGACCATGGACAGGGACACCTTCTCCTAGCCCAGGTTGCTCCATGCCCTGTCCAACTTGGCCTCGTGGATTATCCCTCCCCATTCCACCCCTGCCCAGGGTCTGGATGTCTCTGGGAGCAGGACACAGCTCGTCGTCAGCGGGAGCAGCCCAGGGAACACAATCCTTAGGATGGCATCACCCAGAGGTCGCTGCTCTTCACAGCCAGCCTGGACCTGGAACCAGCAAGGAATTTCACTTCCCAATTTCCCAGTAGCAGCCACTAATTAATATGGATTATTAATTACCAGAAACATGGTAAATTAACCCCCTCGTTTCCCACCTTGGTCTGCCTCTTCACATCACAAAAATATAATCAGTGACGGTTAAACCCAGCCTGGTTGTTTCTGGAGCAGGTATTTCCCCCTCTCCTGCAAATCACCGCCATCATTAATTTTAAACAGCGCTAATTGCCGTCGTTTGGCCTTTCCAAGCACATCTCGCCCATCTGCACCGGCAGGACCTGAGCACGCTCAGAACAGGCTCTGAGCCTTGTCAGAGGAGGGAGAATGTGCAAAGCTGCGCCCAGGCTGTGAGGAGGAGGTGTCAAAGGCACCATCTGGATATCCCACATCCCGCCTGGAGCTGCTCGGAATTAGGAGAGGCACTGTTCGAGCGCTGATATTCCTGCAGGGAGCCACAGCCACCGTGACTTCAGCGTTTCAGTGAGCTGGGGAAAAGGCTGCGTGGAATCTTGGAATGGTTTGGGTGGGAAGGGACCTTAAAGTTCGTCTCTGCCATGGGCAGGGACACCTCCCACTGTCCCAGGCTTCTCCAGCCTGGCCTTGGACACTGCCATCGATCCAGGGGCAGCCACAGCTGCTCTGGGAATTCCAGCCCAGCCCCTCCCCACCCTCATTCCTTCCCAATATCCCATCCATCCCTGCCCTCTGGCAGTGGGAAGCCATTCCCTGTGTCCTGTCCCTCCAGCCCTTCTCAATCCCAGCCAGTGCTCTCAAATATCCCACAGGGTAAGGGCTCACTTTGAAGCTCTTGCAAAGACCCCCATGCATAAAATCCCATTTGCTTTCACAATTCCAATTTAATTTGCAGGAAATCTGCATATTTCCAGGAGGCAACATCCCCCAAAAAGTCCACCAGCCACTTCTCCATGGAGACAGACCTGCTAAAATAAAGTCTCCACACAAAATTTTAAGCCAATGTGGGATAAGAGGCTGGGAATGTCCCATCCCTGCTATCCTTAGGCAAGGATGATGGAGCCCAACATATTTCATCAGAAAAGCCCCTGCCCAAAGTCAGCTGGGCTCTGGCTGGTGCTGAATTAACACAATTTAGGACAAAAAGGATTAATTAGCTCCCGTGGTGTGACACCGTGGAGCTGCTCAGTGTTGAAGTCAAGCTGAACAAATCCAATCTCGAAATTCTCAGAAATCCAACCAAAACTGGAACGGGCTTTTCCTGCTCTCTTTGTGTTGGTGTCAAGTGCCTTCTTTCCATCCTTGGCCGTTTCTTTGTGCCAAATAAAATCATAACCCATGGGAAGGGAACCACAGAGATCACAGATCCAACCCCTGGACCCCCCAAATTCCCACCTTTTCCCTGGGAGCGTTGTCCAAACACTCCCGGGACAGCTTTGGTTCTGAACGAGGGGAGAGGCAGAACCTGCAGTGTCTCCTGACAAAAGTCTCTTCGATTTGCAGCTCAGTTCTACGCACCTCAAACATTCTCACACCTCCAGCAAGCCAGGGACAAGCTGGAATATCTGGAATGAACCTCCAAACCTTCCGAATTTCCCCAGCATATGCAGGGAAGCAGCTGCCAATCTCAGTGTACATCTGATGAGGCAGCTCTGGAAAAATAGAGAGGAACTATTTTCTAACAGAGCCTCCTATGAGTCAGCCTGAGGGCGAGCTTCCACATTCTGTGACTAAATATTGGTTACACAAGAGGAATTTGGGCCCAGCTCCTCCAGCGCTGATTGTGATTTGCTCAATTAAATAATGTGAGGCTGATTTGTCTTCAATTTGTGTGTTTTGAAGTCCAGCATCGGGTTGGACTCGATGATCCTTGAGGGTCCCTCAGGATAATCTCTGGTTCTGTGAGCTCTTTGAAGTGATAATGTTAATTTTTTATACTCGTTGCAGGAGCTGAGGGTGTTTGAAGCCCAGCTCGCCCTTTTCTTCACTCATGCCAGTGGAATCAAGGAGGTTTTGCCATGGAAAATGCAATGGATGTTGCCAGCCAGGCCGTTCTTTGGGATGAGGGATAAACTCCATAGTCCTGACCAGTTTTTGGCCTGCAGACCACACAGGCACTGAGGGTGCTCATCTAAACCATTGTGCTGATCCCCAGCTCTGCCACGAATGATGGTTTTTTCCCAGAAAACAGATCCCTGAGCTCCCACAATCTGGGGAAAGCCGCGGCTTTGCTGCCTTAATCGGATCCCACAGAGCTGGGGCTTCCCTGCACTCCTGGAACGTCCTGGACATTTCCCTTCCCAGGCTCAAACCGTTGGTTTGTTGAGCCAAGACCAAACTGTGTCTGCCAGCTGGAAACAGAATGGGAAAAGGAAACACGGGAAAAGGAAACACAGGACAAGCTGTGCAGGCTTAGTGATCCCAGCTCTGCTGCAAAGGGAAATCCAGGGAATGAAGGGATGACTCTCTTGGAGAATCCTGGAATCCTGGTTTGAGCGGGAAGGACCTTAAAGCCCATCCCAACCCCTCCTCACCCTCCCAGCCAGGAATTCCTTCCCAATATCCCACCCATCCCTGCCCTCTGGCAGTGGGAAGCCGTTCCCTGTGTCCTGTCCCTCCATCCCTTGTCCCCAGTCCCTCTCCAGCTCTCCTGGAGCCCCTTTAGGCCCTGGAAGGGGCTTTAAGGTCTCTCTAGAACCTTCTTTTCTCCAGGCTGGACACCCCCAGATATTCCCTATTTACCTACCCCTGTACACCTGGATTTAAACAGCTCCTGTTCCTTATCCACGACAAACCCAAGGGTTTTACACAACATCCCTTTGGGATGTTTTCAGGGATTTTTTTGTATCCCAACCTCCGGCAGTTGTTAGGATGCAGATCCTCCAATAATTGGGTTTTTGTGGCTGTCACATTCTCAGCCCTGTGATGCTGCTAAAACCGAGCCCCAGACTCCAAACATGGAGCGCTCTGATCTCCAGGGAGAGAAGCAGCTCATTTTTATTTCTCTTTCAAGCCTGGTTTAGGTTTGGGATTCTGTCTCTTACCTCAATCCCGAATTTTAACAGCTCTCCAGATAACAAGGCTTGAGACTCGCAATCCAAACGGAACCAAAATTCAGATAAATATAATTGGAGTCCATAATGAATCTGCCCATCAAACATCAGCCAGAGTTTCCCTTTTTCCCCTGTATGCCAATATTAAAATCGTTGGAAAGGAGGGGTGGCAGCAGGGCTGTGCCAGGCTCTCAGCTGTGGTGCCACAACAGCCACAGGGTGCCACAGGAGTTAATTTTCCCGTGTGCAGGACGTGTTGGTGGGAGAGGTTGGCCCAAACTTCCCACACGGAATTGATCCGATCATCCTCTAATGAGAACCATAATTCCAGCAGCGCCTTTTTGACACGATCTTGACAACGTAATTAACCTGGGAGATGCTGGGGCAGCGAAAGCAGAAGGGAAACCTGTGCAATGATTGGCAATAAAATCTAAAAAATGCTACAGAATAATAAAAATCTTCATCTTTTGTCTCCCTGGTTCATCACTGTAATTGCACCTTTGAAACCGTTGCTCCAAATCCTGTTGCTGTCCCAAATTTGCGATCTTTTTAGAAGAATCCCATTCTGGATCTTGCTTTCCATGTCCAGAATTTCAGGCAGCCTTATCCCTGGATTTTTACCAGTTCAATGGCACAGCTGTTTGGAGAATCAAGGAATGTGGATTATCAAGGAAAAGGTGAATTTAGGAAGCAATTCCCAGGGAACAGGAAATTATATTACTCATAACCGATGGCCTCAGTGGCAATGTGTCCCTAAAGATGGGGTAGGACCTGAATCCTCGCTTTTGGAAGCTGAAACGTGCAGCTTTTAATTGCCCTGATTTAAAGCAGAGAATGATTCCTGTATTTTATATTTTTATTATTGCTTTTTATCTCCTCTCAGCGTGGGTATTTTATAGAGGATCTTCCTCAGCTTGGGGCTGAACAAACACCAATTAATGCTCTCCAAACACGGGGCATTTGTCCAGAAATGTCCCAAACAAGGTTCCCAAATGCCTTTTTCTCACCTTTTTTTTCCTCCACAGGATTTTTTTTCTCCTCTGATTCAGAGGGGACTCCAAGGGGAGGGAGAGATGCTGCTTCCAGCTCTGGAATTGCTTCACTCACTGACACCAAAAGGAAGGAGGGGATTCGTGGTGTTCTCCAGCTGTTTCGCACAAATACGATGGAAAACAATACAGAAGGTGCAGCTCAGCAGGGCAGGATTTCTGTGTGGCCCTTGGAAACTCCTGGATTTGGATTCAGAGAGGTTTGGGATCGATTTCTCAGAGGCTTTCCCAGAGTTTCTGACTCCTTCAGCTCTTGGATTCGGAGTGAACTATAAAACCTGCAGGACTGTGAGACTGCAAATTATAAACTCATGAGAGCTACCACGTCTCTCATGGATAAACCCCTTCTCTGGAGTTCATGGAAAGGATGAATTGAATTCCAACCCTACAAATTCCTCCTTTTTCAGGGACAGGCTCAGCCTCAGCCTCCCAGCTCCCGTGGTGCTTTGGGACTGACCCATGGGTGGGAGGCTGAGCTTCCCTGTGATGCCTCTGGAGCGAAGATGGTGAAATCCCCTCCAAAGGTGAAGCATTTACCAGCTGGGAGGAGCTGGGATAACAGGATTCTTGATTATATTGGATAATTGAATAGGATTGAGTAATATTGATTAATTGAATAGGATTGAATAATATTGAATAATATTGAATAATTGAATAATATTGAATAATGTTGAAGAATATTGAAGAATATTGAAAAATTGAATAGAATTGAAGAATATTGAAGAATATGGAAGAATATTGAAGAATATGGATTAATTGAATAGAATTGAATAATATTGAATAATATTGAATAATATTGAATAATTGAATAGGATTGAATAATATTGAAGAATATTGAATAATTGAATAATATTGAAGAATGTTGAAGAATATTGAAGAATACTGAATAATTTAATAATATTGAAGAATATTGAAGAACATTGATTAATTGAATAGAATTGAATAACATTGAAGAATATTGAGTAACTGAATAATATTTAATGATGTTATCAATAAAGCAGATTCACAGTGGATCTCCTGATCTGTTCCCATTCATGAGACAGATTAAAGAGGCTCTTCCCCCTTTCCCATCCCGGTGTTCCCGATGGCCTTTGGGGAGGAGGGAGGGGAGTCTCCTGCAGTTGTTGGACAGGGAATTTCGTGTTTAACCTGCACGAACACCCAGCTGCCAGCACAGCTCCTCATGGAGCTGTAACACCAACCTCATCAGCCCAGAAAGAGCTGCTGGCACAGACACGGCACCTCCTCAGCCCATAAATAATCCCAGGTGACCAGGACGGGGTTTTTTAACCATGAGGAGGAGGAGGGGGGATGTTAATCCTGCGTGGAGGAGGCAGCACAAGGTGGGTTTGCGGGGTGGGGTTCCCTTGGGGGGTTTGCTTTGCTCCTTGGCACAGTTTAAGGTGCCCTAAACTCCTTTTCACACCTCCCACCGCCCTTTTGCTGCTGATGTCCGACCACTCCTGGCTCAGAACATCTCGGGAGGTGGACAAGGGGCAGCAGCTGAGTGGGACAACCACAACTGTCCCTAAAAACGGTGTAGGAGGAGCGGGAGGAGGCGCTGGCTCAGGGGTGATGCCCCTGGAGTGGTTTGGGTCATTCACTGCTCTGTGGGGCTGCTCTTGGGTGGGGCAGTCAGACAGGTGGGGATGGAGGAGGATTCTGTGGGTTTATGCTGAATTTGTGGAGTTTTGGAGCCCTGACCCAGCCTCCCCGACCCATTGCACGAAGAGTCCGATTCACTTTGAGCTGAAAACACCTGGGTGGGTGAGGAGAGCTGTGACGCTGCTAAAGACCCACTAAAACCCTCTGGGCATCAACTTTAGGCAATTTTTAACCATCTCGTTGCTTCCCACACCCCATTCCCTGCAGAAGGTGCTGGTTTGGAGGGAGAACTTTTGGAGGAAAGGCCCACAGAGCTTTTTAGAGCATCGCACACACAGCAGGACCCATCTTCCACCTTTGCTGTGCTCACTCAGCACCAATCAGGGCGTGAGGAGCCCTTGTGCGATGCCGTTAGCTGGGGATGTGCTTTGGGTCAGAAACACCAGGGATTGGTGGCTTTGGAAGAGTTCAGATTGGGAAAAGACAATGAAGCTGTTGAGAAACTGCTCTCCTGTTCATCCTTCTGCTGCCCTTCCTCCTTTTTTCCCAGTATTCATGAGTCCAGAAGGAAAAGCAGCTCTTTCCTGTTCAATTTTAGGGTAAGAAACACCTCCCTGGTGCTGTTTAATCTCTTTTCTTCCTACCCCGGCAGCGAGAGATGAATTTGGTGGGGAGAGAGGAAAACAGGAGCAATCCCACACCTTCCCCAATGGGATGGGATGGAGAATCCAATTTTGGATTGGAATTGGAGAATCCAGTTTTTCCGTCTGTTTTTTGCAGTCATTTGACTCCAGCCTCCAGCCTCTCCACCTCCAACGGCAGCAGCAGGAGGAGGAGGCCCCTGGGGAGCTGGAAATGGAGTTTAAAGCTGGATTTTGTCGGTTTTGGAGGAATGGGAAGGAGAGGGAGCGGAAGGAAGGCACCACAGAGCCTCTCCTCAGATCCTGGCATGGGACCCACGCAGCAGCAGAAGAAAAGAAGGATTTGATATAAATCTGTGATATATGCACATAAATGCATTTCCACATGCATAGAGAGATGTGCATATTTTGGGGTGGGTGGGCTGCACGGATTCCTCCGAGGGGGAGGGAGCCATAAATATTTTCGGAGTCTCTCTGCACACATTTTGCAACCCATAAATCATATTTTCGGTGACGTGCAGTGCAGCTGAATATTGGAGATAAACGCAACTTTCAGGCCATGATTTCTAAATCAAAACCAAGGGTTTTAAATTCACTGGCAGCTTTTATAAATCAGTGGCCCAGGATGTAAAAGCCCAAGCGCGGGGATGCGCGGAGTTTTAATTTCTCCTTGTGAATCACGGTGGGAGGAGGTGGGAGAAAGGGAGAAAGGCTGTGGGGTTGGAATGTTTATTTGCAGAAACACACAGGGAAATACAAGAGAGCTGGAGAGGGGCTTGGGACAAGGGCTGGAGGGACAGGACACAGGGAATGGCTTCCCAGTGCCAGAGCGCAGGGATGGATGGGATCTTGGGAAGGAATGAGGGTGGGGAGGGGCTGGGCTGGAATTCCCAGAGCAGCTGCCCCTGGATCCCAGGAAGTGCCCAAGGCCAGGTTGGATGGGGCTTGGAGCCACCTGGGATAGCGGGAGGTGTCCCTGCCTGTGGAACTGGATGGGATTTAAGGTCCCTTCCCATCCAAACCATTCCAGGATTCCACAACATTTGCCACTTCGCAAGCCTGGTTTTGGGACATTAAACATTCCCCGTGCACAGCCAGAGGTGAAAACATGGGATAAGAGGTCAGGAGCAGGAGATCCAAGGGCCAGGTGGCTCTTTCAGGAAAAGCAAAGGGAATTTTCCCCACATTCTGTTGCCAGGGTTAACTTGAGACATTCCAGCTCTCCCTGCATCCCCACATCCCATGTTTGCTTCCTCCAAACATTTCGGTGCTTGGCTTTTCCCTGCCAAAATCCGTCTTGGGGAGGGGAATTTTAAAGCTGCATCTGTGAATGTGCAGAGCAGGATTGTTATTAAAACACTCCCTCGCTGCACCCTGGGCTCCAGAACAGGATGCGCAGTCAGAAATAATGCGGAGTGGTTTTCCAGGCTTGTCACGGAATGAATGACAGAGTTCGTGTCATTCCAGCTCCCCCAGTGAGCAATAAAGGTGGAATTCACCAGTCTACTGGAGAAACCCAAAATGTGCTCATAAGTGTGGGTAATCCTCAGATCAGTGAGGCTGGATTACATCCCAAATCCCAAATCCAGGTGGGAATGGTCACTCCAGCCCCCCCAGATCCAAACAGTGCAGAGAGCTCAGCAAACTGCCCCGACAGTGTGATCCACTTCCATGGAATTATTAATTGTTCAGCGCAGAAATATTTCCTAGGGGAAATTACCTTGGCGTGAGGGGTTGTCCAAGGAGGAATACGGATGATGGGGAAGGCATTAAAATCCCAATTTTTGTGATCACAACATGCTCGGCTCTCACAGTCCCAAACCAGCCCGTGGAGCTGCTTAAAACCCCTGGGATTTGAGAGTGGAGTTCAACACATGCACAAATAAGGAGTCCAGGCCAGAGCAGCCCAAATCCAAGGAATTCGGCTGAGGAATCGAAGCATGGATCAAGGATCAGGCACAAGACATTGCGAGTTCTGATGGAAGATAAAAGTTGTAAATGGGTTTTACATCTAAACCCACGTCTGAATTCCCATATAAACCCAGAAACGTTCCCTCCTCATTCCAGTGAGAATCCATAAAAAAGCAGCTTCATTCAATAACTGAAATGCTCCAAACTGCACATGCATGGATGCAAAAACCAGGAAAAAACTGGCATAAAAATTAATTCTCAGTTCATTTTTATGCCATGCAGATGCTGCAGAACCCTTGGACACGGAATGGTAGAACCATGGAATGGTTTGGGCTGGAAGGGACCTTACAAGCCATCAAATTCCACCCCTGCCTGGGCTTTGCTTCCAGAGGTTGCTCCAAGCCATGTCTATGCTAGCCTTGAGCACTTCCAGGATCCATCCGTTCCTCAAACAGCCCCAGCAGCTCTATTTCCTTTTTCCAGCACAATTATTGCCCCTTCCTCTCCCATCTTTTCCCTCCTGGGGGTACCTGGGTGGTCTTGGATTCTCCTGAGGAGCCTGGGATGACGACCAGGCCGCCTCTGAGCTGGGAAAAGCAGGAATCCAGAGTTATCCCTGACCCTCCTGATAAATGTGCCTCACACCAACCAGCCACTGGTGTTCTTCCCGCTTAGCCGAAGCCTCTGGAATGGTTCCACTGGCAGTCAAGGTGCTCCATGGATTGTCTGACCCCCTTATTCATCAATCAGATGAAAAACGATGATGGGAAATCTCCAGTAGTTATGGAGCATAATTAAAAGCCTGGGAAACCTGATTTAGGGCTTGTTAACCCTCAAAGTCCTTCATTAGCCATATTAGCTTCCTGCATCTGATCCCAAAGGGAAGATGGGACTGTTACCCGGGAGTCATCAATATCCATCTGGGATATTCATATTTAGGAATATTCAGTACTCAGGTATTGGGCTCACTCCTGGATTTGGTGACCTTTGGGATGTCAGAGTGGAAAACCAAAGGGTTTTGCCCTTCAGTCTTTCAGTGCAGACAACACCCATGGATTTTATATCAAATTTTTCTGCGTTTTATGGGGAACACCCTTCTCCATAAGGGAAACCAGAAGAGAAGTCCATGATGACCAACTCTTTTATCCTAATGGATAAAATATCCTCTGTCCTCCTGGCAACTCAAATTCTGACCTTGATTAACAAAACATTTTGATGCAAATCTGCTCTTTTTCATCTTACCCAGATTTATATTTTTCAGGTACATTTGCTCTTGGACTCTGGGACAGAAAAGAGTGGGAAAATCAGGGGTTTCCTCTTCAAGGCAACCGAACACCCACGCCAGGTACCACCACACAGCCCTGCAGGGCCTGTCCTCATTAATTAGTGGTAGAACCTCTTCAAATTTGCCACTTGAACTTTAAAGGATGGAGACAAATTAAGATGATGAGGGCTGGATCCACAGTGCTCCTGGGAATGATCCTCTTCCCTATGTTCCGGATCACAGAATCCTGGAACGGTTTGGGTTGGGAGGAGCCTTTAAGATCATCCCCACTCCAACCCCTGCCATGGGCAGGGACACCTCTCGCTGTCCCAGGGTGCTCCAGCCTGGCCTTGGGCACTGCCAGGGATCCAGGGGCAGCCACAGCTGCTCTGGGAATTCCATCCCAGCCCCTCCCCACCCTCACAGCCAGGAATTCCTTCCCAATCTCCCATCCAGCCCTGCCCTCTGGCAGTGGGAAGCCATTCCCTGTGTCCTGTCCCTCCATCCCTTGTAAACAGTCTCTCTCCATCATTTTTGTTGGCTCCTTCAGGTGGATGATCCCTGAAACAAAAGATTATTCCCTCCAAACTTAAATGCTGAACAAAGGATCCACCAAGGTCGTGACAATCCTGAAGACACGGAAGCAATGCCAGGAATCCTCTGTGGATGGGGGGGAGCTCACCCTGGATCAGCCAAGGCGCTTTCAGGTGACCTGGCTGAGCTGAGTCTGCTCAGCACCGCGAGATTGTCCCTCACCAACGTTCCAGGCTGTAAATTCCGAGCAGGACACACAAACCAGAGGAGCTGTGGTTGCCCAGGCAGCATCTGGCACCTTCCGAGGGGCTGCGGGAGCAGCTGCTGGCACACGAGGGCCAGAACTCCTCAAGTGCCTCCCCCTGTGTGACAGCAGCTGGC
Source organism: Corvus brachyrhynchos (assembly GCF_000691975.1). Lineage (NCBI taxonomy): Eukaryota > Metazoa > Chordata > Aves > Passeriformes > Corvidae > Corvus > Corvus brachyrhynchos. The sequence continues at coordinate 100,288 of NW_008236162.1, forward strand.
GTCTTTCCCATTCCCTCCTGTCCTTCCCATCCTTCCCGTCCTGCTGCAGCGTCCAAGGATCCTTCTGTGCAGCCTTTCCACCTCTGGGCAGGAACTCTTGTGCAGGTCTGGGAAGCTGAGGGGGAACATGGAGTTTTTCCCCAATAAAACCAGGAGGCTTCTGGGTCCCTGGGTGCTGTTCCAGACCAGCATCTCCCAGGATCACCTTCTCCATTCAGGGCTGTGAAAAAGGCTGGAATCGATGGTTTTGGAGGCCTTTTCCAACCTAAATGATTCCATGATTTTCTCTGCTGCCTCCCATATCACTCTGGAATCCATCCCTCACCTGTGATGGGAGCACCACCTATCGAGCCCTCCATGGGAACTTCTCACACTGGAATTCTGCCCATTTCCCAGCCTGCTGTCCCATGGATTAAAGACTCACTGGAGATCAGCTCTGACCTAAACTCAGGTTCAAACAGGTTCATATTTACCTTAATTCCTCTTTTTTTGGATAAACCCTCCCATCACTCCACAACTCTGCTGCTTTTTTCATCCCTAGACAATCCCAGGGGACAAATAGGGATTGTGCCAATATTTTCCAAGTCAGCTTCACCTCCAGGTTTTCCTGGACAGGTATTGGCACAGTCCATATTAGCAGGGTTCTGCTGCTAAGTTCTTAATTAACTTTATTTATAATCTCCACCTTGTTTGCACGGGGTGAGGAAACCCTCATTTGCATGATCAGACAAGCCCTGATCCCCTGACGGAACCAGCCGAGCAGGAGCTGAGGAAAATCAGGGAAGTCCTTCCCTGCCACCCACTCCAGGGCAGGATCCATCCCTCCCACCGCAGCATCCGGGCAGCTGGAATTGGGTATGGAACACCTGCTGGAATTGGGCATGGAACAACTGCTGGAATTGGGCATGGAACAACTGCTAGAATTGGGTACGGAACACCTGTAGATCCCAAAACTCCTCCCGTTTTCCTCCTAAGCGGAGCTTTCCAAACCTGACGAATTATTTTGGCTGGGCTGGCAAGGAGCTAATCAGAGCTGCTTGTTCCTGAGAGCCTCTGGAGCACATTCCCGATTGCTCCTTGTCTCCACGGGGCTGAGGCGCCTCCTCCCAACCCTTACCGCTGGTGCTTTCCCACAAAGCATCTTCCCTGCTGCAGCACGGGAAGGGATCTGCTAATTAAGTCCCATTGCCAGTGGCTCCTGGTGGGGAGGCAGCTGCCCCGCGTCTCCTGGGGTTTTAAAAGCATCCTGCTGTTTCCAGGAATTTTTCCACATTATTTTCTCTCCAGCTCCCTCCTGGATCCCATTTAACACATGGAGGGAACGCGTTCGCTCCGACATCACCTTGCAGGGATCAGGTTTTCCTAAAGGACCGTGACTGTGGATTGTATCCTTGCCTTCCACGCTTCCAAGTGAGAGGAGATGGTCCTGGGTTTAAAGAGCTCCCAGCCTAAATGCACGGAAAGAGGAGAAAATATCTAAAATTAATAAATAAAGGGTTGGGTGAGAAGTGCAAGGTGACAACAAGGAGCTGTTCCCAGTGTTTCAGACACAGCCAAGGATTCCATCATCATTTGCACCCGGATCCTTCCCACACCGTGAACTCTCTACTGGAGAGCCAGGCATCACCATGGAATCCTGGAATAGTTTGGGTGGGAAGGGACCTGAAAGCGCATTCACCTCCCACTGTCCCAGGGTGCTCCAAGCTCTGTCCAACCTGGCCGTGGGCACTTCCAGGGATCCAGGGGCAGCCACAGCTCCTCTGGGAATTCCATCCCAGCCCCTCCCCACCCTCCCAGGGAGGAATCCCTTCCCAGTATCCCATCCCACCCTGCCCTCTGGCAGTGGGAAGCACTTGGAGGTTGGATCCTTCTATAAACTGTAAAACTTTCAGATTATTGGAATTTCACTGATCTGGATAATTTTCCCTGTCCTTAGGAGGAGAAGGGCAGTGGCTTGGATGCCACCAAGGGCACTGAGAAAATCACTCCTGACGTGTTCTGGTCCCCCAACAGTTTCAAATTCCTCCTCCAATCTTTGCAATTTACAGCATCTAAAATAGGAATTTTTTAGAATCATGGAATCCTGGAATGGTTTGGGTTGGGAGGAACCTGAAAGCCCATCCAGTGGCACCCCTGCCGTAGGAAGGGACACCTCCCACTGTCCCAGGGAGCTCCAAGCCCCAGTGTCCAGCCTGGTCTTGGACACTTCCAGGAATCCAGGGGCAGCCACAGTGACAAGGAGCAGAAGGAAGAAGGAGAAGTGGATCTTTAAGAGATCTTTGCAGAGGACAAAAGTATTTCTGGAGAAAATGATCTGCTGGGAAAGGGGTGGGAAAGGCATGGACTGGGCAGAGCTTGAGACATGACAGCAAAGCAGCACCGAGCTCTGAAGATCTTTTAAAACCAGGGCTTTAAAAAACAACTTTTAAAATTGATTCCCTTCCCTGGGCATCCACAGCCGAGAGCTGGAAGGTTCACCTTGGATGGGGCTTTAATTCCACGATAACAATTAAATCTACGTTCCTTTCCAGATGCCATTCACTCGAAGGAGGAGCTGAATCAGCAG
>NW_008236162.1:102867-112202 GCF_000691975.1 Corvus brachyrhynchos
GAGACGTGGAGTGTGAAAATTGCCTTCTCCAAGCACCAAACCCCCCCAGCTAAAGAGAGGATTAGGCAGGAAAAGCTCAGCCTGGGCTGTACTGGCTCCGTTCTAGGCAGAGCACCTGAGTTTTCAGTTAATAAAGGGCAGGAGATAACTACTCCTATTACAAATAATTGCCAGGAAAAAGAATGGATCAGGCTAGGAAAATACAGAGCCCATAAAAGCTCTCGTTAACATTCTTTCTCCGTGCTTATCATCAATTTTATACAGGGTTAAATATATTTTCTGGTGACTACCACGGCAAGGCTGAGGATTAAAAAGGATAATGTACAATGTGATTTATGAAGTTTTAATGGAAAATCCCCATGGGTTGTGTATAAATCTTATTTATAGCCTTAAAAGTATGTAATATACTTATTGTATATTTTAAAAACTGTGGGAGTGCAGTCCCTGTCATAGTTAATCCATTAAAAAAAGCAGCTCCTGAGGGGCTCCTGGGGATAAAGCGTTGGATGTTTCAGAGACTCTCCGTGTGTTCAGCGGGAAATGTCCAACACGATTTGGTTACTGGGGGGGAAAGGGGAATCAAAGAACCCAAACCGGCTGGAAGGAAGGGCCAGACTGGCTGGGTTCGGAGTGAGCTGGGACCATCTGGATCAAGGGGGGAATTAAACAACTCACGGGGGCCCAGCCTGATGCCTGGGCTGGGTAATCCCCGCCTGAGGCTCGGACTAAGCTTCAGCTTTGGGTTTAGGTGAGAGGAGCCACCACGGCGCCTTGAATGCCACCTGTCCAAGGAGGCACATTCTCCTGGATCATCTTAAATGGAACCCACGGAGCCCAGCAGCTCTGCCTGGGGAGGAAAACAGGGTCCAGTCCACCTGTTCTTGTGGAATTGCTTCCTCTTATCCTTCTGAAAACACAGATTTTTTTCCCCTAAACATTCCAGAATCCATTTTCCATCAATTCAGGATAGAACCTGATGGACTCCGTGCTTTGGGTTTAGAGGGAAAAAAAACAATTTTTTCTCTTTTTTTTGTCTCTACCTGAAAAAATCTTCATTGCCACCAATGCAGAAAAGCCACTAAAAGGATGAGCCAACACATTTTCTGCTTCAGACCACCCAGGCCTGGTTTTTTCCAAGGGGAATGTTTCCCAGATAGTCCCATAGCTCCTAATGAAGAAGCAAGATTATCTCTTGCAAGATAAAATCAGGCTTTGTGAAAGATTCTGATCTGCTGCGGGAGGCTGTGTTGGGTTATTTTTAATATAGGGAAAAATTCCCAGGCTCTGGCCAGGGAAATAAAATCCCTGATCTCATCTGAGTCAGGTACAGGGGACTGAAGAAGGGGGGCTGAAAGTTAATTTTGTTTTTTTTTGTTTTCCTTGCAGTTTCTTAGAAGGATGTTGATAGATGGGAATTCCTAGACAAGACAATTGGAGCCGATGATTCATTCCCAAAGTGCCAAAATGAGCCAGCACAGGCCTTGGATGAGAACACGGCATGAAATCAGATTTTTTTTAAAGGATATTTTGGAAGAAATGATGATTTCTTCTCTCCTAAGACACTCAGATGTTTTAAAATTATATCCTGTGGCTCAACATCTTTGCTCCTAATTACAACGTGAGGAGTTCAGGCGTATTTCAGCCTATCCAGGGAATCAAAGACAAGCAGGGCTGGATGTGCTCACCTTTTCCGTGTGCCAGGCAGGATCACTCAGGGAATAGGGAATATTGCTGTTCTCACACTTTACATCCAGCCAAGAGCTCATTTTCTGCTTCAACAAAGCAACACCGGGATACAGAGGAGGATTCACTGCTGTGGGAATGAGGGAGCAAAGAGCACTCTCAGAAAGTGGGTTTTGGTGAAATCCATAATTTCCATGGAATTGGAATAAATGTGGTCCTCATGGAGCAGAGACAGGGCTGGAAGGACCCTCAGGAGAAACCCCCACATGAGGAGAGACATCCCCCACTGGAGCTGATCTCCAGGAGGGAGGAGATAAAGGGAATGTGGACATCCCAAATCCCAGAGGAACATGAGCCTTCCCAGCCTGCAGAGCTGCATTTTATCACTGAGTGTTATCACTGAGTGTTATCACTGAGTGTTATCACTGCCCCTCATCACTGCATCACTTTTGTTTCCCAGGGTAGGACTCTGATCCAGCTCTCCCTCGTCCCTTCCAAGTTCACACCTCCAGATCCATCTCATCTCTTCCACACCCAGGTCCCTGCAACAAAACCCCCCTGGTGATGGTGCCAAGGTGTGGAGCGTCAGATGGAATTCCCATCTTAGGAAATGCTCTGGGAATGCCCCACGCTGGATGGAATCGCCCCGCACTGGATGGAATCGCCCTCATTGGATGAATCACCCCACATTGGATGGAATCTCCCCACACTGGATGGAATCGCCCCACATTGAATGGAATCGCCCCACATTTGATGGAATTACCCCACATTGAATGGAATCGCCCCACACTGGATGGAATCGCCCTCATTGGATGGAATTACCCCACATTGAATGAAATCGCCCCACACTGGATGGAATCGCCCCACATTGAATGGAATCGCCCCACATTTGATGGAATTACCCCACATTGAATGGAATCGCCCCACACTGGATGGAACTGCCCCACACTGGATGGAATCGCCCCACATTGAATGGAATCGCCCCACATTTGATGGAATTACCCCACATTGAATGGAATCGCCCCACACTGGATGGAACTGCCCCACACTGGATGGAATCGCCCCACACTGGATGGAATCGTCCCACATTGGATGGAATCGCCCCACACTGGATGGAATCGCCCCACACTGGATGGAATCGCCTCACACTGGATGGAATCGCCCCACATTGAATGGAACTGCCCTACATTGAATGGAACTGCCGCACACTGGATGGAATCGTCCCACATTGGATGGAATCGCCCCACACTGGATGGAACTGCCCCACACTGGATGGGCTTGGACCACCCTGGTCTATGGAAGGTGCTCCTGCCCATGGCAGGGGTGGAATGAGGCATTTTCTTTAAGGTTGCTGCCAACCCAAAGCATTTTGGGATTTCTGTGATCCCATGGGCTTGTGCTCACCTTCCTCCTTCCGGGAATAAATCAGGACCTCACTGAGAGACGGAAGGAATTGCCATGGAGTCATTCCCTCTCTGAAGAAATGCTCCAGCTCTTTCTGCACCCTTTCGTCTGTGAGTTTTCATGTCCCCATTTCAATTTTGGCAATGGCACCAAGCTCCATGGTGTGGTTGCTGTGCTGGAGGGAAGGGATGCCAGGATGCTCCAAGGGCTGGAGAACCTCTGGAGCCAGGCTGGGAGAGCTGGGAATGTCCAGCCTGGAGAAGGGAAGGCTCCAGGGAGAGCTCAGAGCCCCTTGCAGGGCCTAAAGGGGCTCCAGGAGAGCTGGAGAGGGACTGGGGACAAGGGATGGAGGGACAGGACACAGGGAATGGCTTCCCAGTGCCAGAGGGCAGGGTTGGATGGGATATTGGGAAGAAATTCCTGGTTGTGAGGGTGTAAGAACGGCTGGGATGGAATTCCCAGAGGAGCTGTGGCTGCCCCTGGATCCCTGGCAGTGTCCAAGGCCAGGCTGGAGCAACCTGGGATAGGGGAGGTGTCCCTGCCCGTGGCAGGGGAGTGGAACAAAATGACCTTTAGGGTCCCTCCCACACAAACCATTCCATGATTTTATGATTTCCACAGAACTTTTTGGATTTATGACTTTCACAGAAGTTTTTTTTGGGGAACTCTGGACTTCAAGAAGGGCTCACCAAACCCTTTGCTATCAGAGGAGAAGGCACTGACCAGTGCTGGCACCACAGTTGGGAAGCAACAAGGACAAAGATTGAGGACCAATACATGGAATTTCCTTCACCGCCTCTGGAAACACCTCCTGGAAGGGATCCACCCCTCAGAGACACAAAATACAGCAAAATCAGATCCACGTTGGGAAAGCAGAGCAGAGGATGCAGAAGCAACGAGCTGGGCCAAGAACTGACAACATTTCATCAACCCGGCCCCAAAAGTTCCAGGGGACTTCAGGAAGTGCTGATTTATTGGCAAGGCAAATCATCACCTATGAAATATTTACACTCCTGACAGCCTCATAATCGGAAATTCCACCAGAGAGGGATCTCAAAGGTGTTTTTCAGAAAGGAAAGACAGCTGAGAAATTAGAGAGGGGTGATAAAGTTTACCCAGATAACTGCAAAAAAGAAGCTGGGAAACAGCCTGAGATCCATCCCCCCAAAATGGTCTCTTGCTGTTACCAGAGTAATCCCTGGGGGCATTTCCAGTCCTATAGAATTTAATAGGAGTAAATCCCGATAGGATTTCCCAGGAAGTGCATTAAATTCTGTATTTGTGATAGAAAATGATAACCTTTCTGTAGGGTTGGAGCAGCAGAATTCCATGGCACAGCCAACATTTTATGGAATGATTTAAAGCCTATTTTTTTTTTTTTAATGCCAGTGCTGCAGATATTGAAAAGATCACGGTGTTCATCTTAGAGAGGGGGAAAACACCAAGTGTGGTATTGTGTGTGGGGAAAATGTGGGAAAGTGTGACGAAATAAACCCTGGAGAAAACGGAATGAGAATTCCTGAGCATCCCATAATAACTTATTGGGACAAAAAGAGTTTCTTTCCATATCACACTGAGGTATCAGGAAAATCAAGAGCTCAACCAACTCAGAGCTTCTGGATTTCCAGATGCTTCCAGGTGTCTGGTCCTGGCTGGTGCCTGAGCGAATCCAAACAGAACAGGATCTTTAAAGGAAAAACCAGCCCCTTTATGGGCATGAACATCCCAGATCCCACGGAGAGATGCGGGGCTGTGTGGCTGCATCCATGAACTCCTGCTGGATGCTCTCCCTTCCCTCATTACCACTTCCATTCTCCCGAAATCCCAACGGAAAGGCTTTAAAGGCGCTGTTTAAAGCGGATCAGTGACGTGTGGCAACAATCACAGGCACAAAGTTCAGCGAGAGGAATGAAGTGTTTGGGAAGGGGAATGTGTGGGAGTGGAGAGCAGAATGGAATCGCTGCTGCTCGTGGGCAGCTTTGATCTAAGAAAGGAAAGTGGGTCACGGTGGCAGCGCACAAAGAGGAACTCGTCAGCGCCAGAGTTTGGGATCGGTGTTAATGAGGCAGCCCTGATGTGTCCAGGAGGGGATGTGGCAGCAGAATTCCACTCTTAAACCATCACGGGCACAGCTGGGAAAACAGGCACGGGCAGGGATCCTGGGGATGGCAATGCCATGGCTCCTGTTGAACATCCACGGAGCAGAATGGCCCTAAAACACAGGGAAGGGCCTCTCCCTCCCAGGAAAATGGGGAAACTGAGGCAGGGCAGGGAAGGCAGGAGGTCACTTGGAGCAGGACATGGAGCTCGTGGTTCCTCCTGCTCCATGTGGAGTTATTTGCCAAATACGAAGTAAATTTACCCCGGTCTTAGAGTGGGGTTTTGTTGTGTCTTCCCAGTGATGGATAAACCACAACTGTAGGAATTTCTCCAAATTCTCACTCACTTCACAGGATCATGGGGTTGTTAAGGTTGGAAAAGACCTCTCAGATCAAGTCCAGCCATAACCCAGCACCACCCCAGGGTCACCCGGAGCCATGTCCCCAAATGCCAAACATCCACACGGTTTTTTTAACTTCCAGAGAAGGTGATTTTTAGAGTCACTTTAAAGAGTTCACCTTCAGTTTTGAGATTTTTTTCCCTAAATAACTCCCAGCTATCAGGAACTGCTGTTTCATTGTCACTCAGGATAAAAGCCCTTTATAATCACGTCACTCCTCCTGGGGGGACAGGCTGCGATCAGGTTTCCTTCGGCACTATTTTGATTAACTTAATAAATTGAACTCCTTAATTCTTTTGTTGCAGGGGAGATTGTCACCCCTTTTCTCTCCACCTGATCTGCAGAAATAGTGAATCCCTGAGGAATAAAAGCCCATTTTGCTTTCAGTTGTGGAAATCCTTTGACAAAGGCAAAGATTTACTATTGGCGTCACACCTTTTATCTGGAGTGAGACACAAACACAAAACCTGCATCTGGAGTTGGAAAAAAGACAATTTTTTTTTCAGTCGCTCCATGAAAAACGACCAAACAAACCTCTCTTAACAGGGGAATTTTGCTCTAAAAACCTGTGTCCTCTCTGTGTGATCAAAATGCCATAAATCCAGTTCCCTGCCTTATCAGACAATTCCCAAATGGCCCCCAGGGTACCAGGAGCATCTCAGCGGTGGAGAAGCAGCTCCGTGTCTGCAGCCCCTGCCAAAGCACCAGAGCTACAAGAGACACTTCATTCCTTTAGAAGGCAAAGAATGAAACACAAAAATCAACCTGTGTGCCTGTGCAGGGAGGTGAGAGCCAAACACCCTCTTGGTGCTGTCACAGAACACAAAATCGTGGAATATCCTGAGCTGGAAGGGTCCTGCAGGGTCACTGAGTCCGACTCCAAGAGTGCCAAGTGCTGACACCAAACGTTTTTCCTCAAAAGTAAAATTTCCAAGGATATTTTTTTTCCTTTGTGTCTTTTTTTCTTCTTTCATCAGAAGTGCATCTCTGACTTTCAGCCTCATCCTGGCTCCGAAGTTATTTTAATAATGAGATGCAGCCCACAGATCTCTGAATTTATCTGGCGTTTTTGGATAAAAAATAACCCCCAGACAAACCCAAGCAATTGGACATTTTTTAAAGTTCGTTTTCTGAGTGTGGGAGCATCCCTGGAGGTGCTGGATGTGCTTTGAAGACCTTGGTGATGCAGAGGGTCGAGTCCCTCCTGCTGTGTCCAGGTTGCAGCACATTTTTCAGGAATTTTGTTGCTAAATCCCATCAATATCCCAATCCACAGCAGCCTGAGTGCTGCAAAGACAACGTTTAAAGGCAGCTGGTGCTCCCTGAGTGGGAACAATGAGTTTTCCTGATGTTTCCCAGTAATTCCTGGATGATCAGTGTGGGATATTGCTCCTGCTCCATCAGCAGAGCGGCCACAACACATCAAATAAATCAGGACCAGCCTCCTTCCTGCCAGGCATGTCCTGGCTGTGGGACTGGTGGGATTTATCCCCCAGGGCCTCATTGCCTGGAATATTCCAGCCTGGAGCCACCTGTCCTTTGGCATCCCCTGCAGAAATGGAATCAAAATCATTTCCCATCCCTCTAAAGAGTCATTAAAACCCCCCTTTTCCTGAAGACAGCCTCAATAATTAATCCCTGCGATTGCAGAGGGGGAGCTGTGGGATCTGTTGGAATTTTAAGCACCAGCTTTCACTTTCGATGAGAGGCGAGAACACCGAGATTCCCACTCCACCACCACCACAACCCCTGGAAACACTGAAAAATCCATGACTTTTCCTGGCCATCTGACACTAAAAACAACAGAGAGGGTTTTCCAACACCTGTGTTGCCTTTTGCAGAGGGAACAGGTTTGTTCCAAAGGAGTAGAAGTGGAAACCCACAACTTTTGGGATAGTTTTAGCTGGAGACACTCACGCCGTGATCCTGCCTAGACATTCCATTTGGGATGGAGCACTGGGAGCCACGGCAGAAACAGAGTTTCCTTCCCTTTGCAGTCAACAAAATAATTAGTTGGATGTTCCAAGTCTGTGGAAAGGAGTCAACGAGGAGTTTGTAATGCCAGAAACAGGTGGGAAATAGGAAATAAAATGTCAAAACTGAGCACGAATTACTCCTCCCCTGTGCAAATCACCTAAACCTGTGGGTAGAGCTTAATTTATCCCCAAATCCTCACAAATTCGAGAAGTTCTTACAACTGGGGAGGCACTGAAAGAGCTGCTGCTCCTGAGGGTGTGGAATCTCTGCTGGCAGAACCACCACAGCACCTGAAACTCTCAAATTAAGTAAAACAAAACCCAGGGAAGACCATTTTAAATAAATTTACCCAGAAGAGACACGATTTTGGAAAGCAATAAACCCTGGAGGGAGGGGAATGGCAAATTCCTGTCACTTGGAGTCCTAAATCAAGGCTTGATTTCTTTCTAGAACACATCCAAGAGCTCCCAGGGACTTTCACAGGCTGAGCAAGGCAGATGTCGGGGAGGGAAAGTTTTCCAGCCTCTGTTTCCCAGGATGCAGGAGCCGATTTTCAAACTGATTCCTCTGGCCTGCATGAAGGACTGCCCCTAAATCAGAAATAAAAACTCAGATGAGAGGCTTCTCTCAGGCATTTGAGGAAGGTGGCACCAAAATTCACCCCTTGAGCAAACGACGTTATTCAAAAAAATGAAGAAAAACATTATTCAAAATCCATGAACAAACCCTTTACTTGGAAGGTGGGAAAAATAAGGTGGAAATGCCAATTGTTCAGGCCCTGAGCTCTTTTGAATCCGAAAAACATGAAGCTTAAGGGCCCTTTTAAAATTATTTTTAGGGTCTCAGTAGCTTTGGGATGTTACAGAGAACAAACCTCAGGCTCCACAAGGAACTGGGGGTGAAAAAACCGTGTCAAGCTCTCACCAATTACTGCAGCAGGAGGAGTTACGTTAACAGGGGCTTTTTATAATATTTTTTATAATATTTTGCTTGGTTTCCAGGAGCCACTTACATCCCACCACCATCCTGGCTGTCAACAGGATCCAGCACAATCCTCATTAGCGGTGTGGAGGGAGGGCTCAGAGAAGGTCAAATCATGGGCCATGACCATGCAATTTTGTTCCCTGCTAGAAAGGTCACTTTTCCTCATCAGACTAATTATGCTGACAGGATTACATTTATTTCCATGGATTTTAAGGCAAAAACTTTGCCAGTACCTTGGCCTGTCTGATTCCAGCAGTGCCTTTGGCTTCTCTTCCCAACAAATCCTTCTTGGGGTAGAGAACAACCAAAATGGGCTCCCAGGAAAAAAACCCAATCAAACAACAGCCAGGGGGAATTGTAATTAAAAGTTAAGGAAAAAGTTATTTTGCAGTTTTAAGGACTAATTCTCACAGGCTTTGTTTTCACTGTTGTGTGAGGGGACTTTGTGGGGAAAAAGCAACATCAGGAGGATGTGGAACTGCTGGAGCCAGTCCAGAGGTCATGGAAATGCTCCAAGGGCTGGAGAACCTCTGGAGCCAGGCTGGGAGAGCTGGGGGTGTTCACCTGGAGAAGGGAAGGCTCCAGGGAGAGCTCAGAGCCCCTTGCAGGGCCTGAAGGGGCTCCAGGAGAGATGGAGAGGGACTGGGGACAAGGGATGGAGGGACAGGACACAGGGAATTCCTTCCCAGTGCCAGAGGGCAGGGCTGGATGGGATTTTGGGAAGGAATTCCTCCCTGTGAGGGTGTAAGAAGTGCTGGGATGGAATTCCCAGAGCAGCTGGGGCTGC
>NW_008236162.1:113013-122452 GCF_000691975.1 Corvus brachyrhynchos
CCAGGCTGGAGCGCCCTGGGACAGTGGGAGGTGTCCCTGGGCATGGCAGGGGTGGCACTGGGTGGGCTTTAAGGTCCTTTCCAACCCAAACCATTCCAGAATTCTGTGCCTTTCAAACCAGCCCAGAGTCACAGGTGCCTCTGTGAATCTGGATTCTTTAACTTTCTGTGAGCAGGGGAGGCTGCAAGGAAGAAAAATTAAGATTAAACAAAGAGAAAAAGAACTTTTATCAGCAAGTGATTGATTTATCCCAGGCTGCTGAAGAGAGGAGGCTGCCTGGGACACATTCTCAGTGCATCAAACACACCAAGCACTTGTTCTTCATTCCTACACCTGCTTTTCCCGCTCCACAGCATCCCAAACAATCAGAAATTTCTTGTGGCCATCCTGGAATAAGTTTTACTCCTTCATGGTGCTGCTACAGCGAGAGCTGTGCCGTGTCTTTGCTGTGGACACTCCATGGAGTCCCCGAAACAATGCCCACGAGTCCTCAGAAGAGTCTCGGTTCTCTGTGCTTCTCTCCCTGCCCTTTCTTAGCAGCAGGATAAGCAGAAAAAAGCATAAAAAAATTAAAAGTCTCTGATTCCTCGCTGCAGCCAGGGCTATATTCATGACTCTGCAGTGGTCCATGGCCCAATTTTGAGGTTTAAGAAGTGCAAAGGGTCACATTGGAAGAGAAAGAGGCAAATTCAGACACCTCTCCCCAGCTCCAGGCCCTTTAACTCTTCCCAGCTCAAGGAAGTTGCTCTGCTTGTGGGTGAATTAATTAAGGAGATGGCAAGTGTGAAGGAAGAGGCAGAAAAGAAGCTCCTCTCCCAAATATTCTTCCCTGTCACGGTGCTTAAACACATTTATGGCACCTGTGACCCACAGCAGGTTTGCTTGAATCACCCTGAAATCCCCCCAAAGTCCAGGCCCTGCCTTGAGCCCTCTGAAAACAGAGGCTCAGTCTTTGCTGCTGCTCCGTGTTTGCATTTTAACGTCACTGAAACATTTAGGGTCCTTCTGAGCCATTTTCATTTTAGGGTTGCTCTGAACCCTTTTCATTCAGCTTTTGCACCCTGAAATCCCCCACGGGCCCAGCCCAGGTGCCTCCCTGCCCTGCTGGATGGGGTGACTGCCACCCACAGCCAAAGACCTGGTTTTGTGGGCAGGACATGGTTTTATTCCATGATTTCAGAGAATATTTAGGTTAGAAAAGGATATTTAGGTTGGAAAAGATCTCCAAGGCCATGGAGCGCAGCCACGAACCCAGCTGGGTCACGGCAGGCAAGGCACTGTACATAACCCGGCAATTATTACATTAATATCACTTTGTCAAGGGGTTCAAGGCCATGAATGAAATGAAAATGTTATTAAGAAGCCTGGGCCCACCTCTTTGAGGCGCTAAACATTTTCTCTCTGAATGGGAAGTTGATTTACCCTTTAAAAGCTCCAGCAATTCCCTTCTAAAGCACAGCCAGCTCTGTACACAGGGAAAGGCCACAAAAAATTTGGTTTTATGAAGTGCTGGCAGCCCCCATGTACAGAGAGAGCAAAAAACCACTTTCCCTCCTCCCAGAGGAATTCCTCCGTGCCAGGAATCCGGGATCGATCACACAGAGAAGCCCTGGGGTCGATGGCTGCACACTCCTGGAAGGGGCAATGGGTTGTTTACAGCCTCCCTGGCACCACACCACAGGAGCCAGAGGAAAAATAGGTGAGTGCAGGGCTCCTATAAAACATCGGAACTAAACTCCTGGCCTGCTTTATCCCATCCATCACGGGCACACCGTGCTGAAAGGAGAACCCACCCTCATTTCCCACAGAAAAAATGTGAGGGAAGCGAACTCCCTCTCATCCCAGGGTACCACGGTCACGATCCCAGAAATATGTCAGGTCTCTGATGTTTTTAAAGTAATCTGTGGAGCAAGTTCCCATCCTGATTTATGGCAGGGAGAAAATGCTGGGCAGGTGCAGCCCCCAGAGCCAAAGGGAGGAGGAGGAGAGGGGATGGTTCTCCCAATTTTTCAGCCCTGGATTGGGAATGGGAAGCTGGGTCAGGACAAGAGGAGCAGCTCATTGAGGAGGGAGAGACACTTAGAGCAGGTCTTGTGCATTTTGAGCAAAACATCATTAAAAAAGTCACTTCCTGGCCAGGCATCGAAATGGCCAAATTAAAACAAGGAATAAAAATTCAACCCATCCCAAGAAAAGTGGAACAACTTGGAAATGTGGCTGTGAGTGGCACAGGGGGAAGTTTGGAGGAGTGATTTTACAAAATCCATTGGAAATTTGTTCTCCAAACCTTTTAAAACCTTAGAGCTGAAGACTCTTGGACACCTGATCCCTTCTGGAATCACACTGTCCATCCTCCCTGAGGGATGGAGGATGGGAATTCCAAAAAAGCTGAAACCCCTTTCCTAGAAGCAGGTCAGGCCCTGTGAAATGCACCCAGTGGGAGCAGAGAACCTCTGAACAAAGGGGAACACAGCAGGTTTGATTTTTAAATGAGTTCTAAAAATCAAATCAACCTAAAAGGAAAAAAAAGAAAATCGGTATCAGGTGCTGCTTCCACACAGAAGCCACACAAATACCCAGAGATTCCTTTCATTCCAGCACTGTTTTCCGTGAATTTCCGTAACTATTACGGCACCGATGAACCACTTAATCACCCCAGAGCAAACCCTCCTCATAGACAGAGGTATTTTTAGGAGGGAAGAAAATATATCCGAGTTCTCATTCCCGATTTCCATCTCCAAGGCTCCACCACTTTACGTTTAACACCAGCTATAAAAGACACCCAAGCAATACAGGGGCTGCTCAGCCCTCGGTTTAAATCTGGATTCCTTCTTTTATTTTCTTTTTTTAAAATTGTTTTTTTAATATCAAATTTCTGCTTTAATTAGCGGCAAATGTAGGACACTTAGGGCCTGAAATGAGGAGACCTTCCTGCTCGTTTCACTGGAGCGGCGCCGCCCTCAAGTATTAATTAAATCTTAAATTGCTTTCTGGGGCAGAAGGGCTGCTCTGGTTTTTCTGGTCACAGGAGCATTATCGAAAACAGGGTCTGTGCCATGCCCAGAGACATTCCGGGAATCCATGTGAGCTCCAGGAAAGTGAGAATTCAAAGTCAGACCTCAGTTTTCCCCGGAAAATGCTCTATCCACGCTCCAAGTTTACAAATGGCGGAGTGATTGAAGCAGCCAGAGAGGAACCAGTGAGGACGAGGAGCTCAAAGCCCACCCCAAAGTCAGGTTTGTTTAATTATTTGAATTCAGGGAAAAGAGGTGGGGACAGGAAAGGCAAAGGATGAGGGTGATAATGGATAATGGGGCTGGATTTAATTTACACCAAGATCTCCCTCAACACTCAGCCTTATAGTAGTTTAAAAGAGGCAGAAATAGGCTTAAAATAGGCCAAAACCCGGAGTTTTTAGCAGAGGGTGCTCCCTCAAAACAGCTCGTGTAAAACTTGGGAAAGTGGAAGGTGTCCCATGGCAGGGATGGGAACTGGATGGGCTTTAAGGTCCCTTCCCACCCAAACCATTCCAGGATTCCAGGATTCCATGGTCTGATACCAATCTCTCTGTTGAGGAACCTTCCAAACCACTCCATGATTCCATGATCTGGTACAGTCTTGTTGCTAAGGAACCTTCCAGACCACTCCAGGATTCTGTGATCTGGTACCAGTCTCGTTGTTTAGGAACCTTCCAGACCACTCCAGGATTCCATGATCTGGTACCAATCTCAGTGTTGAGGAACCTTCCAAACCACTCCATGATTCCATGATCTGGTACAGTCTTGCTGTTAAGGAACCTTCCAAACCATTCCAGGATTCCATGGTTCCGTCATCTGGTACCAATCTTGCTGTTGAAGAAACTTCCAAACCATTCCAGGATTCCGTGATCTGGTACCAATCTCATTGCTAAGGAACCTTCCAGACCACTCTGGGATTCCATGATCTGGTACCAGTCTCGTTGTTTAGGAACCTTCCCAGTCTGACATTCCTGGGATTCTCTGGCAGTCACACTCCCACCCCCAGACTGTGGCCGCTGAAATCCATTCAGATTTCCCCGGTTCCACCCCAGGTTTCCCAAGGCAGAGTCTTGGATGTCCAGCTCAAATCAGTTTATTCCTGGTGCAGCCACACAGGAACAGCCCGAGCTGGTGCCTCTGAGGTTCCTCAACAAAGAATTCCTGGGTTTTTATCCCCTCCCATGCCAAAAGTTTTGCTTTTTTCCTGAATCCTCAGCTCCTGCCACATCCATCAGTGTCCCTCACCTGGCTGTGCCATAGCCCCTTTGTTATCCAAAGGTTTGGGAGCTTCCTGACCTCCTATCCCAGATCCCAGCCCCTCACAGCTCCACCTGCTCCAAAGGTGTTCCTCCACACCCACTTCCAAGGGGAAGCAGGGAACAAACCAAGGAAATGCTGAGGAATTGATTACAAAGGTTGGTTTCTTCCCCACTTTGGCTTTGAATTCCAAATCCATATAAAAACTCCACGGGCCTGAACCATGGGAAGCACAAAGATATCCCCAAACTGTCTTTGCTTCCTGCTCCTTCCAAAAAGGAGCTGAGAATGGGGCCAATCACAAAGCCAGAGGAGCTACCAACTTCCCAAAAACCAGCCAGGAATACTCCCTGGATCTGGAGTCTGGGGGGTGTTTTTCAGTTTTCCCTGGATAAACAGAATTTCCTAACGCTGAGGGATAGGCCTGGTTTCTATGGCACAATCCTATTTCCCCACAGGCTGGTGTTTACATGCTAATTAGCAAACAAATAATCAAAACAAAACCATTTTGGGCAGGTTTAGATTGGATTGGGAAAGAATTGTTCCCTGTGAGGGTGGGGAGGGGCTGGGATGGAATTCCCAGAGAAGATGCCCCATCCCTGGAAGTGTCTAAGGGAGAAGAGAAGGATCCAGGGAGAGCTCAGAGCCCCTTGCAGGGCCTAAAGGGGCTCCAGGAGAGCTGGAGAGGGACTGGGGACAAGGGATGGAGGGACAGGACACAGGGAATGGCTTCCCACTGGGAAAGGGGAGATTTAAAAGGGATCTTGGGAAGGAATGAGGGTGGGGAGGGGCTGGGATGGAATTCCCAGAGCAGCTGTGGCTGCCCCTGGATCCCTGGCAGTGCCCAAGGCCAGGTTGGAACCCCCTGGGAGAGTGGGAGGGGTGGGTTGGGATTTTAAAGTCCCTCCCAACCTAAACCATTCCCTGGATAGTTTTAAAATTCCCAAGATCTCCGAAGATTTTGGGGCCCACAGGAGCTCAGAGACGGGTTCAGAAAGGCTCGAGAGGGGCAGGATTTAGGGAGGTGACTTATTCCACGTGACAGAGCCTTTCATCATCTTTATTTAGTGGGAGAGAATTCCAGAGCTCATTGCAGTCACCTTCCCAGGCTGCTGAGAGGAAAACCTGCCACGGGAAAATGCATTTGTGGTGCCGAACTGAAGCCAGGGTAAGGATTTCATTGGTTCCACTCTGCTCCAGGTGTGACGGATTTATGGGAGTCCTGCTGAGCTGCTGCTCTCCCCAAGCCTGCAAGAAAAGGTGGATCATGCTAGGAAGAGCTTGGAAAACTTCCAAAGCAGCACAGGGCAAACACAAAGTTCACTGATTTGTTCGGGAGCTGCTGCTTTTATGTTTCAAGTTGATTAGGAGCAAAAATTAACATTTCATGAAAGCCTCTGACAGGAGACAGGACCCTTTCATTAAACACAAAGTGTGTAATTAGTGATAATAACGATACCTGGGGGCTCTTTGTGCACAGCTCATTCCATGGGAGATGGAACAGGGAAACACCATTTGCGCCCATTGTTGGCAGCTGAAAGCACGAAAATTCCCAATTTCTTTTCGTAATCAGGACTAAACTCCACTGTTTAAACTTTAAACATTCACAAGGATGAGAGAAAGAATCCCAGTGCAACTCACTCGGAGTTCAGGTCTGAGCCTTGTATATTTTATACCTGTGAAGAACTCATTTGGGTCAGAAGGGTTTTCTGTGCCCGATTCTGTGATAATTATAAGACTTATTAGGATGCACTGGAAGGAGCAGAAAGGCTCTGGATTGCCATGGATTTAATGAACTATGGGAAAAAATCCTCTCTTTTCCTCCTGGCTGAGGATTTTATTGTTGGCATCGCACAGACTCTTCGTTATTGGGTGCCCAGGGAAGCTCCTGGATCCCTGGAAGTGTCCAAGGCCAGGTTGGACAGGGTTTGGAGCAGCCTGGGATACTGGGAGGTGTGGGATTTAAGGTCCCTTCCAACCCAAACCAGTCTGGGATTCTGTGATTATTTAAATCAGGAGTTAAACCAGGAAAATCCCATTAAAATCCCAGCTGTCTTCACACACACGCTTGGACTTCATCATCTTGGGAATCTTTTCCAACATTTTCTGTGACTCCACAGTCTGGGATGCCCTTGCCTGCACTCAGAAACCCCCAGGGAATTCCCAAAAAATCTCCTGGCAGGGATCAAACTTCTCCAGGGTGGTGGCTCAACAATTTAACCCAAAATGAGACACCCAGAAATTCCATTTATTGGTGGAAACAGCCCCAAAACAACCCCTCAGGAATGAGGATGTCAGGGAGGGGATTTTGTATCTCCCAGCTCCAGCCCAGGGTGGATGAAGAGGTGTCTCCCTTTGATCCAACCCTTCCCAGCGAGGATTTATCCATTTTGTCCCAGATCCATTCCTGTCCCAGATCCATTCCTGTTCCAGCCTTATCACCGTGGAAATTCGGATTTCCCAGGTGTGATTGCACCTCCCTGAATCCAGAGGGGCTCCAAGGCTGGCAAGGCTTGGAAAAACATGCCCTGATTGCAAAATGTGCAATTCCAGCCTGTCCTGGCAGTGTTGAAATGCACAAGGAGCAGGAGGAGAGGAGGAAAAGGAGCCCCAGGTACCAGCATCCATCCAGGATGCATCCCTAATTTTGATTAGCTGGAAAATAACCAAACAATCCTGATTTTTATCCATTTGGGAGGATGCTGAGCGCTGCTGGGAATGCTGCTGCCAGGTTTCATCGGAATGATTGCTGTGCAGACGAGGAAAATCAAAGCAGGACCTCGGTCCCAGGTTTTAATGAGTCCCAGGGAAGATCATTCTGTGTTTACAATTCCTCAGCTCCTTGGTAAATACGGAAGGACACAAGGCTGGAATTCCAATTTCTCAGGAACCCTGGTGCTCTGGAACTGAAAAATCCAGAATTTTCCATGCAGTTGAAGAGATCCTACTCATTTGGAGGCACTGCTTGGAATCAGAGGCTCAAACATCAGGAGAGCTGGAGAGGGACTGGGGACAAGGGCTGGAGGGACAGGACACAGGGAACGGCTTCCCACTGGGAAAGGGGAGATTTAAATGGGATCTTGGGAAGGAATGAGGGTGGGGAGGGGCTGGGACGAGCTGGGGCTGCCCCTGGATCCCTGGAAGTGTCCAGGGCCAGGCTGGAGCACCCTGGGACAGTGGGAGGTGTCGCTGCCCATGGCAGGGGTAGCACTGGATGGACCTTCCAACCCAGGACATTCCAGGATTCCATGAGCTCACAAATTCCCACTGCTGAGAGGCAAAGAGGGTCAGAACTAAGAGACAAATTTAAAATAGAAATAAATTTCCACATCCCAGCTTGGGCTCAGGAGCAGGGCAGGACTCCATGGAGCTGCCATTTCTCGGGATGGGAGGGAAAATCACTTTAGGGGTGGAAAAACTCCACTGATGGAAAACTCCAGGATTTCAGGGCTCGGAGGAGATGAGAGCAAGTTCCAAACTCTGTTTTAGTCCATTAAAACAACAGGGAGCAGCACCCCAGGCAGAAAACCAGGGACTGGCAGTGCTGGAATTCATTCCATGTGTCTGGAAAGAAAAGGATTGGTCTCCAATCCAAGAGGTTGCTGCCTTTGGGGAGAGCAGGAGAGGCAGAGTCCAGGTAAAATCCAGCTAAAAATGGTCTGGAGAAAGAAACAAAGAAACCACTCCCTGCTGCTTCATCCCTGCTGAAACCCGGAAAGAGAACCCCGGAAAGAGGAGTTCAGGAATATTCTGCACAAATACCGAATCCAAAGGGTAGTTGACCTCAAACACAGTTTTTGCTCTGAATTAAAATAACCTCCAAGACCTCAAATTCCAATTTTTTTTCGCTCGCGTCAAGCAGGGGAAGGGTGAATTTGGAGTTCTCCTGTCAAATAAATGAACTTTTCTGAGTGTGCAGCACTCTGCTTCCATTTCCCACAGCCCCAAAAACACATCCTGGAGGAAAATTTTCCGTGGTGAAGAGATTTTTGTCTACGGGGAGGGTTTTCCCAGCTGCCCTCGAGGCTGCCCAAAGTTCTCCTTTTTGGGTATAAAATCTTGTGGGGAATAAATTGCTGGAATATCCCATTACAGAGGGTGGCTCCATCCAAAAAGTTTCCTGTCATTAAGAGCTCTGGAAGTGCGCTTTGAGGGGAGCAGGGAGAGAAAACCAAACCCTGCTGAAAATTAACCCCAAGAGTGGTCATTCCTTAACTCCAGCCCCCTCTGCAATGGGAATTACTGAGGGAGTTTTATCTAATTCCAGGTGATTTTCCCCCAGATTGATAACAACTGATTGGGAATGGTGGGACTACCAAGATTTGCCTCTGGAAGCTTCTCTGAGTAGTTTAACCTCCCACCCAGACTCTTTTCCCTGGAAGTAGAGACAGGAGTAAGCAGCAGAGGAAAGAGCCGTGCAGCTCCCTGAGGTTTTCCGTGGGGATTGCAAAGACAGGGAGAACAAATACTGCAGCTTGTTCAGCATCGGGGTTGGAATCCAAACAGAAATTCCATCCAAACAATGTTGCTCTGCTCCTGCTAATGCAGGTTTTTCCCCTGGCACCAAACAAGATCCTTCCTCAGCTGATGGAAAACTTGTTCTGAAAAACACCTTGTTGTTCAAAAAACCCCTTAAATGAAAAAAAGAAAACAAAACAAACCGGAAAATCATCTGGAAAACCCCCAAAGATTCCTGAGTGGGAACATTGTATCACCCAAATCTCCTTGTTTTTCCCTCAGTAATTGAATCCATAAAGATCCAAAAGATTTAATTATATTCCAAGGTTTTGCCTCCCTTTTCTTCTGCCTCAGGAAAACCTTAAGCACAGCAGCTGCTGTGAAATCCCACTCACATGGGTGGGGCTGGAGCAGGAATTGTCTCCCAGTCATCAGGAGCTCCATGGGTTATTCTGGGCTGCATCTTCCTAATCCCAGGGCTCTGAGGTTTTATTAAATCGCACAATGAGCTCTGGTGGCTTTTATTAAATCTCTCACGTGGAAATTCCAATCACAGGCCAATAGCCTGGAATGGAAGGTCCTATAAAACCATGGAATCTTGGTTTGGGTTGGGAAGGACATTAAAGCCCATCCAGTTCTGACCATGGGCAGGGACACCTTCCATGGACCAGGTTGTTCCTGGACACTTCCAGGGATCCAGGGGCAGG
>NW_008236162.1:122597-136470 GCF_000691975.1 Corvus brachyrhynchos
CCAGTGCTCCACCACCCCTCGTGGAGCCCCTTCAGGTCCTGCAAGGGGCTCTGAGGTGTCCCTGGAGCCTTCCCTTCTCCAGGCTGGACCTTCCCACCTCTCCCATCCTCTCTCCAGAGCAGAGGGGCTCCAGCCCTTGGAGCACCTTTTACAATCCCTTTTTTTTGTCCTGAACTTTAACACCAGCCGGGGAGGCGCTTCACAGGGACCCTCTGTCACTGGGGTTAACCCAGTGATGACTTTGTCCCACAGTTCCCCTGTCCCTGTTTTCTGCCAGCTCTGAACTGACAAATAAAAGGTTCTGTCCCCTGAGGAGCTTTCCCGGGATGTTTCGCAGTGTGTGGAAGCACCTGGCAGACCGGGCAGGACCCACATCCACTTGGAGCCCAGCAGCTCCATCAACACCCGCAGGACAATCCCTGCAGTGGGACAGAGCTGAGCTGCCCTTCTCAGAGCCATCCGAGGGCAAATCCCAAATTCCCTTCATCATTCCCTCCTCTCTGCCCCACCAGGAAGCACTTTTCCCATTGTTTGAGGCACGGGAATCTCCCCAGCTAAGCCAGCATTCCCAAGCACTGCTGCCACAGCTCCCTCCCTCCTCATCTGCGAGTGCAACGAGCTGAGTACAGACCCATCCCAAAGCTCTGCTGATTCCAATTCCCCTCATCTTCAGCCAGGCCTGCTTTAAATCCCCTCCCCTCTCTCTGCATGGACACAGCGGAGCCGGAACATTGGGCTGGATCCAGCACATTTAAATTCAATGGGCCTAACGCTGCTCGCTTTGCCTTTTCAAGTCTCCTCTTTCATCCCTGGATCCTGTGGTTGTTTCAGCCTTGACAGAGTGGGAAACACTGACAGCTCCAATACAGAAATATCTGAAACAGGTGAGGCGGGTCCGGATCCCGCGGGAAATGGCGCCACGTTCCCGATATTCACACTCGATTATTTGTGTGGTGAAATAAGGAAGGAAATTGCCAACAAAGCCAGGCCTGGCCTTGCTGCACTGCTCCACTTTGCCTTTCTCTCCTCCCCTCCTGGAATTGCTCTCTGATGAGGAATGAAGAAGAACATCCTTGTTTCACACACTGGAGTGGGACGTCCAGGCCTGGGGCAGCCAGAGCTTCACCACCCCCACAGGGAGGAATTTCTTCCCAATATCCCATCTAAATCTCCCCTCTTTTCATTTAAAACTGCTCCCCTTTGTCCTGGCACTCCAGGCCCTCTCCAGGTAGTCCTCAGAGCACCTTCCAGGGCCTAAAGGGGCTCCAGAAGAGCTGAGGAGGGACTTGGGACAAGGGTCTGGAGTGGGACATCCAGGGATGGCACAGCCTCAGCTTCCCTCAGAAAGCTGTGCCAGGGCCTCACCTCCTCACAGGGAGGAATTTCTTCCCAATATCCCATCTAAATCTCCCCTCTTTTAGTTTAAAACTGTCTCCTTTCACCCTGTCCCTCCATCCCTTGTCCCAGGTCCCTCTCCAGCTCTCCTGGAGCCCCTTTAGGCCCTGCAAGGGGCTCTGAGCTCTTTTTTTCTCCAGGCTGGACATTCCCAGCTCTCCCGGCCCTGCTCCAGAGCAGCTCCAGCCTTATCCTAATGATACACACATGAGAATTCCTTCCCAATACCCCACCTAAACCTGCCCTTTGTCCATCTGGAACAGAAATGGAGCAAAAAGAAAGGATCCCCCTATAAAAGTTTAATAGGCTGAAGTGACCCCAACCTAACCCTGCTCCCCCACTTCCAGGGATTCCACCCAAAAGCAGCATCAGGGCTCACAGCTGGCTGAATCCCAGGAGCTCTAATCCCAAATCAATGCCAGATCCGCTCCTGTCCTTTGCCATCCACATCCCTTCTGCTCTCTCAGGCTTTTCCTGTCTCGCTCCTCCTGACTCGTGCTGGGGGAGGCTCAGCCCTTGGAGTTTATTCCTGGGATTGTATCCGTGTCCCACACACACAAATCCAGCTGAAATCCAGTCTGTGAGACACCAACCTCTCGTTATTAACCTGGGAAATGAGGTGCAGCCACCACTAAACCCCTTCCAGTTCAACCCACACAAATGTTGGTGTGTTTGGGATCCATTCCCATTAAATTTGCCGCCAGATTTTCCCAGGAGCACCGTGTAAAAAATTCCGTGCGAAGGAATTTTGACTCAATCACTTCAAAATTAGTCCTTTCTTCCCCTTGAATCCTTCTCTGCTCATGTTTATGGAGAAGTTACAGTGATGAGGAATTTACTGGCATCAGCCAGAGCCTTCTGCTTGTGTTGTTCTTCCACTCAGATCCCGGTTTTCCACCCAAAACATTCCTTCTGGACTTTTGCAACTGGCAGAGAAATGAATTGGAGGGAATGGAAGCAGAGGAACCCATGCCCACATGGCACAACAAGGGACAGAGGAGGGGGAACAGCTCCAAGCTGTGCCAGGGGAGGGTCAGGTTGGATGTTGGCAGAATTCCTGCATGGAAAGGGTTGTCCTGTCCATGGCAGCCCCCATTCCTGGGGGGATTTCCCAATGGATGTGGCACTTGGGGACATGGATTGGGGTGGCCTTGGCAGTGCTGGGGATGGTTGGACTCGGTGACCTCAGAGGGCTTTTCCAAGCTAAACAATTCCATGATTTTATGGATGAGTAGACACTGACCGCTGCCAAAAGTCACTGAGAAATTCCCACTTGGAGATCAAGAAGAGACCCAAGCTGACCATCCGTAGGCAATTCCTGTGCCAGCTGAGATCACACATTGAAAGGAGAATTTGGGAATTTACCTCTCCAAGAGGATGGGCAGGAGAAGGATGTGACAGCAGAGACCAGGACAACCAAAATATTCTCTCCCTGTATCATCACTTTGATGTCTTGAGCTCACTTTCCAAAGCTTAATTTAATGGCATTTAACTTTTAATATTAAATATTTTTAATATTAATATTTTTAATATTAAATACAGAGAAAAATGGCAAAATTTGTGCTACCCTAACTTCTTAATGGATGCACTTCTGATCTTTTTTGGAACTTCTGCACGCACTTGGTTATTTTTTATAGTATTTTTATATTATATTTTTATTATAATGTAATAAAACCCTTCAGTATTTATTATTCAGGTATTTAGCAGGCCAGCTCCCAAATTTTTACATTTTTTTGGGCCAATACATGCAAAAAAATTGCACAGAAACACTGAAAATGGAAGAATCGCCTGCATTTACCTCATTAAACACCTACTGAGTCAGAGCAAGCACCAACCTGTATTTCGGGACTGTCTCTTCCAGTAATCGAATTCCCAATGATTTACTGCAGCCATGGAGACAATTCCCAGCTATTGACTTCAATCCTGCAGGATTTAAACCTAATTAAAAGGAACTGAGATTGTCAGCCTCGAGCTTGGCTTTTTGCTGCTCTTAAGTGGCAGAAATAGGCAAATGAAGCCAAACAAGGAGTGAAATCAGCTGGGTGGGTTGGGAATTTTGATGATTCCCATTTCCCGGTTTTCCTGGGCTATGTCAGGCACGTTCCCTGACATTTAAAATGAACTTTTTTGGGCTACATTTATCAAAAGGCAACAGGTTGGATTCAGAGTGTTGCAAAGCTGACACCTGGATGGGGATGGTGGAGGATTCAGCCCTTGAAAATTTCAGGAAGCAGCAGCAAATCGGAGCTGACAGATGCTCCTTTGATCTGACAACTGGAACTCCCATGGAATGTGGAATTTCAGCTCCTCTCAGCTCCAGGACGGGCGGATCCACCCTGAGAAGTCGGTGCAGCTCACCCTGTAACAAGTGACAGCACCAATCAGCTGCCTCACAGTGGAGCTGCTTGGAAGAGCTCGGGATTATTTTCCTTTATTTTGACACCTCCAGACTCCACGGAATCCATCGGAAGATAAATCGGGAGTCACGTGCCTGGGCAGGGATGCCAATCTGTCACTCTGCCTCCTCCAGAAATACTCCTCCTGCTGATGCAACAAAGGGAAGTGGGTTGGAGCCAGAAGAATTTTCCATTTGCAGCTCCCAGATTCCGGGTGTTTTATCCCAGGTTGTTTGCAGGGAGCAGGGAAGTGACAGCTCCATGCAGTGTTGCATCAGCAAAGCCTGAAATGCCATTTTCTTTTTATTAAACATTCTGGAATCAGCCCTCCCGCTCAGCTGAGTGGGAGAAAGATATTGCCAAGGATTCAGGGACTAAAGGAAGATTTAGGATATTCATTTCCTCCTAAGGAGGAGCTGGAGGAAATTTTGGAAGTGACATTTTTGTGTTCTCGATCCAACAGACAAAATACCTACAAAGGCATAAATGTTGGAATTGAAAAACAACGCTTTTGAAAATCCCTTGGAAACAACCCACCAGCAGCAGGGATGTGCACATGGGATCTGGGATTTCACACCCCAGCTCGGGGATTTGTTTTGGAATCAGCACAGTTTCCATCCCTAATTCCCTTCAGGTTTGATTGATGAACCCCAATAACTCAAATCCCATAAAAATCCTTTCGAGAACCATCAGCGAGCCTGGAAAGGAGGAAAGGACAGGTCACACCATCAGAAGTGTTGTTGTGGCAGAGCAAACCCTCCAAGGGGCAATTTTGCAGATGAAAAGTCAATTTTGGAGGCAAAGAACTGAAAGCTCAGAAATACAGCCCGGCTGTGTCATGGAATCATGGAACTGGGTGGGAAGGGACCTTAAAGATCATCTCATTCCAACCCTCTGCCATGGACACCTTCCCCTATCCCAGGGTGCTCCAAGCCCCATCCAGCCTGGCCTTGGGCACTTCCAGGGATGGGGCAGCCACACTCTCAGGACACCCTGAGCTCCAAAACAGAGCAATTCCATCTTTCCTGGCTATTTCCCTCTTCCATCCCTTCTCTTCCCTCACCAGGGTCGGATCCACGGTGCCCAGGGCAGGTTGTCCTCACTTACCCAGCATCCATCCACCACTCTGTCAGGTCCTTGGTTGTTCCCTGAGAGCTCCTACCCCTGATTTCCAGCACATTCCCCCAAACCTTCCCCCAGATCCAATTAAAGCTCCTCCATGGGTTTTTTATGGCTCCAAGCTCTCCGTTCTGGAGATTTGCAGAAATAATTTATTTTTCACGGCATCTCCAAGAGATAAAAGACAAAATGTCCGGATGACAAAGAGCAAACGGAGAGAAGGAGACTCTTAATGGTCAGGGGAGACCACTAAGGTGAGGTGTTTAATTCCCGGTGTCCTGGAATGCGATGCAGGCAGTAACGTATACCCAGATCCGGGTTTTCCATCACTTCCCAGCACAGCTCTGACTGCTCGGCTCTTTTGGGCTGGAATATGTAAACCAGGAGCATTTTTCCTGGAGTGCTTGGGAGGGTATGAACGGAACTGAATCCACCAGGAGAGAAATCTCTGCAGCATCGCTCATCCCCCTTCCAGAACGGTTCCTCCCAGGCACAGCAACTCCATCCAGCAGTTTATTTCAGTCAGGACGGGCATTGCTGGGAGATGAAATTTATCCCCATAAAGAGATCCAGGACTACTCCTCTGAGGAATTTAGCTCCCGTTTCGAGGCCCTAAACACCTGCTGACACTTAAGACAGCGAACTCCACCTTGTGTGCCCTGTTATGCCATTTCCCATTCAATGGGATCACGTTTCCTCTTGTCTTTCCAGATTAAATGAGGATTCTCTTCAACAGTTGCTAATTTTAGGGGGTATTTAAACAATCACCTGCCGAATCTTTGGCTTTCCCAGGGGATTTAATTAGGGAAGACTGGGGTGTGTCTGCAAGGGCAGGGATACAGATTCCACTGCAGCTAAAAGGAGGGAAAACACTAAAACTGATCAGCAGGACCCCCCCCGAAATCTAAAGAGGCTGGAGAAAGGCAGCAGCCATTGCTCAGTGGCTCTAATTACCCCCATAATTAGTAAATCTGGTTAAGGAAATAACGATTCCTGCTCTCAGGGTGGCTGGCCCAGAACAATCCTCTGCATTTTTGTCGTTCTCAGTGGATTGTTGTGCTCAAGGCTGAAGATTCGAGGGGACACTCAGACTGCCAAGGCAAGAGAGGGGTTATTCCCAATGTCACTGCCACAGTGTCCCCAGATTCCAGATCCCACTGAGCAGGCTCAGACCCCTGCACAGGGCAGGTTTGAGCTCAAAATAGTGGATATTTATGGAATTATGGAATGGTTTGAGTTGGAAGGACCTTAAATCCCGTCCAGTGCCACCCCTGCCATGGCAGGGACATCTCCCACTGTCCCAGGGTGCTCCAAGCCCCGTCCAACCTGGCCTTGGACACTCCCAGGGATCCAGGGGCAGCCACAGCTTCTCTGGGAATTCCATCCCAGCCCCTCCCCACCCTCACAGGGAACAATTCCTTCCCGATATCCCATCCAACCCTGCCCTGAGGCTGGCAGGGATGGGTTCAGAGCTCTTTTCCCACCAGAATCCTTCTGGGATTCCAAGCCTTTTATTTGGTTGTTGATTTGTTTGGAACAGCACCAAACAAACTCTGCAGCAACGAGTGAAATAAAGCCGGGTTCACTGCAGGCTGATTTAATGCACCGTTGAAATATTCCCTCAAATCTTCAGCCTCTTGGGCTCCCAGCACCACCAGCACTGCAGAGTTTTCCTCTCCAGCTTGTTCCCAGCCTCCTTCCTGACTGTCTCGTGCTGAAATTAAGCTGAGAAAGCAGCGAAGATGGGGCAGGAGGAAGGAGAAAAGCCACATTTCTGCCTGTAATGTCACTTCCAGGGGTGTTGACACTTCTTTGAGCTGGGATTCAGGGCTAAACCCCACCTCCAGTCTCACTAGGGAGGCCCTGGTGTTTCATCTCTGCTGACAGGACAGGTTCTCATCACCAGCATAACACCCATCCCTGCAGAGGTGCTTCATCCCCCAGCTCCTTCATCCACACAGATCCTCACCTGGACACAGGTGAGCTCCTCAAACCCCGCAGCTCATCCAGCTCGGGAGAAGTTGAAGCCCTTTTTTTGTCACAAGAATCAGCCGTAAGGCTCAGGGGCCATTGTCAGAGGAAAACAGATGCTCCGAGGGCTTTACAGAACCCCCTCTCCACCCACCAGGACCTGCCACCACATCCCAGCCCTCTCCACTTCCTGCAGCCTCTGCCATTCCTTTTATTGGAGCTGAAACACTCCTTTAGCCAAGCTGCTCTCAAGTGTGGGGGGAAGCTCACTTCTGGTGTTTGTTCCTTCTCCTCCCCGTGTCCTTCCAATTCTTTCCCTCTCCCCCCGCCACCTCCACCTGCTCCCACCGCTTTCCTCTTTCGGCAGCTCTGCCGATAAACACAAATGTTTGTTCCAAGTTTACCAGCCAAAAGCTCTTAATCATCGATGGTGGGGGTGGGATGGAGGGAGGGGAAGACTTGGGGGAGTTTTGGGGCCAAATTGTTGAGTTTCCATCTCAGGAGAGGCATCTCTGCCCCTTCTCCTCAGCCATTGGCACAAGGGGCTGTGGTGTCCTCCCTTCCAGTGCTCCTTTGAGCTTCCAGCCTCACTGCACCAGTTTTAGGGAATCCCTTGGGATTTAAGTCTTCTTAAAGCCACCAAATTTCCTGCTGATCAACACAAATGTTTGTTCCAAGTTCACCACAAAAAGCTCTTAATCATCGATGGGGGAGGTGGGATGGAGGGGCGGAACACTCGGGGGAGTTTTGGGGACGAATTGTTGAGTTTTGGGGCCAAGTTCTTCAGATCTCAGCTCAGGAGAGGCATCTCTGCCCCTTCCCCTCCTCCTCAGCCATCGGCACAAGGGGCTGCTGTGTCCTCCCTTCCAATGCTCCTTTGAGCCTCCACCCCACTGCATCCCTTGCTGGGAATTCCTTGGGATTTACGCCTTCTAAAGCCACCAAATTTTCTGCTGATCAACACAAATGTTTGTTCCAAGTTCACCAGGAAAACTCTTAATCAGCGATGGGGGAGGTGGGATGGAGGGAGGGGAAGACTGGGGGGACATTTGGGGGAAAATTGTTGAGTTTTGGGGCCAAATTGTTGAGTTTCCAGCTCAGGAGAGGCATCTCTGCCCCTTCTCCTCGGCCATCAACACAAGGGGTATGGCGTCCTCCCCTCTGAGGCCCTTTGACCTTCCAGCCTCACTGCATCACTTTTAGGGAATTCCTTGGGATTTGAAGCCTTCCAACACCACCAAATTTCAAGCCCAGGACCAGCACTGGCCTTTTGGTGCACGTGGTGGCTTTGATCCCCACGGAATGTGGAGAGTACTCAGGAACAGACAACAGCCCAAGCGTGGTTTTTGTTTTAAATTAATTAAAACCCAATTTCCAAACAAACAGGGACACGAGCAAATATCAAAGCCTGGAGTGAAGAGCCCGAGTGCTCTCGAGGGAGGCAGCTCAATCTGAAGTGTCCTTTAGGTAGAGCCTGATGGCTTTGATAGCGCCCCATATTTGATCAAATAAAGCTATTGATCCTTAGCATGAAAGTTCAATCCAGGCTATCAGTGCTGCAAGAGCAGCACAATAAAACCTCGCTCCTTTTGATCTCTGCTGAAGCATTTCATCTTGACATTTGTTAAATGTATCACTAGATTGCTTCCAATGAGAACAGGGCTTTAAAAGCTTCCTGGAAAAGCAAAGCTCCCATAAAAAATTCAACTTTTACATTTGTTAACTTTCCCATTCGCTGCTTTTCATTAAGTGCACGGCCCAGCCAGGTACTATTATTATTATTATCAATTCCATTTTAAGCAAGATGGGGAGACCTAAATGGATTTCTAAATATATACCCTTGGCTTCATTCTCACAAGTGGTTTTGAGGAGGGTTTATCTGCTGCTGCACCTTCGCAGTCTATCACTCCTGGGGACACCTCCTGACCCCAATCCAGCAGCAGGAACAGGGGGTGAGAGCAGAATATCCCTGAGCAGGACAGAAAGCACATGGCAAGGTTAGAAAGCAAATAAAGGAGAGAGAGGGGAATGGAAAGAACATTTTCCATCATCTGATACTCTCTAATAGCTGGGACAGGTTGTTGTCACAGCAACATCTCTGCAAAGCCAAAGAAAAGAGCAAAATATCCCATTTTATTGCTGTCAGTCAGGGCATAATTGGGTTAAAGTGAGGAAATGTGTCCAAGGCCAGGTTGGATGAGGCTTGGAGAAGCCTGGGATGTGGGAGGTGTCCCTGCCCATGGCAGGGGTGGCACTGGATGGGCTTTAAGGTCCTTCCCATCCAAACCATTCCAGGACTCTCGAAACCTTCAGGACACGCAGGTAACCCAGCCCAAATCACAAAGATTCTTTACCATTTAGAGCCGAGCTTTAGAACCGGCTTTGCATTGACTTTGCTCCATCTGCCTCCTTTGAGGAGAGTTTTGAATCCACCAGAGGAGGCCTCTGACAAACCAACCTGACCGATGCGAGCTCTGGTCTGCGGAGGCAGCTGGAGTCACGGATCTGCCGAGGGCTAAGGTGACGCTTCCTGACGGCTCCTGATGAAAATCCTAAGCAGTTGTCCCAACACAGAGCCACTGTATGGTGGCTGATTGACCTGCGGTACAAGAGACACAGAGAGCTCTTGGTAAGACAGTCTCTGGTGCCAAAGACCCCGCGGTTATGGTGAGGGAAAGGAGCCTCTCCCAGGATGTTTGGTTATGGCAATGGACCCCAGTTCTGCTTTCCCGGGTGTGAGCCACAGCCCTGTACTTGAGCTCGAGCTGCCGCTGTTCGGGGTCCTTTGCCTCTAGAACCCTTCACAAGTTGTAGCAATGAACTGCTTTCTGTGGAACTCTAAGCAAGGACCCTGCTCAACTCCTTGCCGTTGGCTTAATATTACTGGAGCCATCCTGTGTCTGTGCTCATGCATGTGAGCCACGGAGCTGGCAGGAACCCAGCAGTACCACTGCTCTTTTCTCACTCCTCAGCACCTTCCAGAAACCAGAGAAAAAAGCCAACATTTTAGATATGTGGCCTGGACAGTGCCAGATTTAAATCACAGAGCCCCAGAAAGGTTTGGGTTGGGGGAAGCCTTAAAGCCCAGCCAGTTCCATGGGCAGGGCCACCTCCCACTATCCCAGGTTGCTCCAAGCCCTGTTCAACCTGGCCTTGGACACTTCCAGGGATGAAACAAACGGAGGCAGGAGGAGAGGAATTGAGGATAATCTTTATAGGGTCAGTCTGCTGGGAAACACAGAACAGGTCTGGCATTTACTCACTGACTGGCTGAGGAGCTCGGACAGGACACAAACTGTGCCCTCCTGGGAAAGCAGAGCTGTATTTTCAGTGCCACTCATGTTTATTTGGTGTGTTGTGTCACAGAGTCCTCCTGGAGGTTCTTCCCTGCTGGGGGACCTCAGCTGCTTCAGAGCTGTTTTGTTATTCCCTGATGCCCATGATCCTTCCTCCCATGAAAACACAAATCACACAAAACCCCAAGTGAGAACACTGGGCTGACCTGAGGCTCAGCTCTACCCCAGAATATCAAACCCTGAACCTGCCCTGAACCTGAACTTAGGAATTCACAAACTCAGGGTGAGATTCCCAGCTGGAATAAACAGATCTAGTCCACAGAGGTCTTTAATTTACATTCTTTAGGGACTGACACCTTATCTGGAGCTTTTGAGAGGACTGAGGTGTTAGAACTCTCTTTTTGTTTGATTTTTAAACAAACCAAGGTGCTGGGTCCGACATTTTGGGCGCTGATGCTTTGCAAAAGGGAAAAAGAAGAGGGGAAGAAATGATGGGAGAGAGAACTGAAAAGAAGTGAAGATGGGAGAGAAAAAAAGACAACAAAAATGTGTATTCTTTTGAGAAATCAATAGGATCGACTCGATTTTTCCCTGCAACAATTCCAGATTACAGCTGGTGAAGGAGCAGGTTTCACTCTGCTTGAGCTGGCCCACAAATAGACCTGGTGTGGTGATAAACAGGCACTTTTTTTTTGGTGGAAGAAAACAGCCCAGGTGACTTCTAAGGCTCCTTAAGCTAACAAAGAAACACTTAGAGACCTGTTACACCCACCCCGCAGCCCTTCCTTGCGCTGCCTTCCCTGAGAGGACTCACCTTTGGAAGTAAATGGCTCGGAATTGCTCCCAGGGCTGTGTGGATACGTCTGTGGGATTTCAAACATGATTTCAAAGCCTTGAGAAACAGTGGAAGCTGCAGGAAAGCAACCTTGAACTCCTGATGTTCCCACACCATTAGGAAATTTTCTGAGAAGACGAGGAAAAAAAAGTTCGCGAGTAACTTCTGCTCAAAGCGTTTCTTTGCCGCCTTTGTGGTCAGCAAAGGAGCCCTGCTGAAAACAGATGCGGAAGGACTCAAAACAGGAGCACTCGGGGGAGCAGAGAGAAAAAAAGCCCAAAAAAAAGAAGCTCTTTTCCCTTTCCTTGAAGCTAAGTTTGTAACAGTGTTGGAAAGAACAATCAAGAAATTCCTTTGGAGATGAGAGGGCAGGGGACTGGGGGAGAAAGAGGCCAGTGCGTTTCTTGAAGGGCTCCTTTTCTTTGCTTTTCCCTCCAGGAATATCAGTATCAAAGAAACCATTGTTGGGTTGGCTTCAATGCTGGGAACTGCACTGAAGTTTGCAACTGCACAAACCGCGGCCTGCAGAGAGCTTGGAGCTCCTGAAGGAGCAGCAGAAGAATTCCGCAGTTAATGAGGTTGATTAGGAAGGAGAGTCCTGTAAAACCTGACATCAAACTGGATGAGATTGCTGAACATTCCCAAACTATTCCATGCATGGCTCCAGCTCGTTCCCTGGGATGGTTTCCTGCACTCATGAAGTAC
This sequence comes from Corvus brachyrhynchos, assembly GCF_000691975.1. Lineage (NCBI taxonomy): Eukaryota > Metazoa > Chordata > Aves > Passeriformes > Corvidae > Corvus > Corvus brachyrhynchos. Next base: position 134,315 of record NW_008236162.1, read on the forward strand.
CTTGGAGGTGCAGCTCTGGCAATGAGAATAGCAGAGCTGTGGGCCTGGTAATCCTCTCTGGACCCTCCTCTGTCCCTAAAATGGGAGAATTCCTAACAAAAACAGTACCTGGGTACCAGGGGGCTTTTCCCAGGACACAGCTGGGGGGAGTCAAAAAAGGGGGAATTCAGAGGTGGCCACACCCGGCACCAGCCACAGCATCTTAATGGCTTCCCAGTGCCAGAGGGCAGGGTGGGATGGGATACTGGGAAGGAATTCTTCCCTGGGAGGGTGGTGAGGGGCAGGGATGGAATTCCCAGAGGAGCTGTAGCTGTCCCTGGATCCCTGGAAGTGCCCAAGGCCAGGCTGGAGCACCCTGGGACAGTGGGAGGTGTCCCTGCCCATGGCAGGGGTGGCACTGGATGGGCTTTGAGGTCCCTTCCCACCCAAATCCTTTTGTGATTCCATGACTCCTCAAGGACAGCCTGGAGGGGAGTTCACTGCCATGATCCTGCCTGGGCTTTGATTCCATCACTCCAGAGCACGCTCCTGTAAGCAGAATGGATGAAAAATCCCTGAATTTCAGATATTCCTCCCTTCCTCTGTCCTAACAAACACCCAAGGCCCTGCTCTACCTTAAGAGCACAACACCCTCGGAGCCGCTTCCCTTCCTTCCATCAAGTATTAATTGGATTAACAAATTAACAACCCCTGAGGATAATGAGGTATCTCCATACCTGTAGAACTGTTAATCCCTGAGCCATTGTGCAGTTCCACAGTAGAACAAGCTGATATTAAACAAACCCAGGAGTTAATCTCCCAAAGGACTCAAACCTTTCCCTGTCCCATCCCCTCTCCTGGAAAGACACCACATCCATCACTGATTTCAGTGACTATTTAATTAATGATTTCTGTAGGATTCAGGGCCTCACACCAAGCTCTGAACTCCAGAAATCCCCAGGCAGAGTTATTTCAGATAACCTGGGCTGAGCACAGGGAATTCAGCAGTTCCATCCACCAAAAATCTGGCATTGGGAGGAGCAGACCATATTCACCCTAAAATCAGTCTGAGGGGCACAACCCATCTGCCTAAAGCAGAGGGTTATTATTAAAGAGAGGAGGAAATGTGGTGCTTTGAAGCAGCTGAATGATTCCACTTGGAGATAAGGATCAGTCCTGAGGGCTGGGAAAATCAGACACTGCGAGTTCAGTTCTGACAGGAATTCCTTATGCATTGACAGAGTGATAAATGAATGATTGACAATCCAGGGGAAAAAAAATCTTTAAACGGAACCATCATCAGGCTTTTTAAAAGCAAAGCCGGGCTGGACTCTGAGGGGACAGCACGGAATGGAAATCAGCTCTTGCTGAGCTCCACACCGCTGGGGTAACGCCACTTCCTGGTCCAAAATTCCCCTGGTCTGGGAGATTCCTGAAGCCTTTACTTTTGCAGGATGGTTTTGGGGAGGAAAAGCCTCCCTGGAGGCAGAGCTGCAGCCAAGGGAAGCTGGCAGAGTTGTCCCTGCGCTGGTTTCCCGTGCCTGGAAAAGCCTCTGGGCACACAGCGCTCTGTCCACATTCCCAGCTGGAAAAATGGGATCAAACGCTGCAAAAATCTGCTGCAAAAACAACCACAGCCAGTGCAAGGGGCAGGGGGGAATGCAGACGAGGATAATTATTATGGGATACCCAATTCCCTGCTCCAAGAGAGTTGGGGCTCCTCAGTTGTGTCCCCAAGCTCAACCCCAACTCAGCTGCTTGAGGGCTTCAAGTCTTGGCTTCATCCTCCAAATCAAGGTATAAAAATATTCAAAAGCATCCCAGCTCCCCATCAAAAATCAAATGCCAAAAACCCACCCAAAGAAACCTTCAAAACTTGAGAATTAGACAGGAAAAAAAAAGTCTGAAATTATTTAGGGGAGAACAGAGAGAATTCTATAAATACCTTGGAGAAAAATTTCCAAACTCTGTTTCTGTAGCAGCACAGCCTAAAAAAGAACATTGTCTTACACTTTAAATTCTTCATGACTTAAGTGACTGCATTCCCAAACTTTTCTCCTGCTTTTCAGCCCAGCAAAAAAAGGACAAAAAGGAAAAATAAGATTCTTTGGTTTCTGGAAAAAGCTCTGAAAATGGGCGCAATGTTTTTTGTTCAGCTGCTACCTGGGCCTGTCTCT
>NW_008236162.1:136569-139742 GCF_000691975.1 Corvus brachyrhynchos
GGAGGTGGCCCTGGGCATGGCAGGGGTGGCACTAGATGGGCTTTAAGATCCCTTCCAACCCAAACCATTCCATGATTCCATGATTCCATGAATTTTCAGGCATGTAAAGATGGTCCTGGAAGGTCTCGAGTCCTCCTGCACATCAGAATCCCAAAACCTTCCAGTGTTCAAAGCACCTCGTGTTCTGACAGTAATGAAAGTGGTAGAAGCTCATTTAAGACTTTACCCATCCGGTTTGGAACAGAAGCCTTGAAAATTCCACCCATGGATGTCAGACCAATAATAACTGTGAGAATCTGGGCTGGATTTCGATGATATTTGTGGATCCCTTTGAATTCTGTGCTAATTCTTCCTCTTTCCCCGTCCAGCTCCAGCAAAGCTCCCGAGAGCATTATCAGGTGTAAATTCCCCAGAATTCAATTCCCCAGCCAGGGTTCCTGCAGGAATGGGAGACTGGGGTGGTTTGGGGGCTCAAAAACACAACTTCAATATTCAGCTGATTTCTAAACTCAACAACCCGTGAGGAACACCCCACGAGCAAGAATGAAACTCTGGAGTTGGCCAAATCCAGGAAATATTCCCAATATTCCTGGCTTCATGATGTTTCCTTTTTCCATATGAGTCCAATCTCACAGCGATGAATTTTTTGAAACTCTCAAACCTCTCTTGCAGTGATCGCTGGAGCTGTGAAATATGGAGAGAATTAACTCAAAGTTACAAGGCAAAAAAAAAATCAAAGCTCCAATAAATGCTGAGTAACTTTTAATATTTGCAGTAATAGGATTTGGTGCAGTAATTTATAATTTTTGTACAAGCAACAGCCAAGATTAATGTTGGGAGTTATTATATGCAATAATTAGAGGCTTTTTTAGGAGCTGCCTGGCTGGAGGGCCACTGCCTGTTTGTACAAAAGATAATTATGGGACAAATTGAATTTTCCCATTCCCCCAGTTCGGCAGCTGCTGCAGATAAACACATCCCTCATTTCCAAGTGCTTGGTCCTTATCCCTGGCTTCGAAGTGTCATCTGAAGTGTCACCACCCTCATCAAAACCTGAATTTTCCTTCGGTGCTGGAGCAGAGCTGAGTTTATGGAGGTACTTGCACAGCTCGTTAGTGTTCCTTTAGTCAGTTAATTAATTTATTCTGGGTGTTTTAGCCTGAAAATCCCCTCATTCCCTGACACTGGGCAGGAGACTCCAGCACTGATGTCCAAGAATTCCTTGAGCTTCCGCATGTGGTGCCCCACCCTCAGGTGCTGCTGCTCCAGCTGGGAGGGGAAACAGAACCCCCCCATCCCCTGGTGGGATGTCACCTCCCAGCCTGGATAAAGCCACAGCTTTATCCCCATCCCAGCAGAGACTCAATCCAAGCTTGGCTGTCCTGAAGCTGTAGAACACCTTTGATCCCATCAATTTTGTTTGTTTTGGGTGGATTTTGAAAAAATCCTGATTTTTTTTCATTTACAACATTTTGGTTCAGTCCCCAGAGCAGTTTTGGCACGAGCCAAAGAGCTTTTTTTTTTCCAGTTTAGCCCAGTTCCAGAGGTTTTCAGGGGTCTGAAATCAGGAGTTACTGGTGGGTCACGGTTGTAGACCCACAGGGCTGGAGGAGAGGGGAACCCAAAGGGGTGAAATCCCTTCCAAGGGCAGGGATTGTGCCGAGGGATGCAGGGCAGGGTGGGCTGGGGTCTGTTCCCTTTTTTTGGCTGCCTCCAGAGAGGGATCACGGCAGGGCAGAGCTGCACCAGCCTCCCCCTCTGCAGGTTGTTCCATGGACATTTCTCCTTGAACTCATTTTAAATAAGAGACATCCAAAACTACTCTAAATTCATCCTTCAGGTTCAGAAATCTGTGATTTGCTGCTGGTTCCCGGAAAGATAAAGGACATTAAAGCAGCTGCAGAGTAGAAAAATTCAAGAAGCAACCCGGTCTCAATATCAAACCCCACATTTCAGTATAATGGGCCATGTAATTAATCCATGAAGGAGATGACAAAGTCCCCAAGCCCAGGGAGAGGCAGCCGTGCCTTTGCTGGTTTGGTTACCAACTCAGCTGTTTCATTCAATACTTGCAGTTAATGAGGGGTCTCGTCTCCTAATGAGCTGAATGTTGGTGATTCCTGCACGGACTGGAAGCACCTCAGACGGGCTGGTGGCAAACAGAGGCAGCAATTATTGAAGTGAAGAGGTGATGGAGATGTTGGGAGTTGATGTGAGTTCAAACGGGGAACCATTACCTGGAAGTGAGTTTTACTTGGAGATTTATTTACTGAGAAGACAAAATTAATCAGGAAATTTGTGCAGGGAAAGAAAATCCCTTCCTGGGAAATACTGGATAGGAAACAAGGATCCCATCCCTGGAAGTGCCCAAGGCCAGCTTGGACAGGGCTTGGAGCAGCCTGGGACAGTGGGAGGTGTCCCTGCCCATGGTAGAGGTGGCTCTGGATGGGCTTTAAGGTCCTTCCCACCCAAACCATTCCATGATTCCCTGATTTCATGACTCCATGAAGGTGGAACACCTCAGCGAAGGTCCTGGAATGTTTCCTTTCCTTAGCCCATGAGAAGCCTTTGATAGAACCAACCCACCCAGATCAACGCCCTGGCATTGTTCAAGTCTTGTTGAGCACCCCCAGTTAAAAGCCCTTTCTGTAGCACCAATTTGCATAATTACACTGGATATTCCAGGGCCTAATCCTCCTTTCCCCTGGAGTGTCTCTACACCATCTGAAAGCACAAAGATTTACCCCAATTTTACACCTGAACGGTTTTTATTGTCTTTTACTTCCATCCTTTGCTCCTCTCATGGCCAGTTCTGAGCCGGGGGCAGCTGCTGCTCTTGGAGACGCAGCAAAAAGGATAATTTTGACCAATATTTATAATAAATTAAACCAGCAAACTGTGCAGCAGAAATGTAAACCTAAATAGAGGCTATGGACAGCTGTCCTTGCTCTGTGTTGTTATTTAGGATGTTCTAAAACATCATTAGTTTAATTGCATATATATTTAAATGGTTATTCTGAATGTGCAGCTTGTTGGAGAAAATGAACACAATCTATTTCCTTCAAAAGCCTTTGGAATGAGTAAATCAACATCATTTACAAATTATATTACAGCACTCCTAACAATTTCTGTCATTGAATCCACGAGTGCTGCAGGGAGCAGTGTGGATGCAA
>NW_008236162.1:139758-174654 GCF_000691975.1 Corvus brachyrhynchos
GTTTAGAGCGTTGGGAGTTGAGTAAATGCTGGAATTCTCACAGCAGCTGAAGCCTGTGGCCTTCCCTGCTTCCCAGCTCATTATTTATGGGAGTTTTGGGGGCTGACACTTTCAATAATGCTTTGCTTTTAGAAGGGAAAAATAATGCTGGAAAAAATACCTGTTAAGCACAAACCTCCGGTAAAAGTGGATTTGTCAGAGCTGTCATTTTTTAGTATATTGGGAAAAAAAGAATTCCTGCTTGTGGGGGGAGGTGGCTGAGCTGGTGGCTGAAGCTCCCTGGCCATCAAAAATACCTGGAACAGAAAATTTCTTTTTGCCTCTGCTAATGACAAGTGCTCCTGTTTTCCTTGGATTCCACACATTCCCAAGAAAACACCTCCCCACCCCCAAATCCTCCCATATTTGGAGGCACCTGAAGAGTAAATTCACCCCAACGCGCAAAGAATGAAAATTAAGAAATTCCTTCCTGCATTTTTATCAGTGCGCCTCGGAAAACAAGGGCAGATACCCGGGGGTGGCTGATGGGCAGGGACATTGCAGTGCTTTATCTTCTGCCCGTTTGTGGGATGAAACAAAACTTCCAGGGAAAAATCTGCTTAGAAACTCCCGCATTTCTCAACCGTGACAAATCAAGTAAAACATTCCCATCCAGCTGGTGATGCAGCCATGAGTCATTCCGGGAATATTTTTTGGAACAGAGGAACGGGAGAAGCCCAGTTTGCACAACCACTGGCCACATCTGGATCATCAGATGGGGCTTTGTGGCTTCAGAACAGGAATTGTCACTTTCGGACACTGAGGGCAGAGCAGGTTCTTACTCACAGCTGTAGTGGAGTCCCTTAGAAATAAAACAGAATAAAATCATGGAATGGATTGGGTTGGAAAAGACCCTTAGGATCATCTGTCCACCCAACTCTCAGCACTGCCAGGCCACCACTGACCATGTCCCCAAGTGCCACATCCCCACAGCTGTTAAATCCCCCCAGGGATGGGGACTCCACCCCTGTGCAGGGCTGGACAACCCTTTAGGTGAAGACATTTCCCCCCAAATCCAGCCTGAAGTGGGTATTTGCACACTCCCCTGGCACACTCGAGGCCGTTTCCTCTGGCATTCCAGAAGGCCAAGGGACACATTCCCAACCCCAGCAGCCACACAGGGGCTGTCCCAGCTCCTGTTAATTCTGTGGGCTCAGAACTTGAGCCCATCCTTATTTCCAGGTGAGGAGCTCAAGAGTAGAGTGGACAAGACCAGAGCATGGAATTCTGAGCCGTGGAAGCGGCTGCAGGTCCCTGTCCATGTCCAGCCAAGCTCTGCTGGCACAAAAAAGGGCTCCATTAGGGCCACTCCATCCAGGCAAAAAACGGCTTTTTCAGGGCCACTCCATCCTGTCCAAAAAGGGCTTTTTCAGGGCCACTCCATCCTGCCACTGCCATCAGGCCACGGCGGCATCTGCAGCAAATGGCTCGGAAGATTTGGGGTGAAGGATCCCCCGTTTTACACCCCTGAGCATCCCTGGTGCTTTGGGAAACAGGAATAAACAACAGAATGGTCGGAGTCGGGAAAAGCCGCTCTCTGGGGACTGGGTTTGGGCAATGGGATGAAATAAGTGGTGACAATTTAAAATAAAATAATAAAGGGTACAAGAGCAATGGAGAAATTTGTCAAGAAGGGGCTGACACAGACCCTGCAAACACTCTGGTACCCCCTGTCAGGAGGGATCCATCCCAAATCTTCATCCTCTTTGTTATCAGGGTTATTAATCCTGATAGAATCTTTTGGGCTGCATCTTTCCCAGCTCTTTTCCCTGTATCTTTGATCTGGAGTTCCACAAAACAAAGCAACTCCAGCATGCCCCCAAATTCCTTCCTTATGTATCTAGAGCTTGTTTAGGTCCACTTGATTTCATAAACTGAGACTCTCTGAGATTAATTTAAATGGAAAATCAATCAGCTTTTGATACCAGAAAAATTGTTGGCTGTACAAAACTGCACAAGTGGATCATAACTTGTCTGTGTGTTCTCAATATTTAAGTTAAAAATACTAATCTTAAGAGAAAACCACGGCAAACAAAAATTTATTGATCTGTTTTTATGCTGTTTTACGATGGTCATCCCCTTAAAAGGCAGGAGAATTTGTGTTAACTCAGCCCTTTTTATGATCATCCTTTTAGAGAGGGGTCATTTATTCTGATGAATGGACTGATTTTTACAGCAAGGATAACTGATATTAATAGAGGTGGGCTTAGTTTCAGTGGAGAGAAAAAAGAGCAAAAAAAAGGATGAAAAAAAGGAGAAAAAGGAGAAAAATCATGATCCAAAGCCCAGTTGAGCCAAGGCGAAAAGAATTCGCTGGACCAAGCCCTCAAACCAGAATTATTCTCTCATTTCTTGCATTAAATTGGTAAATAAATACAATAAAGGTATTTTAAAAAAGCCAAATATGTCAAAAGTCATTTTTGTCCTACAGATTAAAAGGGAGAAGAGAACCAGCTCTGACTGGAGGAGTAAAATGATGCCAGTGTAGGGACAGCCCCAACCCAGCCATGGATTATATCCCACCCTGGACTTCAGGAAACACAGCAAATCCATGGCTCCACATCCACTTTCCCTCCACCAAGCCAACCCCAGGGTCCAGCACAAGGCGCGGGGGAGCTCAGCTGGTGGAAAAAAACCCCCAGATTAATGAAAAACTGCAAATTATGGCACCCCCAGTGGAGATTTCCCAGTGGCATCTGCTGAGGTCCCATGCCTGTGTTCCACGGGAAAGGGCTCCCCATGGAAAAGTTGATGGAGTGGCCATTAAAAAGTCAGGATGTGCCAGGGAGGGGCTGGAGGAGCAGGGACAGCCCCAATCCATCTGCATTAGCCCAGGCAGTGACAGGGACAGTGGTGGGAGCTTTTGATTTATTTTAACCAGCCACTGCTACAAAACAAACGCCTCACGCGCTTTTCCAAGGAAAGAAGGAGGGGAGGGGGTGTGGGAAGGCAAAAAATGATTTTTTTTTTTTTTTTAATAGCAGTTAAATGTCACCATATTAATTCTTGCAGGGTTGAGAACACCCCGCAGGCTTAACCTTTAGGATTACTTCATTCCTGAAAGCAAGAACAACCCTCTGCCTGTGCCAGATAACCGGGAGGGTGAAATCCCAATTTAGACATCCAGCACGGAGATCCATCCCTGAGAGCTTGGGCCTGGAAACTGCCCTGAACTTCCTCACCAAAAGAGCCCAAAAGCAGGATTTTCACGGCAAACTGTGCCCTAAAAAGTGAAATCTGGGCTCACCGGCAGTCATTGATCTGAGGAACGGAGAGCTCAGAGCTTGGCCCGCACTCAGCTGATTCTGCTGCGCACTGGCCCAGGAACATCGTGCGCCAGGGCTGCTGTTCCAGCATCCATCAGTGTCACCCTGGATCACTCCGATCCCACTGATGGAGCCAAGATCCCCGTCCTGCCCCTCCCTGTCAGACCCAGCCAGCCGGACACGGCCGACAGAAGGGCTGGAAACGCCCGTGGCAAACAGCAGCAGGGAGCAGGAGGAATTGCTCTCTAAAATTTGCTTCCCAACAGGTTGCAGGCAGGAAACGTTCCAGATGCTCAGCTGGGGCTGGGTGAGATCCCATTTGCTCCTCCAAGCATCTGCCGTGGTTCAATCTCTCTCCAGGTGGAAGAGTCATTCCCAGACTGATCCCTGCCCTGTGCAAACCCTCAGAGCTCCAAGATGTCTTTCTGCCCGTGATGGTGAACCCTAATTAAACACCCAACCCTAATTAAACACCCACCCCCAACCCTAATTAAACACCCATCTCAACCCTAATTAGACACCCAACCCAACCCTAATTAAACACCCACCCCAACAGCCCTGATCCATCCAGGGAGAGTCCTTGGATTCCCAAGAAACTCCAGCTCTGGAGCACCTCGGACACAAATACAACACCAATCCCACCAAATTTTGCCTCTGAGCCTTGAGGAATTCAAAGCACAAATTGCCACAGACTGGGCCAAACAGGCGTCTCTGGGGTGTGGAGGAATTTGAAGCCATTCCCTTTTAAAACCCATTTTTTTATCCATTCCCTTTTAATCACCTAATTTTTTCCCTGCATGTCCATTAACAGGATCTGCTCAATTAAAACAATATAAATTAAAATAATTCAAACTCAGCCAAAGCCACCAAGCTGCCTCATTCTTCCTGCAGTGAACATCTGCTTCTTTCTTTAAATACCGAATTTCCTTTTTTATGGAAATCAGCTTTATATTTTTTTAATGGAAATTGTACCCTAAATTTTTATTTAAAAAAAAACCCAAACCCAGACAAAATGAGCCTTGGAGGAAATTGTGAAATTGTGCAGGTAACCATTTCTCAGTCTTAACTGGGAAGTGCAAGTTGGTTTTACTGGCGTAACTGGGCTGGAGGATGGATGTGGATCTGGTGGATGGGTGGAGGAGGAGCTGACACACCAGGCTGAGGGTTAAAAACGCCCGTTCCCTGAAAGTCATCCCAATCCTTCCAGCAGCCTGAGAGCAAAACCTTTCCCAGTTAACCCTTCCCTTTGTTCTGTCATTCCCACCCATCAGCACACTTCAAAGCAGGTTGTGCTGACCCAAAACCAACATGAAAATCATAAAACTGAGGGAAAATGAGCTCAGGAGCCTGAAAATGAACTACACTGGAATTCTGTAGGATCAGAGGGATCAGGCAATTGATCAGATACACCCAAAATGGTATCAGAGAAATGAAAACCATCCATGAGGAGCTTCCCAACATCCATCCAGTCCCTCTGGCCACTCCTGTTGGCTGCTGATCCCTGCAGGAACCCACCAGAGCACACAAATCCAGGGAGACCAGAATTCCACAGCTCCCACTGTCCAGAATTCCACGTCTCTCACTACCCAGAATTCCATGGCTCCCGCTGCCCAGAATTCTGTGGCTCCCACTGCCCAGAATTCCATGGCTCTCAGTGCCCAGAATTCCACGGCTCCCACTGCCCAAATTCCAGGGCTCCCACTGCCCAGAATTCTGTGGCTCCCACTGCCCAGGATTCCATGGCTCTCAGTGCCCAGAATTCCAGGGTTCCCACTGCCCAAATTCCACGGCTCCCACTGTCCAGAATTCCACGGCTCCCACTGCCCACATTCCGTGGCTCCCACTGCCCAAATTCCAGGGCTCTCATTGCCCAAATTCCAGGGCTGCCACTGCCCAAATTCCGTGGTTCCCACTGCCCAAATTCCAGGGCTCCCACTGCCCACATTCCGTGGCTCCCACTGCCCGAATTCTGTGGCTCCCCCTGCCCAAATTCCATGGCTCCCCCTGCCCAAATTCCATGGCTCCCCCTGCCCAAATTCCATGGCTCCCCCTGCCCAAATTCCATGGCTCCCCCTGCCCAAATTCCATGGCTCCCCCTGCCCAAATTCCATGGCTCCCCCTGCCCAAATTCCATGGCTCCCCCTGCCCAAATTCCATGGCTCCCCCTGCCCAAATTCCATGGCTCCCCCTGCCCAAATTCCATGGCTCCCCCTGCCCAAATTCCATGGCTCCCCCTGCCCAAATTCCATGGCTCCCCCTGCCCAAATTCCATGGCTCCCACTGCCCAGGATTCTGTGGCAGCTCATTTCCAGTAGTTTCCACCATAAATCCTCCCCTGGTGCCAGGATCCCCAGCCCAGCTCTTCCCCGAGCTGCAGGAAGATGCAAACTGTGCCCCAAAGGGAGGGGGAACTTGAAAGAATCCCAGATTTTAGTTTATGTTTGTAAAACTTCACTCTTTAACGCGGCCAATTGACTCCTCCAGCGCTGAGAGACCGTTCGATTTTCTACCTCCAGAGCCTTTGCCAAGGAGCTGCTCCCTCCGTTCCGTGGCTGACTGGCACAACGCAGCGACGTTCGACGCGTTATAAATATTTGATGTATTGTAACCACCGTACACGCTGCAGCTTCGTCGTCCTCACTTTTATTTTTAAGTGCCAAACGAGTGATTCCGGTACTGCTGCCGGCAGAGCCGTCTGCCCCATCCCGGTGATTTATTGCTCCTCTCCAAGCAGATCGAAATCTGGGAATGTTTTTATGACTCAAAGGGTCCGATTAGGACTTATCAGCACAAACTTGAACAGGTGGGGTTATTTTGGTGCTCAGCATGTGAAAGAATGATCAGGCTTTGGCAGTGATGGGGTTTTTTTTCCATTCTCTCCAGGGAAATATGATTTTTTTATCACAGGCAGTGTATCTTTATTCATTCATAACTGTTGGGAGAATCAACATAATATTCCCTTCCCTCCATTATCATTCCTTAATAACTTTTTCTGCTTATTCCTTTTTTTTTTTTTTTCCTTCCTAGGCAGCAGCTTAATATTCTCTTTGGACAGTAAGAAATATTATCCCTGCATAATGATGGGATTGACTCACTTTGTCCCTTTATCCTTGACTCCATTATTATTCCTCCTGGATTTGGCTCCTGGTACTTGCACTGAACGCTCTGAGAGTTTTGGGGGAAGTTTCACCTCTTTTATGGCTGCAGAGGTTCTGATGGGAGCATCTCGGCTCCACATCTTTTGTCAGGTTGAGTTTTCTCTAGAGATAAAATAGGATTCACTAGCAGGGCCCAGCCTGGATTTTTACAGGGGAATGGAGTGATAGGATAAGGGGGAATGGCTTAAACGGGAAGAGTTTAGGTCTGGGTGGGATATTGGGAAAAAATTCTCACCTGTGAGGATGGGGAGGGGCTGGGATGGAATTCCCAGAGCAGCTGTGACTGCCCCTGGATCCCTGGAAGTGCCCAAGGCCAGGATGGAGCCACCTGGGACAGTGGGAGGTGTCCCTGCCCATGGCAGGAGTGGGATGGGATGGGCTTTAAGGTCCCTTCCAACCCAAACCTTTCCATGATTCTGAGATGACTCAAATACTTGGATTTAGCTCTCTCTCTTCCACATGACCTTGAGCAAGGTCTTCTGTTTATTTTTGGTTTTCCTGCAATTAAAAGCGGGAATGGCACCTCTTGCTTTGCCCTCTGGGCACTGTGAGCTCCTCGTTGTTTTATATAAACAAATAAAGGAGAGAATTCCTTATCAACACCAAGCTTTTAATAACTCGAGCTGCAGCAAAGCGAAAACCTGCAGGAAGTGCCGACATTTCAAAATCAGGGAGCAACATCCTCTTGGAACTCTTCCATCCATCAAATTCCCCAACCACTCCTCTTTTGAGAGCCTTTCCTGTCCCATTCCCAAGATCCAGGCTGGCCCAGCTTTGTGAGGAAAACCAGAGAGGGTTTTGCTGTGTGGAACTGAGATTTGCCCATCCCTGGCAGGGAATGTCTCCAGGATAAAGAGATTCCGGGATTAAGGTGTCTCCATGTTCCTGGGGGAGGAGCAGGGCAGGAGAGGCTCCAAGGGGGGGATTAATGGGAGCAAATGAGAGATTTATCGGGAATGGAGCCTTTCCACAGAGGAAAGAGTCCGTGCACCTCCAACCCTTCATCCCTGGGGGTTTTCCACGCCACGGATGCTCTGTCGGGACACAAGGCAGGATTCATCCAGCCTGGGATTTGTTTGGGATTTACACAGAGCCCTGCCTGAGTCTCCATCCACGTCCTGCTGTCGCAACTCCGTCCTTCGCCATTCCACAAAAACCATCTGGACACTGCTGAACACTGAACCTTCCAGGCAGCCAAAAAAGGGGTGAGAAGGAGGGAAAAATCCCAGTTAAAGTCAGGAACAAATGTCCTTGTGGGATACCCTTGGAGGATCATTGCTCCTGACTTGCGTTGTGACTTTTCCCTCCCTCTCATGCTGCGAATATCCAGTAAAAATATCCTGGTTTTGGAATGACTGTAACCCCAAAATTCCAGAATTTCCTCAGAACAGGAGCAAATAATTTGGAAAATTTGGTCAGCACTGAAAACTTCCAGGAGTTTGGATGATTTTGGAAATTTCCACATTAAAAAACTTTGCCTAAAAAAGGGGAAAAAGCGGGGAAAAAAGCAGAAAAAAGGCAGAAAAAAGCAGAAAAAAGCAGGAAAAAGCAGAAAAAAGCAGAAAAAGGAGAAAAAAATCAGCAGAAAGCAGCAAAAAGCAGCAAAAAGCAGCTTATGCTTGACTTGGGTAAGGCTTTAAATATAAATTAAAAATCTCACAGCAGCTGCACAGAAGAAATTAATGATTTATAACGAAGATAATTTGAATAATTTACTTAACAAGAACATTTATCCTACAAGGGTTACTGGGTATTCGCAGGGTGTTTGTCATCCTTGGAGAGTGTTTTTAGGATATGTTTTACTGGATATTTATAGGATATTTGTTATCCTCGCCGTGTGTTTGGGGGATATTTGTTCTGGGATATTTATGGGATATTTGTTAACCCCGTAATGTATTTGTAGGGCTTTTGTTATCCTTGTAGAGCGGCTGTAGGATATTTGTTACTGGATTTTGTAAGGTATTTGTTAACTCTGTAGTGTATCTTTAGGATATTTGTTACTGGATATTTGTAGGATATTTGTTATCCTTGTAGGATATTTGTAGGATATTTATTAACTTTGTAGAGTATTTGTAGCATATTTGTTACGGGATATTTGCAGGGTATTTGTTCACCTTTTAGCGTATTTGTAGGATATTTGTTAATGGGTTTTTGTAGGATATTTGTTACTGGATATTTGTAGCATATTTGCTACCCTTGTAGGATATTTGTAGGATATTTATAGGATATTTGTTAACTCTGTAGTGTATCTTTAGGATATTTGTTACAGGATATTTATAGGATATTTGTTATCCCTGTAGGATATTTGTTATCCTTGTAGAGTATTTGTAGGATCTTTGTTGATAGATTGTTGTAGGACATTTGTTAACTTTGTAGTGTATTTGTAGGATATTTGTTACTGGATATTTATAGGAAATTTGTTATCCTTGAAGGATATTTGTAGGATATTTGTTAACTTTGTAGAGTATTTGTAGCATATTTGTTACGGGATATTTGCAGGGTATTTGTTCACCTTTTAGCGTATTTGTAGGATATTTGTTAATGGGTTTTTGTAGGATATTTGTTACTGGATATTTGTAGGAAATTTGTTAACCCTGTAGTACATTTGCAAGGTATTTGTAGGATATTTAGTAACCCTGTAGTACGTTTGTAGGATATTTGTTAACCCTGTAGTACGTTTGTAGGATATTTGTAGGATATTTGTTAACCCTGTAGTACATTTGCAGGATATTTGCAGGATATTTGTAGGATATTTGTAGGATATTTGTTAACCCTGTAGTACATTTACAGGATATTTTTTACTCTTGCATTCGTGCATTTCCTTATGCTCCCCCCAAAGTTCTCCTTTAGGAAGAGTTTATTCCGAGTCTGTTGCCTTTTTTGCTCCTTGGCGTCTTTTCCCACTTCACTTCCAGGAGCTCCCGCATCAGGAATCTCCAGAGCTTTAACTCCAGGTTTTTTACGCATCCTCCACCAAATTTTCAGTGGTTTTGAAATCCCCTCTCACCCCAAAGGGAGACTTTTGTGGATGGGACCAGAAAATGGGGAGAAATTCTCTGTTCAGACACTAAAAGAGCGGAATTTTTTAGGGAAACAAGGAGTGATTGTCTGAACGCACCAATGTGAGTGTTTGGGACAGACTCTGCTGGAAGTGAGACGCAGAGAAATTCCAGAACCCTCCAGTATTTACTGAGGATTTAAGGAAAATGATGGAAAAATAGGAAAAAACTCTCAAAATAAATATTTTCAGGGGGCCACGAGCTGCACTCTTGGACAGTGTGGTGTTAAAGCAGCACTTATATAAAAGGGTATTTATATTTATATTTATATTTATATTTATATTTATATTTAAGGATTTATATATATAGATTATATATAGATTTATATAACAAGAGGTATAGATTTATATATCAGGATATATATATTTATATATAAGGGTATTTTTATTTATATATAAGGAGGTGTATATTTATATATCAGAAGATAAATATTTATATATAAGGAGAGATATATTTTTATATAAGGAGCTATATTTATATATAAGGAGTGGTAAATTGATCTATCCAGATATTTATATTTATATATAAAATGAAGCTGTGATACAGTGCAAGTGGCAAAGGGGCTCCCCAGTGCTGTGCTGCTGTCCTGACCCAGCCCAGTAAATGCAGACTGGGGGCACTGGGAGGGAGCTGAGGGCAGAATTTTTCCCCTCAGCAGAAAATAAACCCTGGAATAATCACACCATCAGTGCCAGGCAGAGTCCAGGAGTTAATGAGGAAGGGAAATGGAATCATGGAATGTTTGGGAAGTGACATAAAAGTTTATCCCATTCCAGCCCCTGCCATGGGCAGGGACCCTTCCAGGTGCTCCAGCCCGGCCTTGGGCACTTCCAGGGATCCAGGGGCAGTCACAGCTGCTCTGGGAATTCCAGCCCAGCCCCTCCCCACCCTCCGAGGGAACGATTTCATCCCAATATCCCTCTAAACCTATTGTCTTTCAGCTTGAAACCATCCCAGAGATGGGAGAAATTTCCAGGTCTCACCAGGAAAAAGCCGTTGGAGAGAAGGTGCGAGGGAAGAGGTGGAGAGGGAAGATCTCCCGTCCTCCTGCTCCGCTGGAGATGGGAACAGCAGGTGGGAGATGGCAGTTGTATTGTCAAAAGGAAAAAAAACATAAAAGAAAACTCGAGTTTTCCCCTCATGTGAGACGAGATTGGAGCTGAAGTGCATCCAGTGTGGCTGTCAGTGCTGGCAGAGGCTGAGGAATGAGAAAATAGCTGATAGCCAAAACATAGCAGCTCCAAAGAAGGGGATGTCGGAACAGCTCAGGACAAGCTGCACGACTAAACTGAAGCAATGGCACAGAAGATCTTTAAACATCTTCCCTGGCCCCGGCACGATGGAATTTCCCCAGGGCAGAAACAAATCCTGCTATTTCCACCAACAGATTCTTCAGGGCAGCGGCTCTCGGAGAGAGGCTGGAATGGGAAGGATAAAAGTTTAATGCACCAGCGAAGGACAGGCTGAGGGATTTGCAATATTTATGATAAAATCATCCGAGAGAGCATCAATCTCTGATCACCTCTCCCGAAAACAAGGGATAAACAATGGCACAACACTGCCATTAATCTCAGGTATTTACTGTGGTCCTCAGTTTTAGCAAAGGCCAAGGAGAGTCTGCTAAGCAACCTAATTACTTTAATTAACTTCTGCTAATGGGCCTGATTAACCTTAAAGAGGGAAGGTTAAAAACCTCTTCAAAGCAAAGTACAAAAGGTGTTTCCTCGTGTTCTGCAGCGATAAGGCGAATGATAAGATGTTAAATTCCAAGGTTTGGGAAAAAAGGATGGATCCAGTGAGGAACTTGTGTGCTCTGATTGTCCCTAAAGAGGCCAAAGGAAAAGAATTAACATTTAATGCTTGAATATTTTGAAATTTGGGCGGGGTAAAGGCTGAAATCCTGCCGAGGCTCAGACAAGGTGTCCTCTGAGCCGAGTGTCTCATTTTTAAAACAGCAAGAGAGACTCCAGGAGGTTTTCCTGGGCCACGTCAGAAATGGGTTTTCCCAAAGGAAAATAAAGAGCAAATTAAAGTAAATGGCCTTGCCCAGGAAAAGCAGCCATGCAGAGTAACAGGAGCCGAGCTCCGAGAGAGGCTGATGCAGGAGCAAACTCTGAAATCAATATTACGAAAATTCCTGCGGCCAAGGGTATCCCTTAGGGTCGTCCCATGGTTCATAGGATGAAGGAAAACAGGCAGAAATTAGGAGAAATTTGGAATATAGGAGCTTTCAGGTGATGTGGCTTCAATAGTCATTAACCCAGAACATCCACAATCCAAGAGCAGAATCGGTTAAACAAAACGAACTCATTTTTGCCCCTAACTATTAAATAACAGCAGTTCTTGTAAAACCGGACATGTTTATCAGCTGAAATCATATTATCACCGCTTCCATCAGAAACTGAGGGGATTCTCGTGTTCATTTCCGTGAAGCACCAGCACTGTGACACTATTTCATCTCTAAAGCTTCTCCGGCATTACCCCTTTGCCATTTTAATTGCACTCATTATTTATTAAACCCCCAATTCCAAAGCCACGTGAGGATGTCCAAAGTCCCACAGTTTTAAACCTCCCAGCTGGAAGAATGAAAAGTGTGAAAACATCTCCAAAAGGGCTCCACATTTATTTTTCATGATATGTGGAGGGACAAGGGAGAGGGAGGATGATTTATGATTCCTCAATGCTTAAGTTGTCACAGCTGCTTCCCTCTCCTCTGTTATTTGGGAACAAAATAGAGCGATCCATCCTTAACGCATGAGCAGAGCGGGAACGTTCCTGTTCAGGGTGTAATGTGAGCAGACAGCCTCGGGAGAGGGACAAAAAAACTTCTCCCAAACATTTAAGGTGCTCTGACCTGATTGTCAATATTGGTTTGTTGTGGGGAGGAGGAGGAGCAGCCTGGCTGGGGGATCCAGGCTGTCCTCAAGCTCCAGGATAGAATGGAAAATAAAAGAGGGAAAAGTGAAGCTGTTCTGGTCCCCTCCGGCTGAGCTCATGGCCTCTGACAGCTCATGAGACTCTCCCAGGTCTGCTCTGGAAAAATAATTTGGCTTCTCCTGTTCCCTGGGTGGGTCTGTGTCCCTGGGTCTGTCTGGGATCGCCCCTCTCCTGCTCGCTCTGCACTTTCCAGTTGGAAACCACGGCCAGGCTCTTTTTGGAATAAAGAACAACCAGTAAATCCACCCCAGCTGTGAAGCTGTTTGGGGGGCAGAAGGGGCAGCGCAGGGGAGGTTTGGTCTCTGAAAGGAGCTGAGGCAGTGACCACTCAGCTCAGTGGAAGCAGCAATGCCTGGTTTGTGGGGGCTTCCCAGTCAGACCCTTCTTAGCTGGGAAAAATTTACTCCTTGGACTATTTATTTGGGATCCTGAACATTGAAAGGATGTGGACATTGGAGCAAGTCCAGAGGATGCCACAGAGCTGCTCTGAGGGCTGGAGCCCCTCTGGAGCCAGGCTGGGAGAGTGGGGGGTGCTCACCTGGAGAAGGGAAGGGAAGGATCCAGGGGGAGCTCAGAGCCCCTTCCAGGGCCTAAAGGAGAGCTGGAGAGGGACCTGGGACAAGGGATGGAGGGACAGGACACAGGGAATGGCTTCTCACTGCCAGAGGGCAGGGATGGATGGGATATTGGCAAGGAATTCCTGGCTGTGAGGGTGGGGAGGGGCTGGGCGGGAATTCCCAGAGGAGCTGTGGCTGCCCCTGAATCCCTGGAAGTGCCCAAGGCCAGGCTGGAGCAGCCTGGGCTGGGATAGGGGAAAGTATTCCTGCCCATGGCAGGGGTGGAACTGAATGGGATTTAAGGTCCTTTCCAACCCAAACCATTCTAGGATTCCAGGATGATCCAGGTCACTGATATTTACACCCACAGCTCCATAACCCCACACCTCTCCATGAATTCTGCTTCTTGCCTTTAACTCTGCCATCAGAAAAAACAAGTCTGAGTAATAAAAAATGGTCAAATCCCCCCAAAGAGGACAAACCCCCTGCACAGGCCCTGTGTCCCTTTGTGATGTGACCCAGAAGCAGTGGAAGGGCAGCTCTGGCAGGGGCAGACGTGGCTCTGTCTGGCTGCTCCGGCGAGGTCAGCGGGGCAGTGCCCATGGGATTCCTGCCGGGAACTCCACCCGGTGTAACACCCAGGGTTTCCTGGCAGCAGGGAAAGGAATCACACAGACACGGCCCCTCAGAGCTGGGCTGGGAGGTGGGGCAGGAGAAGGGAAGGACAGGGACCAGAGAATTCCAGCTCCAGTTCAGCAGCTCACACCAGGCTTTGGGCTGTCCCGGCGGCATTCCCTGCTCCTGCTCAGCAGAGCACTCTGGCAGCTCTTTAGGAGCCAGTGGGGCTTGCAAGGCCCTGATTCTGTTTAGCTGAACTGGTTTCTGTCCTCAGCAACACAAAACCTGTGGGACAGGATCATGGGAAGCTCTCAATTCACCTTTTTTTTGGGTAAAATTAAGCCTGGGCTGCTGGGAGTGAAACCCAATGAAGATGGAAAACCGGGACAAAACCACTTCCAGCTATTCAAGAAGACATCCATCAAAAGGCACGGCTCAGACCCTTTTTGAGAAGCCTCCTGTGCCCTTTTCAAAGGTGCCTGATGCTGTTGCTGCTGGAAAAAGGATGGGAAGGGTTTGGTCCATCAATGCCCAGGTGCCACTGCCATAGCAACCCGGCTGGCCCTGCCTGCAGGAGCCCAGGCACAGCAGAGCTCCAGAGGAAGCCTGGAAGAACGGTTCCCAATGGATTTCACAGGCCTGGCAATCTGCACGGGCATCTTTTGGGTCTGTGAGCAGAGCAAATTCGAGCGGGGAGTCTTGGAGGGAGCAGGTGAAATTTATGGCGCTCCCCAGGTCATTTATTTTTCATCACATCATTTTTCTGGCCGTAACTCCCTTTTAAATGGCAACAGCAGAGAGCCAGCGAGGTTTGTAAATTAAAATGAAAAAGCCCCACGGTTCCTTTCTTCTTGACTGAATAAACATTTGAAAGGAAAAGAACCAAGCTGGAAATCACCGGTAACAAAGAGTTTTCACCCCAGCTTATCTGTGGTGGCCTCCCAACAACGTGATACCATCTGTACTCTGCTGATTGCGGGAAGCGGCAATGTCTGGGGGAGCGGGGAGGAGGAGGAGGAGGGAACTGTTCCACCACCAAACCCGATTGTTTTATCAAGATCAGGGAGCCTCATCCTGATCCTGCCTGCACCAGCACCAGCTGACTCCCAGCAGGGCTCTGCTGGGAATGAGCCACTGTGGATGTGAGGGCTGGGGAGGAGAAGGAGCCTGATAATGGCAGGAGTTGATCCCAATTTTCCTTGGGAACAAACCCTTCTCCTTGCTACGGGTCAGGAGTTCCTGATCAGGTCTAAAATTCATTATTCCACACAGCACAAAAACACTTTTGCTGGTAATATTTTAAAAAATTCAACTCAAACTTGGAAGTCTTGTGTCTCTCTTCCATTTCCTTCCACCAGCTCAGGGTTTCCAGCTCCTCAGGCCTCGTGTTCTGCATTCAGGTAACTCCCTTTCACTCACACCAGATTTTTGTGTGAATCCTGATCCTGCCTGCACCAGCACCAGCTGACTCCCAGTATGGGCTCTGCTGGGAATGAGCTGCTGTGGATGTGAGGGCTGGGGAGGAGAACGAGCCTGTTAATGGTGGGAGTTGATCTCAATTTTCCCTGGGAACAGCCCCATGTCCCTGCTCTGGGTCAGGAGTTCCTGATCAGCTTTTGCAGAGCCTCTGAAATTCGTTATTCCGCACAGCACAAAAATACTTTTGCTGGTAATATTTAAAGAACCTCAACTCAAACTTGGAAGTCTCGTGTCTCTCTTCCATTTCCTTCCACCAGCTCAGGGTTTCCAGCTCCTCAGGCCTCGTGTTCTGCATTCCCAGACACCCCTTCCATTCGCAGCAGCTTTGTCCAAGGACCTCATCTCCATTGACCACTCTAACCCCAGAATTCTCCCTCAAGCAGCCAATGACCCTTTCCTGCTCCCTGGTGCCTCTCCCGTGTCACTGGGCAGCAATTCCCATGGGAGGAGCTGCAACCGAGCCTGGACAGAGGAGCAGCAAAGCTCCGTGGTGACCATCCCGTGGTTTTTTTGGGATGCAGGATGCAGCACCCCCACGCTGCTTGGAGCTGGACACAGAAACAAAGGATCATTTTTCCAACACTCCTGCAGGTCAGGCACACCTGGGAGCAGGGAAGGGCTTCTCCCACCTCACAGCACAGAGGAAGCTCCTTCTGTCCCGAGTCTGAATCCACCGGAGCCTCCCAGCACTTCTGCTGACTGTCAATCACCCTATCCATGGAGCCCGGATCGTGTCCAGGACACAGGAACAGCCAGCCTGGGGCCATGCCGGGAATTCACCTCAAATGCGTTGAATCCACTGAGTGGAACAAGAGGCAGCTGCCACATCCCCTTTGCCTCCCAGCAAGGGAGCAATCCCTGGGATCTGCGTGGCCTTTAAGGGGTCAGCGCTGAAATCCAGCACTGCCACTGATTTAGCAGCGTGGTCACTTCCCCAGCTCAACCCAGGCTCGTTGAACCTTCCCAAATAAATCATGAAGTTAAGGAGAAACAGGGCTGGGCAAGGCAGCTGCTGTAAATCCAGGGATGGAGTGAGGGAATACAGAGCTCCTGGGCCCCGCAGCCTCTCCCTGGGAAGTTCCGATCCCACGTGGGGAGGGTGAGGGACAGCTCGAGTTTATTCACTGCCCTTTAGCTGGCAAAACCCAGAATTTCCTGATTATCTATGGATAGAGGCCACTCATCTCCAAATAAACCCAGCTGTGGATGCAGCAGAACATGGCAGCGCAGCAGAGACAACGGGAAAAGGGAGAAACAAAGGATAAAATCTCTGAAAATGCATCTCTTGATGCTTTGGAGATTCAGAGTGACATCAGTGCCCAAGGCCAGGTTGGATGGGGCTTGGAGCAACCTGGGACAGTGGAAGGTGGCACTGGATGGGCTTTAAGGTCCCTTCCACCCCAAAGCATTCCATGGTTCCAGGATTCTGTGATCAGCTTGGCAAACACTGAGCTCAGACAGGATGATCCCCGTGTTTCAGGAACAGTCCAGGTATCCCAAGGGATACAGCGAGGGCCAGAGCAGATGAAGTTTTTATCCCTCCTTTCCACTCCAGCTTCACACAGTATCAGGCAGCTCTGGAATTGTTTGGGTCAGGAAAACAACACCAAACCTCAAATAAAGAGGAATCTGTAGGAAAACAGATCCATTTCACCCAAGCCACTTGAAGTTCTCTGGGAAACCTGAGAGCCCAGCCCAGGAGCTGATCTGGTTTAGCTTCAGGCTGCCAGCCCTGGGGTCTGGGAGGAGGATGGAAGGCACAGGACTGGATCTTGAGGGACAATTTCTACCTCAAAGGGGCTAGAAGTGGAGAGACCACATGAAAAACTCTTTATCAAATGCCTTTATCTCTCTCCCCTTCTGTCACAGCCACTTGTACTTCCAGGCCATGTGCTTTTCTGCCCCCAAACCCAGTTCCTGCACTAAAAAACCCCAAAAGGAGTATCAAAGAGCAGAAAAAAGTGCCTGTTCCGAGGTTGACTGGCTCCTGGTCCGGGCTGTGGCAGGAGCCATAGATTTTGCTTAATTAAGATAAGGCTGTTGCTCCTTTGCAGATTTCCTTAATTCAGGATTTATTGATGCAGCATTACCCAGCGTTTTAAAGTGATAAAATGCAGCTGCTGCAGGAGCCAAAGGCACCCTGAGCTGAGCTCTCTAATAGAGACAGATCTGCAGCTCCAGCCAAGCACGGCTGCTTCCCCCAAATCCAATTGTGAGCCCGACTCCAGGGAGGGAAGTCCCTCAAGTGCTGGTTTGAATCCATCCCTGCCACTTTTGACCCACCCAGGAGTGTTTGTAGCTAATTCAGGTGTTCAGTCTGAGTCCCACACGCTGATCGAGGGGGTTGTGGTGCCACAGGTCCCACCTGGGAGCCACACAAGCACCAGGAGGTGGCACTTTTGTTGTCCATGTCCCAGATACCTGTTTGGCCATGGAGTTGTTGAGGTTGGAAAAGCCCTCTGAGATCATCGAGTCCAACCAGCACTGCCAAGGCCACCCTAAGCCGTGTCCCCAAGTGCCGCATTCCCACGGCTGTTAAATTCCCCAGGGATGGGGACTCCTGTGGAGGCTATTGACAAACCCATGGAAGGTTTTGCTCCAAAACCGTCAAATCCAAAGTGCAGTTCCCCAAATCCTTCTTGAATTAGTGACAAGGACAACAATCTCCAGGCAAAAAAACGCTGTCAAGCAAAATCAGGAATTTCCTGAGCAGTGTTTAATCCCAGAATCTTTGAGGTTGGAAAAGACCTCTGGGACCATTGAGGCCAAGCTGTGCCCGATGCCCACCTTGTCCCCAGCCCAGAGCCCTGAGTGCCTCCTCCAGGAGTTCCTGGGACACCTCCAGGGATGGGCGCTCCAACCCTCCCTGGGCAGCTCCTGCCAAGGCCTGACCACCTTTTCCATGAGGAAATTCCTGCTCATGTCCAGCTTCAACCTCTCCTGGTCGTTCCCTCTCCTCCTCTCCCTGTTCCCTGCGAGCAGAGCCCGACCCCCCCCCGGCTGCCCCGGGAGTTGTGCAGAGCCACGAGGTCTCTGATATAATGGGAGGGTCTCTAAAATAGTGGAACCCCTACAGAAAGGCAGGAATTGCCTGAATTGGGATCACCTCCACCCACAAGCCTTGAGAAGCTCCTGTTGGCCTCACTCCCCACCCAGGCAGGGGCTCGTTCCAGGATTCAACTGCCCAGGAGGGAGCAGAGGCAGTGCAAACGTTTTCCCTGGAATTCTCAGGAGACAGATGGAGTTCAATCTTCCCAATCCCCTCTTCAGTGTCTGAGACTTTGCTCTGCAGTCGTGTCCCCGCTTCGCGCCCAGGAAAAACCTGACACGTCGCGCTACAAGACCCAGCTGAACAGAACAACCCAGCAGCTCATGTTTAATCCAGTTCCATTTGCCATGGATGCTGATTATCTCGGAGATGTATGAAAACAACTGTGATAAATTACTTGACAAACAAGATTAAATTCCCAGAAGTTCTTTATTGTTCCCACCCGCTTGCAGGCATTAAAAGTGCTCTGTCACATTAACCCAAACTCCTTTTTATTCTCTCTGACTTCCAATGCCAAGAGTATCTCCTTCCAATTATTTTCAAATTAGAATATTATTCTATAGATGCGCATTGCACAGTCCCCCCAAGGGAAAGGCATTTCTTTCCAAGGTGACAAAGTGTCCTGAGCCCTGGAATGTGCTCTGTGTGTTTCCAGCAGCAGAGACACTCAGCAGGGCCGCCCCGTGCACAGAGAAAAGCTTAAAATAACCCCAAACAGCTTCTCTCTGCTGCAAGGGCTGAGAAAATAAATAATCAAGTCTGTTCCTGCTGTCTAATTGTTCTAAAGTGAGCATTCCGAGGGATATTTTGGGTGAAGTGTTGGCCCAACACAAATCCACGCTGAGCTGCTGCTGTTTCAAAACAGGTCCTGGAATCAAACCTGGAATTCAGCACAACCCAAGGAACGTCAGAGATTTGGGCCCAGTTTAGAGAAATGCCCTGGAATGCCAATGCTCCCGGCAGGGTTTTACCCACACAGGGCTGGAGCTGCTGCCAGCGGGGCAGGGGGGCTGGAGCAGCACAGGTTTTCCCACACTTGATCCCAGCAGCATCCCTGGGTTTGATGCCTGAAGAGGCCATCTAAAAACAGAGCCTGGACAGGAATAAGGGAATAAAGGGAGGTATTTATTCAAAGGGCTTTCAAAGGTACCCCCTGGGGAGTCCAGAGGCCACTGCTGAGATGGACCCCAAGGTGGGCGACAGCTCACGAGTTCTTCACACTTTTATAGTTTGGTTCATTTGCATAGCAGGGTTAATTCTCCGATTAAAGCTTCAGTTAGTGATGTAATTTCCCCAAGCTTACACCCCCCTTCAGAGGCTTTTGGTTTACGCATTTTGGGCCTAGGATGGTCTGGGTGTCCTTGGAGAGCAGGCCCAGAGAGGCTTTGTTGTGTCTGCCTGGCACGAGAGAGCAGAAGTGAACAGGCTCCAGGAAACTCCAGAGTTACACAGCAGGCAGTGAAAGGCTTGAAAAATGTGAAAGTTCAAACCGAAGGCATCAGGTTGATCCTGCTGAAAAAAAAAAGAAAACATGGCAGAGAAGCTGCTCCTTCCTGTCCGGCCTCGCTGTCGGGGCTGCTCCAGGTGGGCACGGGGCTGAAGTCATGGCAGGGAGAGGAGGATGGTGATGAGGAGTTATTATTTTAATTATATTTTGATTTATAAGAACAGCTCACCAGTCAAAGATTTTTGGGTAAAGTGTTAATTTTTAAAAAATGAAAAAGCAAAGACTAAAATGACACAGTTGACAGAGGATAAGGGGGAAATACAGGGAATTTATTAACCTTGTAACTAAAGGAATAGCTCAGGGAATTTGGGGAGTAAAGGAGAAACCAGCTGAAGATTCAAACTCTAATTCCAGCCTGAGTTTATATAGTTCTCTATAAATATATCTAATTTTTCATGTTAAATTTATCTAACAACTACCACATATCTGTTTCAATAGATATAAATCAATGCATATTTTATAGATATATGTATCAATACACATATCAATAGCTATTTTATATATCAATATAAATTTTTATATCTCAATACATGTATCAATCTGTATTTTATATCTATCAATATCTAATATATATCAATTTTTTAAATATATTGACATATATTTCATGTACCTCAATATATGAAACACAGAGCAAATGGATAAATCAAGATAAAAATACTGCTTAAGACACCAAGCTCCACCACAAATGTCAGATTAAAATATACTGTAAATATATTTATAGTTACCACAGTACAGGAGTAGAATTTGTCAAATCCCGCTGGCAGCTCTAAACCCCATTCCTGAAACTGGACAAATAACCCAGGAATGTGTTCCCACATTGTCCTGGGAACAAGAAGCCAATCTAAAATCCCACATTCCATGCAGATAATGTGAAGATCTAAAATCAGCAGCCCGGGATCCTGGAGGTCCCAAGGTGTTTTTTTCTCAGCACACTCAGAAATACAGCTGGTGAGCTCTCCAGCTGCTGCTCTGAGGGTGATGGCAGCCAGGCTGCAGAACCTCTCCTGCAGCTCCATCAAAAGCCAGGGAACAAGAGGCACTGGGTGATTTCAGGCTCATCATTCCCGAGGGAGAGCTGAGTGAAACACCAACGCCCCAGCTCCCAGATCTCTGAATTACCAGGACTCTGTTATGAGAATCCATTTCCAGGCAATTAAGGATATTTAATGGCCTCGACAACTGGTGGGAACCAGCACAAAAATAAATCAGCTTCATTTGGGAGCAAAAAGAGCCCTCCCCACAAAAGCTGGTGGTATTAACAATTCATGTTTAACTGCCCTCGTGCAACTATCAAGGTGTCACTTAAAGAGTGAGTAATGGGGAGGGAAGGATTTTAAATGATTCCCAACCAGACCCTGACCCTCTTCTTTCCAGCCATTAGCGAGTTCCTGAAGCCTTCAGAGCAGTTTCGTTTGTTCTCAATCACCAGGAGTTTTAACTGTGGAATTTAAATGATTCTCTCCCAGACAGACCTAATTTTAAGAGCCATTCAAGTGACATCCCTCTGAGCTACAGCACTTGGAGAAGACACTCCTGGAGCATCCACTGAGCTGTTTGCTCCACTGGAGCAAGGAAAAACCACAAGTTATCAGGAGCAGTCCAGGATCCAGGGGACAGAGCCAAGGAGCCATGAGCAAAGGACAGAGAATTCACAAAAAGAAAAATCCCTTGCAAATTTGGCACCTGAGTTTGCAGGTGGAAATCCCAGTGGCAGCAGCCTGGTTTGCAGAGATACTGAGCACCTGCAGCCCCTCCACGGCACGGGATGATCTCCAGCCCTTTGGAAAAATCCGGGGGGTTTGGGTCTCTCACAAACTCTTCAGGCCCAGAGTTCCAATCCAGGCCAGAATTTCCCATACAGAAACCAAGATAACCTTTTCTAAAGCCTCGTGCAGCGAAAGCCTCCAATAAAACCCCAAATAAATGAAGTTTGCAGAGCAAAGCTCACACTGAGCATTCGAGCTGCTCCTTTTCCAGGGTGCACAATCTGCCACAAACTTTTAGCAAAAAGAACAGAAAGGCTCTTTAAAGCCAGCGCTTCCCACGCTGCTTTATGCAGATATCTTCTGTTTAAGAGCCCTTTTTCTAAACTGTTTGATCTGAGCCGCAGAAGCCAATTACTGCAGATGCTGAGGCTGTCAAGAAACAACCCCAAAATTCAATAAGCAGAAGAAAAGCACAGGCGTGTTCAGGTAAAGCCTGAGGGCTTGTACCATCCCTGTCTCCCTGCGAGTGTTGTTCCAAATCACCAAACCTAACAGGAAC
Organism: Corvus brachyrhynchos; assembly: GCF_000691975.1. Lineage (NCBI taxonomy): Eukaryota > Metazoa > Chordata > Aves > Passeriformes > Corvidae > Corvus > Corvus brachyrhynchos. The sequence goes on from NW_008236162.1 coordinate 161,693, forward strand.
TTTCCACTTCAGGAGCTTTCAGGCACGCTGGAGCTGCTTTGACATCATGGTTTGAAGCAGATGTCAGAGCAGCTCACGCTCGTCATGCTCCCAGCTCGTCCTGCGCCGTGTTTTACACAGGGAACATCTTTTCAACGTCCGCAGTGAATACATCAAGGAAGCTCCAGGTCACCACCACCACTCTCATTTACTCCCTAACCTATTTCTGCTCCTGTTCCTCTCCTGAGCACAAAGGGAACAGTGGGAGCAGGCTGGGCCTTTCAAGTGGCCAAGAAATTCACTCTGAAATTCAGCCCTTGCTCTAAGCACGGCTCGAGACTTGAAGCTGCAGGAAAAATGCCTCCAGCTTCCTTGTGGATTTTACTCACTGCACATGCTGAGAGAAAGAGGCTTATGTGAAACTTTGCTGCGAGAGGCAGTAAAAGATGTTTTCTAGTCCTGATAATACCCTCACATCCCGATCTGCACTGGCAGATAAAAGTTACTTTTGCTACAACAAGAGTTCGAGTTCGACTCGTACAGAATTCCCTGATAAGGACTAAAGCAGCTGCCTTGAGTAGAGCCTGGCGTGTCAGCTCCAGATGTTCCGGCACAGGATTTGCAGCCAGAGCAGCACAGGAGGCCAATAAATCCCTCAGTGCTGCTGAAGGCCTGGGGGTGTTTATCAAACCCCCGGTTTCTGTGATACGAGTGACACGACGGGAGTGACAGCTCCAGGGGAGGCGGGAGCAGAACTCCCTCTGCAGGTTTTCTGCTCCCCTGTGACAGCCGCCCCATCCCAACAACAGCTCCAGGTCTCCTTGGGGAATTTATGCCTGACCAGGGTGTTTTCCATATGAAAATTCAATAGCAGAGCCTCAAACTGCTTTGCATGAACGAGGCATCATCTCTTACAGACGCTGTGCTTGGCTCCGGACGTGAACTCCATGTACAACAGCTCTTCCCTGCTGCAGCCTTTCATCTTATCAGCGCTGACGGCAGGGTGGATTTGGCCCTTGTCATCGTGCATAATACTGTATATGGCTTTCTCATTAGCGAGGGAGAAAGCTGTCCTCTGTTCCCAAAGCAAACTGGCTGCCAGAACTTGGCACGTCCTGCTCGCAGTGCCCGCTGGACTGACTCATCCCTTCTCCTCTGCTGGGAGACCTGCTCAGCACCAGCCCTTCCTGCCAGCCAGGAGTCCCCAGGCAAACACTGCGGAGCAACAGTGCAGGGAAGCTTCAGAGAGTGCCAAAAATAAGATATTTTATTAAATATCAGCTTGTTCTGACATCCCCAGTGCATTCTTTCACACCACCGCTGTGTCAGTTTATGAAGTGGACTGACTTCAACAGCGCTGAGCTGGAGTGGTGGAATCAATGGATCTTTTACAAAGATCCTGGATTGCCAAGTTTTGGTGCTATTAGTCCACATCCTTCCTAATTCTCAGGCTTTCCTAGATTGCAGTGGATCTTCATCAACTATTACCAACTGCATTTAACCACATTAGCAGGGAAAAGATGTTTGCAGAGCAACCCTCCCTGTACAATTCCCCCTCCTTATCAACATTCTTGGAGCTGTGTTTCAGAACAAGAAGATCTGCAGCACAAAATCTCCCTGAATATGAAATTTTCTGAGTAACTCTGTCACAATTCTCCCAGGACATCCTAGTCAAGGCTGAACAATTCCGTAAAAGCCCTACAGAACAGCAGAGAAATTAATCATGCATTTTTAAGTGTTTTGAACCTCCTTGTAGGATTTAATGAAGAATTCTGGGGAGTTTTTAAAGGCATCGGGAAAAAAGTCTCACCTAGTCTATAAATTGTGTTCTTGATGTAAACTAAGCTGATGAATACGAGGGAAGATTTTTCACTATCTAAAGGCAATCCTGAGGCAATCCTTGATGTCTTCTTGCTGGCCTTTGTGATTTTTTTATTGCATCCATCCCCACAGAAGTCAACGGCAGAGGTGTCATTAACTCCACACCAAATCGCTTCCAAAGACTCCTCCTTCCAATTTTTAATGCTCCACAAGTGGAAGTTATCCGCTGGCTGCTGCCTGAGCTGGAAATGTTGAGCTCCATTAAAAAATAAACGGGTTCCCTACATAAAGCAGGGAGCAGCTGGATGCTGAAATAACCCAGGGAAAATGAAGGGGATAACAGGCGAAATTGAAAGCAGGTATCCAGTGTGCCGTATCTTCCCGGCACTTTATGGAGTGGCTGAGAAATAGCCTTTAGCCCGAGATGGATGGGATTGGCTTTAAAACACCCTGGGCATCAGCAGGTGACAGCCAGTAAACTCCAGGATATTGTTTAAGGATTGCCCCTCACTCGCAAAAGGCATGGAGGGGCTGGAGCGTGTCCAGAGATGGAAACGGAGCTGGGGAAGGGTTTGAGGCAGCAGGAGCAGCTGGGAAAGGGGCTCAGCCTGGAGAAAAGGGGGATCAGGGGGACCTTGTGGCTCTGCACAACTCCCGGAGAGGAGGGAGCAGCTGGGGGAGGTCGGGCTCTGCTCGCAGGGAACAGGGACAGGAGGAGAGGGAACGGCCTCAGGCTGGGCCAGGGTGGACAGCAGCAGGAAATTCCCCATGGCAATTTCCCCATGGAAAGGGCTGTAAAGCATTGGAAGGGGCTGCCCAGGGATGTGGTAGAGTCCCCATCCCTGGAAGTGCTCCAGCATGGAGGTGGCACTTGAGGACAGGGTTTAGTGGTGAATGTGGTGGTGCGGGTTTGACTTGATGATCTTAAAGGTCTTTTCCAACCTCAGCAGTTCCAGGATTTATGTCACGACTCGAGCCAAAGTCACACAAGAAGTGGGGATCCAAAGGGCTTAAAACCCACCCAGAATTGTGGCATAAAACCTCCCTGTGCCCAAACAACCCAACAGAACTTTCAAAACCAACCTTTTTACTTCAAGGACCTCTAAGAATTGATGCCAAGAGGAATCTTCGTTATTCAGCTGCTGAGATAAAGCAGTAAATAAAGAGCACGTTTCTGCTGGTGCAAAGGGGATGTTGGAACAGTGTCTGAGTGAAGGCAGCACGACATGTTTATGGGAGGACCACGGAACAAAGAGCTCTACCAAGAGCACAGGTGAATCTCTGCCTGTTGAATCACGGCCTTAATTTTTTTTAATGGCATGCAAAGACTGTGTCAGTGGCACTTTTCATTATCCACTTCAGCAGCCCAGAACTCCTCGGTAATTATGGCCATCCACTCTGCTTTGACAGTGCTAACGAAGAGAACAAGGGCTGCTGATAGTACACGGGCTCCCTGTAAAGGATTCACAGTGGAAGGCAATAATCCAAACAGCAAAGCTGAGGAGTTTGCACAGCGCCTTGCTGCAGGGAACGTGCGTTTTCTCCAGGATGGAGCGAATACCTCCGACTTGGGGAGCAGGCTGCGATACAAGGACCTTAAAAGGCATTAAATAAAACTCTTGACAGTCCCTGCCTTTGTCAAACGAGCAAACAAGTCACTTCCTCTGCCCAAATCTCACTGAAAAGTACTAGAAACTCCTTCACTCACCTTTCCCCACCTCATTCATTCACCTTTCTCCAGTTCACTCCCTCCCCTTTCCCCATCTCTTCCCCCCTCTTTCCCCACCCCGTTTCCTCCCCTTTCCCCATCCCCTTCCCTCCCCTTTCCCCACCCCCTTCCCCCCCTTTCCCCATCTCTTCCTCCCCTTTCCCCATCCCCTTCCCTCCCCTTTCTCCCACCCACTATGACAGAAAACATTTTACTAAATGCAACTAAAACCACAACAAAATAACCTCAAGAGCAAATCTGTAAACTCTTAGACGTGATATTCCCCACTGCAATAAAGTGAATTTCGAACATGAAAAAGATTCTTACAGCCCTCATTTGTTTTGTTACAATCCAAGGTGTTCCTCTAAGATTAACTCAGAAGCTGAAGGAGCTTAAAGCCTTTTTCTGTCGAATTTCTGGAACACAACTTCAATGAGTTCATTGAACTTGAGGATCAGCACCGCAGCAGCAGAACAGCCGAAGTTAAGGCGAGACAAACTGAGGCATCAATCTGTCTCAGTCCTCGTGAAATATCTGAAGATTAAGATCCTTGACCAGATCAAACACCCCAGATTAGCATTAATGACATATTTAAGACTTTTGCAACCTCCATTCACAGACAAATCTCCTCATTGCTGCAGATAAAGCTGCCTCATTAGACACTTCTCCATACAAAGGCTTCTAATATTTCCATTTTTCATCTGCCTCATACTTTTAAGCCAAAAAGAGATGCCTTACTATAAAGATAAAGGAAGTTTTTCATCTATTCACTGGGACACCTGACAGGATTTTGCACATCCGACTCCGAGACCATAAAGAATTTTGAAGAAGCAGCTGTTGGTTAAAAGTCAGCCTCTTGATAAGGTTGGGTTTTTTTAGCGGCAAAATATCAAGTTCTAATTTTGATACTGAAATTGCTTCGCAAGACTCAGCTCCTAATCCATCCATCCCCAAAGAACCACAGATCTGTTTTATCCAAAGAACAGTTTTGGGGGTTATCTGTGTTTTGTCACCAGCTCTAAAAATGATATTTGGGTCTCCAATTATTTTACACAGCGATAAATCCCAAAGGTCCTTCAGCCCTTTTGTCGTGGCAAAAGACAACGCCAGGTGGTCCTGCTTGGTGCCAAGGCAAAGATTTAGGCTTCAAATCCCTCAGTTCATTACAGAATGGTGCATTTTGGGGAGCAGACAACACAAGGTTCATATTTTGGCCTCGTTCTCTGGATGCCCGAGGAAGGGGAACGGGTCCTGCCTGGGAACCATCTGTGCTCCCCCTTTCCCTGCTGGGAAGGGTGGTCGTGACAGCTCCATCTGGCCCAGAGACCACAAGAAAAGAGTTAAAGTCATAAATCTCTCTCAACATCTAAGGGCAGAGTCTGTTCAGCAGTTGAGAGGGGGTTGGGCAGGGCCAACCCAAAATACAGCTGGGGTGCAAATAGGACTGGGAATCAACCATCCTACCCCATAAATGGTGCAGAGTCCAGGCTTCGTGGAACTCCCAAAGTTACTCCTTAAAGGTTGAGAGTAGCTCCCAAAGTTCCTCCCCGAGGGTTGAGGGTAGCTGCCAAAGTTACTCCTTAAAGGTTGAGAGTAGCTCCCAAAGTTCATCCCCAAAGGTTGAGGGTAGCTGCCAAAGTTACTCCTTGAAGGCTGAGAGTAACTCTCAAAGTTACTCCTCAAAAGCTGAGTGATTCCTTGCCATAACAGATCCTTGGGAAGGGATTAACAGCTGGCATTAACAGTTAATTCAAAGATTAACTTCGAAATTTTAGCTGACCAAAAAAGATTTCTTGTGTCCATATAGTTCTTTGGACACAAACCTCTGACCCAAATCCAGGACTAAACCTGGATCCAGCTGCACCTGAACTCCCCTTGGGAATGGGTTTAGGGGGTCCTTGTTGAGTCTCCCTGAGAACATGTCCCTCACAGGGTCCACACTAAGTGTATCCCGCCATCAAACCCTGCTAAACCACTGTCACATTTAATACCAGACTTTGTTAATTCCCTGCTTTGTATCAACACTGGCATTTCTCTGCTATAAGCAAAGCTCTGTCCTCAGAAAGAGGATCTCTCCCAAGATTTTAGTGGGGACAGAATTCTTGGTGTCCACAGAGCAGAGTTCGTTTCACTGAGGCAAAAGGGGCGAAAGAAAAGGAAATAATTCCTATTCCCAAAAGAGCACAGGAGCACTGGGAGCAGGAATGGAGAGAGAATCAAAATCGAGACGAAGTCAGAGACTCAAAATCAAGTCTAACTCAGAGGCTGAGCCCCCCTTGCGATTCCTTTCAGCGCAGTCCCCTGGAGAGCACCTCCCATCAGGTGAGAACATCCTTTTAATCTGCTTAATTTCACTTGTCATTTCCATGCAGCCTCCACTTCAAACCCCATCCCATCCCCTCGGCGTTCGTCATCTGAGCATTTCCATCCCCCTCGTACATTTTATCCCATTAGGGGAGTTATAAAGAAATAAATTGGAATCACAACACACCTACAGCTTGTTCTGAAAGAGACTTAGCACTTGACTCACCTACTTAGATGTCAATTTAACACTCTTAGCTGGATTTAAATTGAGTCAAGACCCATCAGTTTAAGGCAGAATCTCAATCTGCTCCCCCCACACTTGTAAGGATTAGGATGGGAAAAGAAAATCAAATATTGCTACAGCCTGGGAACGTTCAACGATTCATTCCCCGCCTCATTCACCAGGTTTGGGTGGTGCCCAAGCACGGAATGAGTTTGCTGGGAGCCCCAGCTGCTGGTGCATCCTTCTGAACCTGCTCCTCCAGGAAAGGGCAGGCTCCAGGGATTCCCAGGATTTCCCTGCCTGTCCCACAGAAGCCCCAGTTTCCCACAAAACAGCAGGCCATTGTTTTCAAACCTGTCTTTCTAAATACAAAATGTCTGAGCCTTTCACTCAAACAGCAGCCAAGGAACGAAGGAAATGGGACACCTTTTCCCGGGTGTTACTCAGGTTTTCCTGGGAAGGACAGGCAGGAATTTGCTGGGAGTGGCTGAAAAGCCTGTAAGGGACACACAGAACTGCTCTGAAGCTCCCACTTTCCCTTCTTTACCTCCCAAGGCTCTCTGCCACCAGCCACAAACCCCATTCTTGCCTGCTGTGATCTTTTTGGGCCAGATAATCCTCTCATTTTCAGGATTTAGCACAAAGGTTGCCCAGTCACTAATGGGATTCCGGAATTACTCCTGAGAGGGGTGATTTTAGAGATGGTTCTTTCGATGCCAGTGTGAGCATTAGGATAAACTCTGTATTTAACCACCATTACCAGTAATATCAGCTGCTCTGAATTACCTGGGACGGAGGTTCAGCGATGCCTGAGAAAATGGGAGTCAGATTTTCCAAAGCAGCCAATAATTCTGTCCAGGTGATTTTTAAAAATAAGGTCCCCTAACAGCCAAGCCTAAAGGGACTCATTTTCCAAGCACATCCAACCACTTCTCCAATTCTGATGCAGAATTCCAACTTCCAGTTCACTCATCCCAAAACTGCCAGTTTGGGGAGTTGGGCTGGATGTTTAATTACCTGACAAAAAAAGGAAATCCAATTCCACCTCTTTGCCACAAACCAGAATCACTCCCTGCAACCCCTCTGCTCCAAATTACTGAAATATAAGAAAACTCGAGAGCACCTCTGATCTCCTCCCTAGGTCCAGGTTTCTTATGGATGAGCTGACACCCCAAGGTGATGCTCGGTGTCCCCAAACCACTCAGCACAGCAGTGACACTGCCCAAAGTCTGTCCCACAGCTTTGTCACAGCCCTCTGTTGACCCACAAGACTTATCCTGTATTTTCTCTCCCCTTTCCAGCTGTGGAAGCCCCTTTGATCTCCAGCCAGGCCAGCCCACCTCACACCACAGGCTCAGGGATGTCACATTTCCTAAACACAAAATCCTGCCGCCCCATATCCTTGGAATGCATCAATTCCATAATTAGGTGTATTAAGAGTTGTGCCTGTCATATCTCACTCATTCCCACAGACATAAGAAGTCACATTTAGAAGTCATTAAGCTGAAATGAAATCTTTGCTGGGCTTAATTAACTTAAATATTCATGAAACAGGATAGCAGGGGAGAGTGTTGTTCTTAATCAAAACAGACATCGCTGTTCCATAATGCAAATTCCAATTTCTTCTGTGGACAATGCCGGCTCCTACAACGCCACAGCAGAGTTTCATGGCCGGCACTGGAAAGTGCAGCTGAAAAGGATTCACGTTGTCCTTTAGCTCCCGAACACAAGGGGAATTTGCTGATCCAAACATGTGCTTAACAATAATGTCGTGCCTAACACAGGAGTTACTTCCAGGGTCGTTTATCACCATTTGCTCAGCTGAATGCAGCACTCGCCCCTCTCCAGCCTCTGAAAAAGCTTCCCAAAGGTAGTTACTCATTTCTGTCTCAAGGCTGCGGCACTTCCACAGCTCCCAGGCTGTTCTCCTTCACACAGAGCTCTGTTCTGCTCTGCAGAGCCTTTAGCAAACCCAGTTCCTCACGGATCACTCCAGGCTCCCGCACCAGAGCTGCTCCCAGCCCTCTGCTTGGCCATGTCCTCCTGCGACTGCCCAGAGCAACTTTTCCTCCCCGTTCCTCCTCCTCCAGCAGCATCCAGGCCCTGCCCAGCTCCTCGGGGCCCCGTGGGTTCCTTCTCAGGGTTCTACCTAAAGCAGAGGAGCTCCAGGGCAGGCTGAGCATCCCCCAACCTCCTCAGGCTGCCCAGGGAACCTGGGGCTGCCCATCCCTGGAAGTGTCCAAGGCCAGGCTGGAGCACCCTGGGGTAGTGGGAGGTGTTCCTGCCCATGGCCATGAAATGATCTTTAAGGTCCTTTCCTACCCCAAACCATTCCATTATTCCACGATTCCTCCCTTCCTACGCTAATGTGGCACTTCTGTTGTGTTCCCCCAGCACATTCAGAGCCAAGATGGGTCCCAAAATCACAGCCATGAAGCTGCCCCCCCTGCTCTGCTCCTCCAAGGAGCAGCCAAAGCTGTTGGGATGGGTTTCCAGCCCCTCGGAGCTTCAGGGCTGAGATGGATGTTCAAGTTGAAGTTTCATAGAACCATGGAATATGCTGAGCTGGAAGGGACCCATCAGGATCATGGAGTCCAACTCTTGGCCTTGCACAGGACACCCCCAAAATCCCACCCTGTGCCTGAGAGCATTGTCCAAATGCTCCTTGAGCGCAGTTTAATAAGGAAAAATTTCTCTGCCTTGGAATTCCTGCAGCAAACCCACTCCAGGATGGAGAAGTGCCCTCTCCTTCCCAAACCGCAGTGGATGTGGTTTTTTGGAAGCTGTGGTGGGAGTGGCAGTGATCATTCCTCTTCACACAAACCTTTGTAGTGAGGGCAGATGCCCAAGAGTGGGAGAGCAAATCTCCCCTTCCTTGGCTGCCAGAGGGAAATCCATAAACTCAGCCCCTCTGGCTGGGATTCCTCTCTCTCCTATGGCCGACCTGGGCTGCTCAGCAGGAAAAAATTACTCAAGATTTGTCGGGTTGAGAAGTGGAGCCGCAGATTGCCACGATAAGCAGAAAAACTACTTTAAAAATAGGAAGGAAATACAGTTTCACATTTCTGTTAATGGCAGCTTTGGTTTCATTATCTGCCAGCCCCATGCTCAGCTTTGGATGCAATTAAAATGAGAGAAATAAAATACTCGATGGAAGGAGCGGCGTTTGCTGGTAATGAAATGTTTATGGATCAATTTGTACCCCAGTAAAGAGTGAATGAATTTACTGCAGGAGGAGAGAAAACAAAGTGCAGATAAGCACCGAAAATCACTTGGACTCCAGACATGCACAAAATGTTATTATTTCCCCTCAGAAAAGATAATATTGATTGTTGAGAAGTGTTTGGACAATGCCAACAATGTGTTTTGCTGATAAAATACAATGACCCATTTAGGAGATGTCTGTACAGAAAACAGCACGGGCTGAAATAAAACTCCACGTTTCAAATCTCCTTTGATAAACCCCCAGAGGAGAAAGCCTTGCCATGACCTCCGCTCCTCCACAGTTCTCCTCTCTCCAGGACACCGGGCTGCCACTGTGCTGGAGCAGGTGCCCCAACTTTTGCTTAAAATGTGACAAATTTCATCTGGTTCTACTTCATTTTCCACTTTTAAGATGGGCAAAATCCTGTTTGCATATTTACAACAAAAAGCAAAAATTCAATTAAGTTCCTAAGGGCAGGAACAGATTTATTCAGTGCCTGGAATAACAAAGGCCTCAGCTGGGATGAAAGGAAAAAACATCTCCATGATACCAAACATTTAAAGGAAGTTTTGATCTGATGCAGTTTAATGTGTACACAGAGGGGGGAAAATTCTCAGAGAATTTTGCTGCTTTTAACTAAGATGAAATGTTTTATATCCTTGTGGGTTCAGCCACTATTAGGAACAGCATCGGATCACAATCCCACAAAAGAATAACAAAGGTTTGGGGGGAAGCAGCGGGATTTCCTCACTGGTATTTTCACAGAAGAAATGAGTCTTTCTCTAATGCGATGGGAAAGAAGAGTTTCATGCAAATCACCAGGATAGGCTCAGCTTTGTCTTTAAGTTTGTGGATGATCCAAATCCTGCTCCCGGCTCAGCCCCAGCTGTGACACCGGCATGGGAAAGCTGCGGCTTGGGAGGAGCCTCAAACCCAGGGAAAAACGGGGCAGGGAGAGAAAGGGAGAGAAAGGGAGAAAAGGGAGAAAAAGGGAGAGAAAGGGAGAGAAAGGGAGAAAAGGGAGAAAAAGGGAGAGAAAGGGAGAGAAAGGGAGGGAAAGTGAGAGAAAGGGAGGGAAAAGGAGGGAAAAGGAGGGAAAAGGAGGGAAAGGGAGGGAAAGGCAGGGAAAAGGAGGGAAAAGGAAGGAAAAGGAGAGAAAGGGAGGGAAAGGGAGAGAAAGGGAGGGAAAAGGAGGGAAAAGGAGAGAAAGGGAGAGAAAGGGAGAGAAAGGGAGAGAAAGGGAGAGAAAGGAGGCACGGCTTGAAATGCCGGAGGGTTGGAGCAGCTCCATTCATCGCCAGAACAAAGGGTGACAGATGACAAGCATCGGACCCTGAGGAGACCTCGGTGCCACAGACGGTCCCAGGTATTCCTGGGAATTTTCTGGATCGTCCTGGCAGCTTTTGCAGGCACCAGGAATCCATGTGTCTGGATCGTCCTGGCCTGGCAGCTTTTGCAGGCACCAGGAATCCATGTGTCACACGTTGCTGCTGAGGGCCCACAGAGCTGCAGGTTAATCCAAACACAAACTTTTTCATCCCTCACATTTAATCCACATCAGTGGAAATGTTGACCCTGGATTCAGATCGATGGTGAGGGCTCCACCGAGGTGCCCCAAATGCCACCCCTCCACCTGTGAACAGGGAAAGACAAAGTCCTGACAACCTCCTGACACCTCTGGGTGACCTGCAGGACACAAAATGCCCTTGTTAAAATCTGCTGCTGCCTCTGCAGGGTCATTCAGGTTCAGTTTCCATCGCCGGGAACAGCAGGGTCAGGGCTCAGAAAAGAAAATTGCTCATCCCAATTTAGATCAGAAACTGTGCTCAGTAATAACATCACTTTGGAAAATCAACACCTGACCCACCACCAGAGCTGGGCACTGACCAGCACAGCCAGCAGCACCTCTGGAGGAGCCAGATAAATCCAATTTCTCTGCCTCCAATCTGCTCTTCCCCTGCAGCACAATGAAGGCGAAAAGTCATGATTCAAACTCCCCGGTGAAGGAGCCAAGTTCCCTGAGAATCCTGACAGGCAACGGATGAACACGGCATAAAATATGCAAAGGAAGACTCATCTTTGCCTAAGGACTGGGGAAGAGGCTGAATCCCAGCCCACACACCCAAAAGAAGGCTTTTTGAAGGGGATCCAATGCTCCAGGACTTTGGAAGTAGCGTGGATCCAGACTCTGGATAGGTTGATGCTCCACACATCAAATGGGGCATCAACCAGAAATAGCCTCTTAATTAAATGTTCCCCAAAAAGTTCATTTAACTTCCCAGTGAACTTTCCTGAAGATCCCAGTAACCAAAGACTTCAGAGGGTGCCATGCTCGAGCACCTGCAATGCTTTAATTAAACTTAATTTTCAAAAAATACTCCATTTCTACCCTCAAAACAGAGATCCTTTTTCAAGTAAGATCCTTTTGGAAAGCTGAGCTGAGCTTCCCAAAACCCCTTGGGACTGGACCTCTTCAAGCTGAATCACTTCCCAACTTATTTTAAACTGGGCTATAAGTAAGGTATTAAAATGTTTCATAATTCATGAAATTCACAACCTTTTTCTGTTTTGAAGGAGATTTGATCCTCAACAATTGACAGATCATTCTTTTTAGCCCAGAAAGAATTATGGAATAACCACATAGCACAAGTGAGAGCACTCAGCCGTTGCTCCACGCCGCTTGCACCAGCCTGGAATACAATATTTCATAAACCTTCAATATCTTATGGACTTCCACTGACTGAGGATCAGCAGCATTCCCACAGAACTGGCTCCATGGATTAAAGCAAAAGCTTTATTTTGCCTCTGTCAATTCCTCCATTTTCAGTTATTTCTGATATTTTTCTGTTGCCTGCAGGGTAACAAGTTTGATTTTGTGAAGGACAGTGGCACCTCCAAGGAATTTATCAGCCTGTTTGTTCTCTACCCAATTGATTTGACCTTTGCTGGCTCACCTGCTCCTGGAAATTTTCAGGGAACCTCAGGAGTCACCACGCTGGGGAAGAGCTCTTAAACCAGCTTTTCACAAGTGCTAAACGTCTTCATATCCCAGTGATTATGGAAAAAAACTGGAAGTACCCAAGAGCTTCCAAACCATCCAGCTCAGGTCATGCTGCAATTCCCAAATCTGTCTGCAAAATTCACTGGTAGAGCAGTTAGAGGGAAAAAAGGCAACCCAGAAATAGGCAGCAAAGGCATCTGCTCAGGAAAAACACTGCTCCAAATCGCAACAAATTCTAGAATTCTTGGTTTACTATTCATAGCTTCTTCCATCAACTTGTCAGAGGAGATTTCTGACTCTCAGCACAAAAGGTTTCCATTCTGTATCAGTGGAATTTGCAATTGGATGCAAATCAAGCTGTTGTCCCTTCCTTTATATTTGTATTTCCAGCCCAATGTTATTTCATGGCAAGGGAACAGCTGCCAAACGTGCTTTGACTGGATGCCCTTCCATGGCAACTGGGATGGGATTTTGGCCCTGATGGAGGTGCAGGGGAGGCAGAAAATAACATTTGTGTGTTTTGGGGGGCTTTTATTTCCTTTTTAAATTGCTACTGTTCAGTGAGAAGCCAGACCCGGGATCCCAGCCCTGCTTTCAGCTCCTCCAGGGCTCTCACACCTGGGCAGCTCCAGGATCAATTCCAGAGCTCATTCCCTGACACTCATTCCCTCCTGCAATGCTCAAACCTGGAATAAACCCTCCATCTCCCACATTTCCAGCA
>NW_008236162.1:174691-225432 GCF_000691975.1 Corvus brachyrhynchos
GGAATCCCTGCCCAGAGCACACAGTGCTCCAGGGACATTCCCATCTTTCCACAGTGAACTTGTGGAGGTTCCCAACACGCCCTGGCAGAGGTGAACACGCAGCTCAGGGAGCTCAGTCTGCTCCAGCTCCAGCTGATGAGAGGAAAATGATCCTTTCAGGAATGATCAACCCATTCCCATCAAGTCACCCAGTCATTCCCACATCCAGTGCAATTCTGGAATTCACAATCCCATCCCAATCCTTCTGCTCCATGATTTTAACCCGAGCCAGAACACTGAAGTCCCCGCACTCCCCATCAAACCCAGCAAGCCCCAAAATCATCTTCTCAATCTGTTTATTTTCCATCCCGTGAAATCTCTGACAGGTCAATCCCAAACTTCCGCACGCCGCACGCGTGAAATGGGGGATTAAGATGAAGGAAATGGCTCCTTTCCATCAGCCAAACCCTAAAATTAGCTTGTTTTGAACAGATTGCAGCGCTGAGCTGGGAAACAGAACGCTCCCAAGGATGTTCAAACCTCCCAAGCTGCTTTCATCCCAGGCAAGGAATGTTTCATCCACCTGACTCCATTGGCAGGGATCTGCTCCCCATCTGAGCCCACCTGTTGCTCTTCAACAGGCAGGAATTCTTAAATTTAGACAGAATTCTTGCTCAATTCAAGGAATAATTTGTTACAAGGTGCAGGAATAGGAGAAAGGTGATCCCAGCTCGGGTAGGATGTGGAGCTGCTCTGCTGAAATCAAGGAATTCACGACAGGGATAGGATTTATCAGCCAGGGATAGGATTTTTTAGTGAGAACCACAAAAAAGAAAAATTCAAATAAGGAAAGAAGAAGAGAAAAATTCAAAAAAAGAAAGAAGAAAAAGAAGAAGAAAAAAGAAAACAAAAAGAGTATTTAAAGAAACTCCCAACCAGTTCCTCCTTCCATCCCCCCAGCTCACAAAGGCTTTGGAATCATCTCTTTTCACTGATGTTTTGCTGTTTGAGCTCAAAACCTCCACATTTTTGGCATTGTTATTTCTCGATTTTGCTGCAGAGATTTTGTGAGCTGAATTCTCTGCAAACAGGGACTTCTCCTCATCTGCAGGTGTCACCTTGCTCTGGGTGACGGCACCTGAGGGTAAATATGGGATTTGGTTTTAAAAATGGAGAGCACTTGGAGATTGCTCCTCCTTGGAGCTCATCAAAACACTCCTGCAAGGATCTCTCTGCTCTGAAAAAATGGGATGTCATGGAATTGTTCCTGGAAACCTGTCAGTGCTGGCAAAATCTCGGAGAAACAGTTGTTCTTTTCAGAAAATGCACCAACCTTGTGTTGAAGGTTCTTTCCTCTCTCATTTTTTAAGATCACAAAGTTGTCAAAATGGTAATGAAATGTTTTTACAGATTTTCCTACTTTTGGTTCTTTTAATTGAAGCACCTTCCCCTGTTGCTTCCGAGGGACTCCAAGAGTCCGTGAATTTCAGGAGGAGAAAAACTGAAGGGGAAAAGATGTAATGAGAGCAAGACTGTCCTAAACCATGGACATTCCCCAGGGCCGCTGTCTTTTGTTACATCCTGTGGGACAGCAGTGGGGCAGAGAGCACACAAAGATCAGGAGGTGCCACCACCCCCAGCAACAGTTTTAGTCCCACGTGGGTTTTTTGGGATTGCTCAGACTGGAGAAATGAGAGTCACATCTGTGTCTAAGGTAGGACTTGGTCCCATGGAATCATGGAATGGTTTGGGTTGGAGGGACCTTAAATCCCATCCCACCCCTGCCATGGGCAGGGACACCTCCCACTGTCCCAGGGGGCTCCAGCCTGGCCTTGGGCACTTCCAGGGATCCAGGGGCAGCCCCAGCTGCTCTGGGAATTCCGTCCCAGCCCCTCCCCACCCTCCCAGGGAGGAAATCCTTCCCAATATCCCATCCATCCCTGCCCTCCTTCAGCTTAGGGCCCTTGTCCTGTCACTCCATTCCTTGTGGAAGGCTCTCCATCCTCCTCACACTGCAATTCTCAACTTTTCCCACTTCCATTCTTTACAAGGGAATTGAAAAGCTGAGTGGAAATGCAGGAATGAGGAGATGATGCAGGAAGAGGCAGAAGGGTGCCAGGAGCAGCCCATCCTCCACTACCTGGTGCGGGAGCAGTGCTGCTGCTGGTTTCAACAGCAACCTGAAACCTGGGAATTCATTTCCGCGGGAACACTGGGAGGAGGTGACACATAAAAGAGAGTGATGGGTTAACAAAAAGAAATGGCCTGAAATAGCAGAGTTCAGGAAAGCAGATATCTATTGTGTTGTCCACGGTGGCTACGTGGGAGTTACTCAGTTGAATCAGTGCTCATAGAAATGGAGAAATGGAGACAATTCTGATGATCCCGGTGCTTTCATCTCCCTGCTCACAGGAGATTGGGGACAGAGAGAGCAAGAGAGTGTCCTGATGAAATTCCTTAATTTTTAATGTAAACCTTGTGCAGAAGAGTCACTTGAAACCAGCGTAGCATTTCCATTTCTAATTAGGAGGCATTCAAGTGATGAGGGAAGGAACCATTCCAACCATTCCAAATTTCCAGAACCTGCTTGGCAGCTTCAAAGCCTTTTCCATTGTGTGGTCAACAAGGGCAGCACCGAAGGACAACACAACCAGGAAAACCTAAAAACCACAATTTTGCTGTTTCCTAGAATTCCACAGTGGTTTGGGTTAGAAGGACCTCAAAGCTCATCTCATTCCACTCCATTCCATGGGCAGGGACACTCCCACCTTTCTCCTTGTCCTCCAAGAACGCGGATCCTCTGTTATCATGGATATCATTAAATATAAAAATAAGGAATTTGGTTCAGCAACGACAAGAAACTGATGGATGCACGAGGGAGTGACACCAGGAGCTCTGGATTTTGGGAGATCAGTCTTCCCAAGAATAAATCTCCACCTTAGCTCATGTTTTTCTGAAGTTGGGTGATGGTTGTGCTCATCCTCTGATCCTCCTACCCTGTCAAGGCTGAGGGAGCTCCAGGATGAAGATTGAGGGAGGAATGTCATTTGGAAATGTTTCTGTCACTGTGCCTCCTCCAAAAAAATACGGGAAAAAAAGACAAATAACAAAAAACCCCAAACCCACACAGCCTCTTCTCCCCCTCCCAACTCACTGGAAGGATATATCAAAAATAGGGTTTGAGGGAAAGTTTTGGAGAATAGGAGCCATCAGTCACCTCCAGTCCCCAAATGGGAACATTTCAGCTCCAAGACACGTCAGCCTCTCACCCAGGCAAAACTAAACTCTGAGTTAACAAACACACTGAGTTTCCTTCAGATAACGTGAAAAGAATCATTACATTATTTCCTTTTCCCCTTCTCCTTGCCTGTAAAACATGGAGCATTATCTAACTGTGGATCTGGCTCAGGCAGAGCAAAATTTCTATTTTTCGCCTATTTTTTTTCCATTTTTCTCCTATTTTTCACTGAGCATTTCCCTGCCTCTTGCAGCAAAGTGGGAAAGTGGCTGTGCTGGGCCAGGCTGAAGGTCCAGAGACCCCAAGGTCACTCCTCTGTCTGGGTGGATGTTTAGGAAAAATGTGTGGGAAACACAACCAAGGATCTTTTCTTTCCGATTTCCATAGAAACAGCGATGTGTAGCTTTTCCAAGCCCGAAGAACTTACATTATCAGCTGTGTTTATTGTCCCTTGAGGCTGTTCTTTTGGAAGTGCATCTTATTTTCTCTCCGAAATAACTTCAATTTTTGCCCTCCCAAACACCCTGTGGCAATGAGCTCCCCCACTGGATAACACAGGAAAAAATAACCCCAAAAGTTCCTTTTTTTTTTGTTTTTATAACCTGCTGATGAGTTTTAAAGGACCACTGCATGAGGCCCTGCAGATGCTTTTAAGTTTGAAAGAGGAATAAGTGCCAAATCATCATTCCTACCTGTGGGCTGAATTTGAGTCAGTTCAGGCTTAATTTCCATAAAACTGCACCGGTGTCGTTTTCCTTAAGTGCCACTTCCATAAGGAAGAGCTGATAATGGACCAATTTGTGATGTTGTGTCAATGTAAATCCACAGCAACTCCATCACTTTGTTAAACCATAAATTGAACCAGGCCTTAGTTGGACTAAAAGCAGGATTGTGCAACTCACGGAGCTTTTCCTTCCAAACGCTCTCCATGTTTTCCATACCATTGTACCAAGAGCCTCTCCTGTTTTATAGCCAGATTATTTATCCACAGCTGCACATGATGGATTTCACCGCAGAATTATGGACATCTCTGAAAGTTTACAGCGTAAATGAAATTGGAGCCATAGCCTGAATAAACTGAAAGTTGCCTTTTAAACACCCCCTTCCAGGCAAAACCACCACCAAAGTAGAGGAATTTTAAACCATCTGAACAATGTCACCGTGTTTTTCAGTGCCTTTTACTCTCCTGGCTCCTAACCCTTGGTTTCCTGAAGATACCCAAGGAGAAAAACTCCTTTACATTCCTGTTCCCATTCTTTCAGGTAAAAATTGCAGGAGATTTTGACCAATTTAAATTCCCAGGTGAGATTTTAAGATTGAGATGCTCCCAATGGTCTGTGGTCATTCCTCTGCCATCTCCCAAAGGGAGATATCCACGGTTGGGATAAAGATGAATCTAGAACTGAGACTCCCCACTCCCATAAATCAGGAGATTCCAGGTGTGAATCCGTGCCCTGAGCACCTTAAATCCAGGAGAAATGCAAAGCACCCGTTGGGACCATCAGCCTTACTCATTTCAGAGTTCACGGGGTGTATTTATATCCCAAAGACATCACTGGCGAGGGCTGTTGGCTCTCAGGCTAGAAAAGTCATTTTCGTGGCAATTCTGCCACAAAATACAGCTCCTGTTAACAGAGGTCAGGAGAAGTGCGTTCATAAAATATTCCTTTCTGCTGACACCGTCCTTGGTCAAGTGCTGGGGCTGATCTCAGCGGTCCCTCCAAAGGCCTTTTCCTCCTCGTGTTGTGGCTGGGACATGACAACCTCATAAAAAATTCTAAAGGTCAGGCCTGAGCTTCAAGGAACCCATCAGCAAGAAGCAAAAGCTGAGCTAAATCACAACTGGCTGCACAAACATTAAATATAAAATTAATGCTGAACAGCTGTGTTTCCACAAAGACGAGCCAAGCCAAGGTGACCCATTCCAGGAGATAAACACCTCTCATCTCCCTCCTTCTCTCCCTCATTAAGGCATCACTGTGGCCTCTTTGGGTGCTGTTGCAGTGAACAGTTGGAGGCAGTTCCAAGATAATTAAGCCGTAGATTAACATCACTGTCCTATAACTGACTAATTCTACTTTAATTCACCTTGAGGATACTGCCGATCTTATTTTGGATCTGAAATCCCACCCCGATGCAGCTTTAAGCGACTTCTGCCTTGTGTTAAAGATGATTTGTCCAGGTGTTTCAACAAGTGGCCGCCAATGCCTCAGACCAAACATTCATCCTCTGTGATATCAAAGAGCTTCGAGCTCTCTGTGAACTTTGGATGAAGACAAAAAGAAGTTCTGCAAAGCCACAACAGCCTCCCCAGCCTTTGCTCTGGCACTACCCCGTCCCTATTCATTGGCCCTGAGGGCTCATCCCACCCGTGGTCCATGAGAAGGATCTGCCAGCAGGGTCAGCCTCATTACTACATCCTCCGTGGCATCTCCTGCCATCCAAGGTCAGGCAGGTTCTCCTTGTTGTGGCTCTCCACAGTTTATTGGGATAAGGCTGAGAAAGAGCACAAAGCCACACAAAACCTACCCATGGGTGTGTCGTGCACTCGCCTCTGAAGCGGCGACTTCCGAGCTGTGACAACCTCTCAGAACCTTGACTTTCAGGTTGTCTCTGTAGTGGCCTCTTCAAGGCCCCTTTCCAGGCCTTTTCATCCAAGTCAGACAGTCACATCTCCTTGCGTGGGTGGCTTTGAACACTGCTGTAGCGGGAGGAAAGGCTCCGTTCTCCTGGCCCATGGCTCTGTTTCATTTATTGTGCCTGGAACAGCAGCACAGCACCCAGTTTTGTCAGGCAGGTCAGGAGGTTAAGAAAAAGGTCCAAGGAAAAATTTAACCTCCCTGAGATAGAAATTAGTGCTCACAAAGATGTGTGGGGGAAAGAAATATTGGAGGATAAAAGTGGCTACTCGTACGCCAAGGGCTGCAGTGACTTCTTTTAGTACAAGACCCACCGCAACTGACCTAGGACTCCACAGCCTGAAAAAAGGCAAAACTTTACCATATAAATAGTGAGAATGAGGACTAAAATCAGCACAACCCATAAACATGACCTCCAACAAACTAGAAATAAGTAGATCTTGTGAAGGAATCCAAAGATGCTGGACTGGGATGTACCAAAAAGCATCCCAATTGCCCACAGTAACTCATCAACTACTTCTGTGGACTTCAATCTAACTGAACATTATCCCCATCTCTAAAACAAACTTATTCCTTCGCCTTCCTGTCCTTATACCTGAAAATGATTCATTTGGGCACCTAAAAGCCACTAAAAGCCAAGTGCAGGACTCGTTTCCCTCAGTCCCTGCTCTCTGCCTGGTGCTTCCTTTCAGGATCTGCCAGAGCCCGAGGCCTTGTCACTCAGAAAAGGTCAGGCAGGATTTACAGAGCCTGAACACGGCCTCTGAGGCACAGCCTGTCCCAAACCTCTGTGAAGCTCCAGCTGCATTGCAAATGGGCAGCAGTTCTGGAAATCAGGTTGCGGAAGCGTCAAACTTGTAGAGCCTGAGAATTCCGAGCAGGTTGCACGGCGAGAGAGAGGAGCTCTGCTGAAGGGCTCACATATCGAGGTGAATTAATTTCCTCCAGCAAGGCACAGCTTTGCCATGTTGGGACTGGTGTTACTGCCTGGGAACAGTCCCTTCTTTTCAGGGTTCTGGTGAAGGCAAGAGGTCATTTTCCCCTTTTCGTGTGGCAGCAGCTCTGTGGAATGTTAATGCTGGCAGACACTTGATTCCTGGGAACTTCAGTGAGACTCCGCATGAGGAGGATCAAGAGCTGCTGCTCTGGAAGTGACAAGGAGCCCAGGCTGACACACAGGGATTACAACCCCAGGCACTGATTCCTGGCGTGGAAATCTGCTCCTCTCTGCAGCACGACTCTGAGATCAGATGCACGACAGAGATGGGTTGAGCAGTGTGAGATACCAGAACAGGAGGGGAAGAGAGAGGCAAGTGGGGAGATAAAAATTCTGTACCACTGCATAAATACAGATTTCTCCAAAAGATCCCACTTAAAGGCTTCACTTCTGTCTTGGCCAGGGTGAGGCATTTATTTCTCTGCCCATGGTCAGCGATGCTGAAAACGAGGAGGCAGGAGAAGGGTTCATTCATGAACAGGAGTCCCACTCACCCCATCTGCTGCTACCTCTGCTGCCCAGGCTCTGACAGAAGCTCTCTCCACGCTTATCACAGGAGGGGATGAAATCCTGCTCTCTCCCAGCCCTGTCCAAGAGTGAAACCATCTGCAGCAGCAGCAGCCATGGCTTAGGTTTAAATTCCTATGTGCCAAGGGCTCCATTCAAGCGTTGCTGTCTCATCAGCCACGAGCCTGAAGGACCCCAAGGGTTTGGGAAAGGGCAGAAGAGCAGGAGAGGGGATATAACTGTCCTTATTAACAGATCCTTCACTATCTACACCTGGTTCGGTGGACTGAAGCTGCAAGGATTCCAAGAGCAGCAGGCACTGAGGATTAACCTGGTTGCTGATAGGAATCAGCCAGGTGCAACATTTCCAACTGCGGTAGGGCTGTGCCCAACCGCAAAATTGCTGTAAAACACAGGGGAACAACACAGAGGCAGCTGAGGAGGTGATGTGGGGTTGTCAGAATTCAACTTACAGGAGGTCGAAGAGTCACAGAACTCAATTTATTTGTGTCTAACTACGGCCATGGACGTGAGGTTTGCCCATATTTACACAAGAAAATGTTGCACAGGAGAGTTCAAGGCTCAAATAATCAAAAGTGTCTGAATTCCCCTTGGATTTGACAAAACGTGAGTGTTGAATAAACTCAGAGGTGGTTGTGGAAAGTGTTACTCTGCATCTCCAATGTTTACCCTGTGCATTTATAAAGTGCAGGTACGTAAAATTCCACTTGGTCAAAGGATCTTTCCTGGAAACTCCAGCATTAAATCAAACTAAACTAAAGGTGGTCCCCGATCCATGAATCCCATGTACTGCACAATGGATAAATCTGAGTTTTGGGGGGATTTTAAAGGCATCTAAAAATTGATGCTGAACTGTGCAGCAATTCCCAAGTGATTTTTTTGAGAGGTTGAGGTTTGGGGCCTTTTTTCAGACACACTTGTAGAAAACTTGTAGATGATGAAAGAAAGTGCTTTGAAAACTCGGATTCTGTTTTCCATAAAGGTCATCCAACCCCTCCCCCTCGTGGTAAAGCTCTTCATGCCCAGGAGGAGAAGAAGGCAAAGCGAATTTGGAGCCTGTGGAGGGGCTGGTGGGTTGGTGAGGCAGGAGTGGGGAATATCTGCAATCCATTGGGTAGCTCCAGGCCACATCCCTGCGCTCTCTTTTCCCATCTCCTGCTCCTCTCTGTCTGCCCAGCATCGGGAGAGAGGCTCCCACTGGGCACCTCCGTCACGCTCACGTCAGTCCTTCCCCCGGCTCAGCTCAAATCCTCAGATCCCCACGGCTCAAGGAGTCTCAAACAGGCCAATTTCAGCATCACAAGCTACACAGAAACCCCCAAAATGTGCAAACATTTGCAGTCTTGCATATTTTTTTCCTCCTTAGCTCTGCATTATCATAAATCAACACTGCAACAGATCCCCGGCCAGGGTAACTGGGACAAATTAATTGCAATGTTTGTTAATTTTACCTGAACTTGCTCAGGAACTTCCAAATTCATTCCAAAAGAATTAAGTTCCAAGGCTGCTGTAGCTCTTACCACCTTTAAAGTATAATTTGAAGGAAAAAAAATGAAAATAAAACTACGTCAGCAGCATCCTGTTGGTCCTGTAATAGTGTGGAAGTGTGGGAAGGCAAAGACCAGAAATGATCTTGTCAGGAGAGGAAAGAATCGCTGGCACCACAAAGAGTCTTCTACTGCTGCGTCAAAACCAACCCCACAGCAGCTCCTGGAGAGTGAGAGACGTGTTCGTCCCCGGAGCTAACGGGGGTTTTGAGGCTGCTGGGATATGGGGAACGTATTTTCTCTAATCGCTGCTTCCAGGGCTGCGCAAGCACGAGCGGTGTGAGAGCAGATGAAAGCCCAGGTCCGCAGCAGAGCTCAGCAGGGTGGCCCCAAATGCTTCTCACAATGTCGGGCAGGGACAAAACGAAGAGAGCAGGCAACACACGGAGCAATTTGGCAAAACAAGCCCTTAGGCCTGGGAGGAGAAGGGGGATTTAAAGCCAAGATGAGCCCAGTTCAGACCACACAGCCCAGTGACGGCAGCTACTGGAAATACACAGGGAGGAGGAACGAAATTCGTCCGTGGTCTGCATGTCTAAATCCTGTGGGAAAAGTAAGAATAAGTGACCATATGGAAAGTGGAATGTGATCAGCATCTCAGCTCTGCCCGACACAGCTCGAGGCCTCTCCATCGCCATGGACACAGAGAGGACACGCAGCACCAGCGGCGCTCAGGGAATGAGTGCTGCTGGAAAAGGTCACTGCTGAAGTGTGTGTGAGGAACAGGGCGCTTGGCACCAGGATTCCAGCTCTAAACGAAGAAATGGAGCAGAAATTCATTCCCAAATGGAAGACGTTTGCAGGCAGACAGTAACTACAGAGCCTCCAAACACAAAGCTCATCCCAACACGGACCAGAACCCCCCCCTTCATATCCAGGAGCAGACACAAGGCCAACAAAAACCAAGCATTGTACCCATTATTTCATTTAATCCCTTGCACACAGGGGCACCAAAACCACTCAGAATTTGTACAACCCTAAAGGCAGCAGAACCAATCCCTAATTTATTGCAGACACTGACGTCACCCAGCTCACCCCCAAAGAGGATTTGGCTCCCTCAGTTAAATTTAGCTGCCGTTAACAGGCGCCAATTTCCCTGCCTGTGCATTAATAGATTTATTCTTCCTGCTGGCTGCAGAATTCCTGGAGCTGGAGGTGACAGAAGCGAAGCTGCCAACGTGCCCAGGATTGCTGGAGCTGCAGGTGGGACCTCTGAAGAGCAGGACGGGAGTGCCGGATGGAATATTGCCTTCCAGCAGAAATCATGGAAGTTGGAACTAAAACCTGGATCCCAAAGGTTTGAGCGAAGAGGGGAGGAAGCCCTGCACTGCCATCACCACATGGCCACTCCAGCAGAAGATATTTCATGGGATTATGGAATGGGTTGTGTTGGAAAGACCTTAAATCCCACCCAGTGCCACCCCTGCCATGGCAGGGACACCTCCCACTGTCCCAGGCTGCTCCAAGCCCCATCCAACCTAGCCTGGGACACTCTGTCAGTTTGAAGCCATTCCCCATGTCCTGTCCCTCCGTCCCTTGTAAATCCTCTCTCTCCATCTTCCCTGCAGGTTCCTTCAGGCACTGGAAGGTCACAGCTCGGTCACCCCAACCCTGCAGGCTGAACCATCCCGGCAGAACAAACCAGAAATACTTCCCGATGTTTCAAGTCGGGAGGAATAAAAAGCAGGGAAGGTTCCCAGCTCTCACTGTGCGTTTCTGGGGAGCCAGGGGCCCTGCTTGTTAATTCCACTGGAAAACTGCAATTGGCAGTTAACTGGTGCCATTCCAGAGCTTTCCTGGGGGCTGCCTTTTCCATCAGTGGATTCAGCTGGAGCAAGAGCAGGAAGGAATGAACTCCCTGCACCCATGGGAGAGGATGGAGAGGATGCAGGACCCTTTCCCAAAGTGTCCATTCCACAGGCACCTGTCCCAGGTGTGGCAGCATTCCCACAGGTGAGCTGGAGACAACTGCCCTGGGGTGGGAATGGTGGGAGGCTCTCCTACAGCAAGAGAAGGAGGCTTCCCCTCAATTTTAAATTATTATTTAAAGGATCAGGATGCCTTCTCCACCTTGAAATACTCCGGCAAAATTTCCTTCCAGGCCTTTTGGGTGCAGGAGTTTTGGGGAAAGAAGAGCCAAATGGGGGCTGCTGTCAGTGCTTAAAGTGACGCTGATTGCAATAACTTGATTTTTGGGGGTGAAGAGGTTGGAAGAAACAACAGTAAAATATTTTATTTGGACACGTGCAATTGAGATATCCCAGAGTTTCTCCTTTAAGTTCTTTTTAACTGCATTAGATGAAGTTAAACATGACACAGCTACAGAAATAAGGTTGGCCTCGGCCTTGAAGGCCTTTTCCACCCTAAATGACTCCAAGATTCTGTTTTGAAATGATACATTTCAATTTGAAACATTCGAATCTCTTTATTGTCCTGTAAAAAAGAGCGTTAAAGACATTTAAAAATATCTTTGTGAAAATAAAATCAATTTTTTGAACCAAAGCAGCTGTGGGGGCTGTTCTGAAACTGCTGGAAAACCAAGTGTGTGTTTATCTTTCCCCTCATTCAGTTCTGCTGCTGATTAACATCACCCTGACTTCAGACCAGGTTTTGGAGCCCAGTTTAATCAGCCTGTGCACAGCCTCTTGCAGAGGTTTTCATCTCCATCGCTTGGGTTACTCAGAGGACTTTCTAATGCTGAATATGTGGAGAAGTAAGTGTTTTAAACCAAAAAATGAGGAAAAAAAGCAGAAAAATAAATATTTTTATTGTTTGCTCCCAAAATGTGCTGAGCAAATCTCTGCCACTCCTGAAGAGGTTCAGGACAAGGTGTGGGGAAGCTTCCACAGAGAACTGGGCACCAATTCCCAGATTTATGGAATTCTCACTCCAAATGAGCCCTAGAAATGAGATTACTTTCTAAACCTGCCACCTTTCCTTTGAGACTTCCTCTGTAGATCCCAGACAGATTCCCACCTTTCCCCAGAAAACACAAAATGAAGCAGCCAAACATTTAAGTTGCCTTTTTTTCCTTCCCACTATTGAAAGCCAAGTTCAGCTCTGACGCCTTCTTCACCAGGACCTGTTATCCTGTGGGGAACAAAAAAATCCAACCCCAAATTCCTGTTTGAGCATGGAGATGGATCCCATTTCTCTGGAAAAACCCAAACTCCTCTTGTGAAGGAGAAGCTGTTCAGAGTCTCCGTCTGCTCAGCAGATCCTGGGATCCCACATCCCTGCCCAGCTCCTCGTCCTGCCCGGCCTCCAGCAGCTGCTCCTGCCATCCTCACAGCTGCTGCTGCCTCCCAACGAGATTTGGGGGATCTGAGGGACAATTCCTGTCATCTGAACCTGCCACAGCAGCTGGGAGCACGCAGGGAGGTGGTAGGGATGGGAATCTGAGAACCAAAGGGAAATAATGGAATCCTGGGATGGTTTGGGTTGGGAGGGACCTTAAATCCCACCCAGTGCCACCCCTGCCATGGGCAGGGACACCTCCCACTCTCCCAGGGGGCTCCAGCCTGGCCTTGGGCACTTCCAGGGATCCAGGGGCAGCCACAGCTCCTCTGGGAATTCCATCCCAGCCCCTCCCCACCCTCCCAGGGAGGAATTCCTTCCCAATATCCCATCCATCCCTGCCCTCTGGCAGGGGATTCCATTCCCTCTGCCTCCTCTCTGAAGTCTCTCTCCTCTCTCCTGTACCTTCAGGTCCTGGAAGGTCACAATTCCATCACCCCACATCTCTTTTCCAGGCTGAACATTCCCAGTTCTCCCAGCCTTTCCATTTGCTCCCAGTTCCACCCTGATTTCAAACACCCAAATCCTGAGCCCCAATCTCAGCCTGACCCAAGGAGAGAAGTCCTTAATTTGAGGCATAATTAAGGATAAACCTCCCTGCTTCTCCTGGCCCCCTGAGCTGGGAGAGCTGAGCCCTTGGGTTTGTCCCTTCCTGGCAGACCCCACAGGGAGGCTCCTCACCTCTTGCGCTTTTTGGGTGAACGAAGCGAACCCTCCCCTCCTTTTTTCCTTGCTGTGGCCAGCAAAACTCCCCTATTTTGTTGATTAAAATTCCTCCCCAGGCTCCAGTGTCCCTGGTTCCCGCTGCTCCAGCTGGGGATTCCAGCTCTCAGGACATCACAAAACAAAGACTGTCTGATTCCTTAGGGTTTGTCCAAAGCCAATGATCTTTAGGAAAATAAAAGATGTAATTCAGAATGTTATTAGTGCTGATGTGTTTTAGAGCCTCTGGTTTACCAGATCCACCTCTTTTACCTACAAGTTGTAGGTTCCTAAAGCAGAACCTCCATGTTTGGAGTAACCCAAGCTCTGTTAAACCCAGCAAGGAAATCTCCTGGTTTCACCTAAAAAAAATCCTGCTGTGGAAATTGAATTTTTGAATATTTTTGTTGAATAGATTCCGTGAGGAGCTGTTGCAGGGAGGGTTGATCAGCTCATCACTTCCCCTGGTTCCAGCTCTCTGCCTGGTTCCATAAGGCTTCAAAAGGGGTTTTTTCCTGCTTGTTCACTGGTGACTCTTCTGCCCAAAGGCTACAGAGAGCATTTGGAGGAAGACACTGAGCCCAGCGAGAGCTGCTCACTCGAGTGTGGCTCAGAGCCAGGGCCAGGCTGTGCTGCCACAGCCAGGAACCCCCAGAGGGGAACCAGGCCCTGCTCCGGGTGCTGGATGTGGGGCTGAGCACCCTCATCCAGGGAAAGCGTCCCTGCCCACAGCAGGAGGGGAATGGGATGGGCCTGAAGGTCCTTCCCAACCCAACCCAACCATTCCAGGTGCTGGATGTGGGGCTGAGCACCCTGATCCAGAGAAAGTGTTCCTGCTCATGGCAGGGGGGGAATGGGATGGGCCTGAAGGTCCCTCCCAGCCAAACCAAACCATTCCAGGTGCTGGATGTGGGGCTGAGCACCCTGATCCAGAGAAAGTGTTCCTGCTCATGGCAGGGGGGGAATGGGATGGGCCTGAAGGTCCCTCCCAACCCAACCCAACCCAACCCAACCCAACCCAATACATTCCCCAGTTCCCTCCCCGCTCCCCTGCCTTAGCACCAGCCCAGAGCAGCTGAGGACCATTTTTAAAAATCCCCGGAGCACCGGTGTCACCCACCAGGAAAGGGTGGCGCAGAAGGTGACAAAGACTCAACAGGCCTCGTTCTGTTTCTTTGGGCTCACCAAATTGCCAACAAACACCAACAGGCACCAAATCCCTGCCGGCTGTCACTAAAATCCGTTTAAAGCCAATCCATTTAAAGCCAAGTCCCTGCCCTCACCACATGGCACTGGGTTAATGCTTCAGTTTGGAGAGCTGGGACATCTCCTCTCCTCCTGAATCTGTTCCTGAACCATTTTCCAGCCCGGCATTTTAAAGCAGCCAGCAGCTGAAGGCAGGGTTGGTGCCTGGGGACTGCAGCATCCCCATCCCTGGAAAAGGATGGATGGGGCTCTGAGCAACCTGGTGGGGTTGAAGACGTCCCTGCTCATTGCAACCCAAAACAGTCCATGATTTTATGATCCTCACAATAAACTGGAGCAGGGTCACTCCCTAACACAGCAGAATGTGCCAAAACAAAACCAACAGCAAGATCCTGTGAAAATGAAGCACCTGACTACTGAAGGGAGCGGAATAATTCACCCAGAAAGGAGCACAGCAGCTCTGATTCCAGCCTAGAACAAATCTTTTCCCTGGGAAGGGAACATCTTCATGGCTGCCTCAACTCATCCCTCTCCTACCTGCAGCGACACCAGGAGCCTTCACATCAGGTGACACTGGGACAGTCACTCATCCTCGGGGAGAGGCTGAAACCCAAACAGAGCTGGCACTGGAGCTGCACGCCCACCTTCCTGGCAGGGAGGGTGTCAGCTCCGCTCCTCGGGGTGCCCAACGCCCTCCCTGTGGGCTGCCTGAGGAAAAATAAATCACATTTCCTGAGGAAATCAGGGTTTGGTGTCTTTGTTTTCATGGCACAATGGAACAGAACAAGGCGTTCTGAAAAGGACGTTAAAAAAAGCAACAACCCAAGGCAGAGGATGGGTCAGAGACGGCACCTGAAGCGATGGAGGAGATTGAAGCTGGAATTCTCTCCCTTCTGGGAGGATGCAAGGAGGCTCAGCTGGATCACTGCTATCCCAAGGGAATGTCCTGCTCCTAAAGCTGCCTGTCCATAAATACACAACAAGCTTAGGATAACTCTGGTCTGGCACCCAAGGTGAATTTCTGGGATCTGGGAATGGGGCAGGGCAGAACTGGGCACTGGGCTCTTCCCCAGGCCAGGGGAAGGAACACCAACAGCTTCAGCTTTTCACCTCCTGCCTCACACTGCACCTTCTGCCAAGAGCAGTTTCCAAGCCATAAACACTCCACTTCCCTGAAAGCTTTGTTTCTGAGAGACAAACCCTCTGCACCAGCAGGTTTTCCTAAGGAAAACACCTCCCCGGGTCCCCGAGGATGTGCAGCGTGTGCACAGGAGACAGACAAATTCCCTCTCCAAACCCTGGGAAAGACTCAGGGAACAGCTCAAGGCATCCGAGGCGAAACACCTCCAGTTCCCAGCAAATTTATCACAAGTGAGAACACAGCAAAAGCCAAAATTGCTTTGCAAGGTGGCAATTTATAGCCAGGCTGAGGCCTCGGTTCCGTGTCAGTGCCGAGTTTAGCACATTCCCTCTGCCCCAGGCACTCATTCCCCTTCCCCACCTGAGGATTCCTGTCTACCAAGTTCCTCCCACACGGAAAAACAGGCAGGAAAACATCTCTGCTGCAATCCCAGCCCCTCAGCCTGTTGTGTAAGCAGACAGGCCCCAGCTGAAGCACAGACGCTGCTGAGCTCCCTGCAGTCCCAGCGCCTCCATCCCAATTTCCCGGGATATTCCCAGAGCAGCCCCGCGAGGTTGGATCCGCAGGCGAACGCCCACTGCTGCTCGGAGCCGTCCAAGCTGCTCTAATCCGATCAGGCCCACTCTGTGTTTGCCACCAGCTCTGCAAACCCACAGCACCTCCCCCCTGCTCCCACACACATCTGGTCACCAGCACTCCCCTTCCCAAACAAACTCCAGGCAGCAGAGCCAACTTCCCCGGGTTTGGGTTTATTTATTGATTTTCCTGCCATCTCTGCGCTCCAGCTGCCTCATATCCCATAAATTGTGGCCGTTCCACAGCTGGATGTGCCCTGTCAGGGGTAGGAAATGCTCCTGAAGGCTCAGCAGGGCTCAGCCCCTCTGTTTGGCACTGAAGGATTCCCACCCAATGGCAGCTTCAACGAATTCCTATTCCAACTCCAAAGGAAATTCCAGGGTGGGCAGCCCTTACAGGACCCACACACAAAGGAAATCCAAGGAGCTCAGCCCAGCTCTCAGTCCCATAATCCACACCTCTCCTTGGATCAGAGCCTCCCTGGGGATTTATCCCAGTTAAAGCTGGCACTGCAGCAGCTGAAAGGTGCAACAATGCAGCACAAAATGGGAAAAAGCTGGGATGCTTAAAGCCAACAAATCTCGCAGATGGAATTGAGCTGAGTTTTAGGGTCCAATGTGAAGTGGGGCCTGTTTGTCCTGGAGGTTTCCCCAGGAAAACCCCACACCAGCACCAGGTAATTCCCTTTCCAAGGGAAAGTTCTCTTTCCAAGGGAAAGATCCCTCTCCAAGGGAAGATGGTCAGTTCTGCTGCTGCCCCAGGTCTGTCCCAGCTGGTCCCACACAATCAGCTCATGGACAACTTTAAATGAAGCTCCTCATCCCCTGATTGGAGCCCACTCCAGAGCAGAGGTGCATCCCATCGGAGCAGGTTGTTTTTGGGGGAATTTACAGGGATTAAACCATCCTGGGGACACCCAGGGCACACTTAGGACAGGCTGAGGTTCTGCAGAAGGAAACAGGCTGGGGAAGAAGCCAGAGTTTTGGGGAACTCCCTGCTCTTCAGCCAGCTGAGGGGGCAGAGCAAAGCTCGAGTTTGTATCAGACTAAAGAGAATCCCCAGCTTTGCAGAAGGAAGCAGGGATTGCTCCCAGAGATTGTGGAAATAAAAATCATTAAAATCCCCATCAGCTTCAGGAAGAGATTTGCTTTTTATAAACAAACCTCCATTTATTTATTTTTAATTGAGACAGATGATCCACAGAGCCGGGTCCTTCAGAGCTGCAGCTCTCCCAAGTAAAGGGAAAACCTGGCAGCAGCTGCTTCTCCATCAGGGAATGTGGCAGGACAAGGTCCCTGGAGCTGCAGCCAGGACCCCCCACCTGGCCCAAATATTCCTGGGTGCCCTAAAGCCCCTCCCTGAGGCAGCTCCAATGCCCAGTGCCTTTGGAAGGATCAGGATCAGGAGGGAAACAAATGTTTGGTCCCAACCCCATAAATCTGCTCGTGGATGTTTCCACCCTCCCCTCCAAGTGACCGAGGAGATCACGTTGGTGTCACAGGAGTGCCAAAGCCTCTCAGTCCTCCAACACAAGGATCAACAGATTCTCAGAAGACAATTTGTGTGGCCACCCACTGCAGGGAGGGGAATGGTATCAGCCTCTATCTCACACGAATGTGCTGGGACTTCTTATCAGCTGCGTTTGTCGGTCTCTGGTTTCTGCAGCAAGTGGTACAAATACTCCAGAAAGTGCTGGATTCTAGCAGACCCCAGCTTCTGTAGGAAACCTCGCCTAAAAATCCCAACAAACCACTCCGTAACAGTTGAGAGGCACTGGAAACCACCGTAAATTCATTTGGAACAAGAGCTACAAGTGCAGAGCCCGCCCTTACAGACAGCGGGCAGGCAAAACCAGGAAAGGACATGGGAAAACTAAATGGATTTTGAGTGATCATAAAATCACTTTATCAAGCCTTAGCCTGTGGGGCTTTAGCTGTTCTCAGGCTGGTCACAGAGCTCTGCTGTGTGGGAGGGGGTGTTTCATTTCACCTGCTTGTTCAGCTGTTTTTAGGCCCTGGTCAACACCAAAGCTCAGACAGATGTGGGGCGCAGCAAACACAGCAATTCCATCCTGCTTAACCAACGAAGCCCCGGAGCTTTCTGGGGGACAATCCTTCCTCTTTCCAGGCACAACATCAAACACCAGCACAGTCACACACACTTTAATCAGTGCCATTTCTGCAGCAAAGCAGCCCTGAGGGATGGGAGGGGATGGAAGGCACAGTTTGATCCTCACAGAGCACAGCAATTCCTATTTGAAGTTCCTGTGCCACTCAGTGAGCACCAAGGAACGCTCAGGACAGCAAAAGGAACGAGAAAAGGCCTAGGCCCAGTCTCATCTCTCCTTCTGAGAGCAGCTGGCTGATTTCAGAGTCAAATCTGTATGGTTGTGTCACCAGCATTCCGAAAAAGCCAGGTCTGAAGACCCTGGGTACACAACTGAGCTCTTGAACTTCCCTGCACACCCCAGCAATCCCAAAGCCCTGGAAGTAGGGTGGATGCAACACCACAGGCTGCAGCACAGCAATTCAACCCCAAACACCGGTGGTTTTTCCACCAGAAACAGCCCAGTTCCCCTTTTGGGTGCTGCTCCTGCATTTCTGGGGCTGATCAGGGGTTTTGGGATGTGCAGAAGGGCCTTGTGCCGACCCCACTGATCCCAAGCCTTCGGCCACACCTCCACGAGTTTCCTGCAGCACCTTCCAGCTCTGCAGCGCCCATATTCACACACTTGCAGGTATTTCACACCTCGCAGGCCTCTTGTCACGTCTGCCCCAGCTGGTGCCAGGCTGACAGAGCCCCAGTGCCCCCAGCCTCTCAGAACGTCACCCAGTGGGTTTTGTTTCCTGCGCAGAGCAAAACTCACGACTGTTTTATTTCTTTGTGCTCCCTCTCCGTGCGTGGCTCAGGCAGCCCCTTCTCCTTCTGCTTGCCCATCTGGGGGTGGGAGGGAGCACCTACCTTCCCACAGTGGCAGATGCCTCCTGAATTCCAGGATGGAACCCAGCCCTTCCCAGCGCAGGGGCTGGAGAGCTCTGGAGCCCTGGCTGAGGTTTTGGTGAGACGACCCCAGGGAGGCTGGGAATGTGAAATTCCAGCTGCTGAGCTCAGCTGGAGTGGGTGCAGCTGTTACTGAGCCACGAGAGGAGCGTTCCCATTGCTGTCTGGGCATCACAGCCACCATTCCTCAGGTTTAATGGAGCTGCTGCCTCGTTTGGGCTCATTAGAAACCCCCACATCGCTTTTCTCACCCTCCTCAGAACTAAAACCTTCCCTAGTTCTAAATTTAAGCCAAGCCTAACGCAACTCACCCAGCGCCAGCATCCTAAGCAGCACAGCAATGACACCGGCGGCTCCAATCGAGCCCCGTGGGGACCATCCCCAGTTTGTTTTCCAGGAATACAACATTCCCAGGCAAATGCTTCCCTCCCTCCCTGGCACTCTTTGTGCTCTCCAGGGCTATGGAAACGCTTCCCTCCGGGGAGCAGGTGCCATATGGGCGTGTAGGCTCAATTAGCACATGCTGACAGATAGCAAGACACTTCAAAAAAGATTAAAAAAAAAAAATCCCAAGCCTTGGCAAGCTCGGAAAGTTTCTCTATTGATTATGTCATGTTGCATCTTGTGGTGCCTTAACTTCCGAGGTTTGCTGGGAAAGAAAGGAAAAAAATCAGAGGAGAGAGGGAAAGGAAAAGATGGAGCGGGCTCCTGAAGGAGGCAGAGGGATGGGAGGGAGCAGCAAAGCCATGGAGGAGCTTCTTGCCAGGTTCCCCTGCCAAGGGTGGGCACAGGCCCTTCCCGGAGCAGACGTTTCATTACTCACACATCTCTGACTGCCCAAACTGATCTTAAAGCACTTTGGCATGTCCCGAGGGTCATCAGGGACGGCTTCCTCCCTGCATCCTTAATGGAACGGCTCTTAACCAAAATTAAACCGGAATGCCTTAATAGCTTCTGAAAATTGACAAATCTGGAAGAGCTGATTTCTTATTCCCCTCCTGCCCATACAATTAGAACAGGAGAAAACAGCGAGGCTTTCTCTCTGAAGTGCTGAGGAATCTTCAAAACTTCTCCAGGAGCCCAAAAAGAGCAGAATCCCCTCCCTGATGAAAGACCTGACCCCAATTTCAGGGACCCCACGGTGGCAAAGCAAACCCAGAAACGGTGGCTGCTTCTCCCAGTTGGAAAATTGGGGTTGGGGTGAGGAAAAGGTTCATCCCCTGCTCTGTCACAGATGGATGAGTCACTAAATTGCTCCCAGCTGGGAAGAGCACTGGGTTGTGTCCCTGATCCCGCAGCCAGGGCCAGCTGGGGCTGGCATGGGACCCCTTCCCTCCTGGAAAACCAACACCTGCCCCTGCAGACACAGCCCTGGCCTTCACAGCACAGAGGGACTGAGAACAGCCCTCCCCAAGCCCACCTGGGTGGCCTAGAAACCACTTCCGATCCTCACCCTGGAGTTTGGGTGCCTGGAGCCCTCAGGGAAGGCTGGAAGGGTTTCTGAGACATGAATTGGGTGCTTTTTTATTGGGATGAAGCACAAGATGCTCTTTTTTCTGGGAGAGTCCCGTGCTCTGCCTCTCAGCCCGTGAATTTATGGAATTTGAATTCCAAATTGATGGGGAGGGAAGGCACGAGCTGAGCAGGGAGCAGCTGATGCAGCCAGGCAGGACAGAGCACGGACACTGCAGCAGCTCAGGGCTCTGCATTCCTGACTCATCCAGCAGGAGCAAATGGAGGAAGTCACTGTGAAAACCCAGGAGGAATCAAACGCCACTGCAGTGATCTGACGAGCACAGCTTCCCTCCTCCAGAAACAGCACCCAGCTCCTCTCCGCAGGGTTTTGCCATGGAATCTATTCCTGCTCTGGGGCTGTGAACACCACATGTGGCACCTGCACAGGTGAGAGCTGGAGAGCCACAAAAAGGCTTTTCCCTCCTGCCTCTCTGCCATTAAATGAAAGGATGAAACCCATCCCCTCCACGTAAATACCAAACGTGCTCAGGAAAGGAAACAACAAACCCTGGCTGGCCCATCCCATGCTGAGCCTGCAGGGGCCCGGGGAACCAAATGCCAGAATAAATAAGCACTTGGAGGTGTTAATGGCCTTGTGACAGCAAGGGGGGAATTGGATGTGGGAGAGGCACGTGTGGCCCCGCAAACAGAGCTGCCCCACAGGCAGCACCACCTGAGCCACCAGCACCTCCCTCTCTGCTCCAAATAAGCGTGGTGTGTTCAATTTATCCTGGATGGCAACGAGCCGAGCAGCTGAGACTCACAGCGAGGGCACAGCGCACCACAAGGGCTCAGGTCCAGAGGGTGTTGGGCCCTTCCTGATGTCACCTCAGTGCTTAAATACGGAGCTGTGGCTCTGGGGACTTCAAAGCTCCGAGGAGGTTCAGTGTCCCTGCACTAAAGGTGCTGTTAAAACTACAAAGACTCAGCCACTTGCGGCCCAGCACTCAGGGAAATAGCTGGGGACTTGCTGATCAAACAGCAGCAAGCAGAGAGCCCCTGCCCTGCTCCTGAAATCAAGCTGGGAACCTCTCAGCCACCTTTACAGGAATCAGTCTGAGGGAAGGGATTTGAAGATCAAGGAATTGTCTCACATCTGATGGTGGGGACCAGTGAGCTCTTCCAGCTTTGATGGAAGAGCAAAGGGGAGCCATCCTTGGCTGTTTGGGAGGGGCTGTGGAAGGAAATGAATTTCTTAGGTTGGACGAGCACAGGGACACTGCAGAGCACATTTCCAGGTTGTCTCCCAAAACCTGCTGTAAAGCCTGTGGCAAGAACCTCAGCCTGTGCCACATGGGCTGTAAGTGATCTCTGCTGCAGCCCTGCCACTCTCACAAACATTCCTCGTGCCAGAAGTTCTCCCACCCGGTGCTCAGCTCCCTCCCCGCTGCCTCACTCCCTTCGTGCCAAGAAACGCACAGAGAAAGGGCTCAGACAGGAGCAGTTGTTTATCCCCGAGCGGTGCCTGAGCCTGGATTCCCTGGCAGCTCCTTCCCCCTGTGGTTTCTGTGCTGCACAGATGTTCCAGGGACGCCTCTTTGCCTCCTCAAGTGCCTCAGCGCACAGCTGGTCCCTGTATGGGCATTGTCCCCCGGCTCTCCTGCTGTCACCGGCACAAGGGGGCTGCTCTCCTCCTCCTCCTCCTCCTCCTCCCTCAAGCCCTCCACCTCCCAGTTGATGCCAAACTCTCGAAATTAAGGTTATTTCCCTCCCTTGCCTTGTCTGTGGGATTTTTTTTGCCCACGTTTCCCCCACAGATTCCAGAGCCTTCATCCCATTCTTGCTGCTGCGCCAACTCCATCGATTCCACCCGCCCGGAGAGGCTGGGGGAGAAACTTCCAGCAGATTTTGGTGCAATGGCCTGGAGTAAAATTCCATTAGGGCTGAGATCCAGCAGAACACCGGCATTCCCGTTGTTCCCATAAGAAACAGCTGCGGGGAACTTAGCAAGGCACGACAGTGGTGGGTGGTGCCTGCACCGCGCAGTCAGACAGGAGATAATTCACCTCTCCCTGCCAGGCCCGACCAGAATCACTTCAAAAAGTGCTGTCAAACAAGAACCTGTGTTGATGGGATCAATTGTTGCCCTTCCCTGGGAAAATGGTAACTGAGATATAAAGCAAAATTGCTGATTTAAGCAGCTGTGCACAAAGCCTTGTGTTCTGCTGCACCAATGACTCCGGGGTAAACCGAGCTCCTCTGCCGCGTTGGGTTACATTTTAGCCATATCCCCAAAATACCAAATTCCTTCAGTTTGATTACCATTGAAAAGAAATCTGTTAGAGGGGTATTTTCCTGACACGGAGTTCCAGAGCAGTAGATTTTTTAGGGATGTAATTATTCCAGCTCCTCGTCACAGAAGCACAAATCCAACCTGCAGAAATTGTCCTACCACAAGGCCCACGGAACCCAGCCGATGTTAACCATCAGCAGGGCTCCGTTGCCAGCTTTTGCACCTGAACATGGTCATATCAGCTATTCCTTTTTTATATTAAAGCTGGATCTTCGGGAGACAATTCCTTCCCTCGGCAACTCTGGTTAATGGGAACTCCCTGGAATTTTCCAGTCCCACATCCATTATGGATGAGATTATGATCTGCTCAACAACAACGGGGAAAAAATGAGAGAGACAAAAAGATTTGTTTTGGGAAAGATTTCCTTGCGTTCCCAGGGAAAAACCACACAATATACATGGAAAAATATGCTTGGAATAACACCTCAAGTCATCTTCCATGGGATGCCAGAATCTGGTTTGGTGTTTTGGAAAGAACTGAATTTTGCAGAACAACACTGAAATACCCCTGGTTTGGGTACCTGTGAGCAGCTCTCCCTCGGAAAATGTAAATTATAGATTTCCCTGCTTTCCCAGCAAGCGAAGTTCTGTAAACCAGGCTTAGCTTCAGCTTTAAATGAATGTTTACATTGATAAGTAAATTGAAAATTACATCTCCTGCATGCATTACCCACGCTAATTCCACAGGCCTGGCTGCAAATATTGACAGAGCTCTAACTCATTCATTAGCCCAGATACTTACAGATCATTTGGATACTCCCAGTTTATGTCAGCTCCATTTTCAATGCTGGGATCAGGCACGAAAGGGCAGCAAAGCACCTGAAACTTCAGCGTTTCTGCTTCCCACTGCCAAGGCAGGAACATGGTTGTGGGTGTTCAGGCTGAGGATGGAGATTTAACTAATTCTGGCACCTTATGGAGCTGCTGTTTTCTACCTTCCCCCAAAAGCAGCTGCCCCTTCCCATTCCTGACCTTTTCCCAGTCCATTTGCAGCTGGATTCACCAACTGGAAGCACAAACAGGGAATGTGGCGCAATGAACTGGGAAGCTGCTGAAGGGAACAGAATGGTTGAGGTTGGAAAAGACCTTGAGGATCATCGAGTCCGACCATGACCCAGCACCACCACGGTCAGGACCAATCTGTGTCCCCAGGTGCCACATCCAGAGGTTTTTTGGACACTTCCAGGGATGGGGACTCCACCACCTGAACAGGCAGGGCTGGGCAGGTTTAGAAACTTGTATTAATCAAACTAATTGCAGAAGGAAGGGATTTAATGCACCACCAGGAGATGTTGGTGTATTAAGTCCTGGAAGCTGTTACTTTCAGGGATCCCACTGGATCTATTCCCTCCTGGTGCAGGACTGGGATGTCCTTTCTCACACCATGAGCAGTGCTTGGCTTTTTCCACACTGCAAGTATTTCACTGGGAGCTCTCTCCCAATGCAGCACCAGCAGTGCCACTGCAATCCAGAATTGGATTCCACATAAAATGCGACATAAACCCGGGATATACTGTAATGCTGACTACAGACAGACACTGGGGGTAACCCTTGCTGCTCTATAAACTGGTTTTATTTTAAAAAGTGCATCTATGATCATAAAATCCTATTATATTCCAAGCTGGAAGGGACCCACGAGGATCATCAGTGGGAATTGTTACCGGTGCTCTTAAAACCCCAAAGGTCAGAGGACGTTTAATAATGTTTCTGAATAGATTTTTAAATGATATGCTCAGTGCTGGCCATTGTTTCTGCTATAATCTCTGGGGTTTTAGGTGTAAAAGCACCTAAAACAGGTCATCAGGAAAGGAATCAGTAATTGTAATGTGGAATCAAAAAAGGAAATAATCACCATTCCTGCCCCCCCCCGCCTCCAAATCTTCTGAGTTCTCTCATCAAACTGCTGGTGGTTTGAACAAAAATGAGTTGTAATTTGTTTGGGTTTATTTCTCAATCTTTTGGCCACTTTAGGCAGGAATTTTGAGCATCACAACCTTCACAGGACCCCTGGAACCAGCCCTGCCTCCAGCAGGGACAATGTGAGGGAGCTGTTGGGATTTTCGCATGGACGGGGCAGGACATTCCACTGCCCATCATTTCACTGCCACTTCTCTGAGAAACACGTACAGATCTCTGTAAACTCCCCCTTGAGGGTAAAATAAATGAATTTAGGCTTCCCCAAGAATGTTCAGCAAAAAGTTTACCACGAAGTAAAAGCCAATATTGAAAATCATTTCAAGGAGGGCCCAAACATTTGATGGACACAATAGAAAGAGCCCAGAAAAGAGCTGTCGACATTTCTTTAGGATTCTTTCAGAGCTAAACTTGCAGGAGCCATTGATTTTTTGTTTTCTTCACAGGTATAGATATACTATTTAATACAACCCAACAGTTTGTAAACCAACTTTCTCGTGCTTCTGAAATATTGATGGCTTTTAGAAGGTTGGAAACTTGACTGAAAAAACTCAGTTCCACATATGAGGCCTAAAATGCTGCAGCTAAATCTATACCAAAGCACCAAAAACCCCCCAAACAAGCCACATTTTTCTTAACTGCTGCTTTTTATGGCTTTTAAAAGCTGACATTCGTCAAGCTCTCCCTGAAAAAAAAATCCCCCAAAAAGCCAACATGTTTTTTCTTTCCCTTGCTTAAATGGGACTCGTTGTCTTTTCCCAAACTTTCCTTCTTGCTGGTTCAAAAATGTTCACGTTAGGCCTCTTTAATTGAATAACATCACTCCTGCTCTGGCCCAAAAATCAATTACTTCAGAGAACACATGGAGAAAATTTGGTCTAAACAAGTCTGCAATAATCCTGACACGAAGTTGTCAGCTTCCACTGTGCCTCAAAAGGCTTTTATAATAATATTTCCATATTTCCACAGGAATAGAGATGCTTTTGCAGGGAAGGAATCCACTGTGCTGTTATTTACACTAAAACAACCACTAATATTCCAATATAAATATTCATAGCTGAGGTTCCAGCCTTCCTTCCTTTCCCTGGGATGGTTACAGAGCTGGGATTCACAGGAGAGGGGACAAATATTGAGGGGGCCTCGAGCTCTCCTGGGGTCCCCTGTGCCATCAGGGGAGTGTGTGACACCCCAGCCCCCTCCCAAATTGCTCACGGGACACTGGGGAGCCCCTGAGCAAGGAGCTCAATATAATAAAATATAAATTATTGGAGTTGAAAGCAATCTTCACTCTCTGGTGCTGCAAACCAGCTTTTCTCAAAGGGTTTTCTACAGTTTGAAGGGTGAGACCAGGGCTACATAAATCCCACGCAAATATTCCCAAGAGTAAACCAGGGTTACAAAAATCCCACCTGAAAATTCCCTCAAACAAACCAGGGCTAAACTAATCCTACCCCAAAACCCCCCAGAACAAAGCGGGGCTAAAAATCTGCCAGAATTCTGTGTACTGGTCACGCACACGAGAGGGAAAAGCTTCTGATGTTTTCCATGGATGCTCCCCACATAATTTAATTCTGAGGAAGTGAGCGCGGAAGAGGCAGAACTCGGAGGGAAAAGCACTTAAAACTTGATGGATTCAGCCTCTGGAAGAAGAAAAGGGAGGATAACTGGAGTTTATAGCACAAATCCCAGCTGCTTTGGGCCTTTCCAGCCCTCCCAATCCATCAGTGCTGTTACCAGCGAAGCCTTTTCAGCCACTGGCACAGGGCGGGTTTAGCATCCGCCTGATCCCAGCCTCGTTCCCTGTGGAATCCCCACACCTGTGGAACAGCTGCTGGTCTTTGCAGCAGGATTTTCCTCACCTGACAAGTCAAAAAACTGCTGAGAATTCAGCTTTGCGTTCGAACAGCCACACCCTGGGCCTGCTCCTGCCCAGCACGGCCAGCTCTGCCCTGGCTGCTGCCCAAAATCCACTCTGTGCATAAAAATGAGCAGAAGCATCACATAAAAGTGGAGGGTCAGCTTTTAAAACCCACCCTGAAGGGTTCAAAAACAAGCAGAGCTGGCACTTCATGATAGGATTTATGGGCAGGGTGAGATTTGTTCGAATGTTGGACTTGGAGGCCTTTTCCAGCCTTAATGATCCAACAATAGGGTTCCTGCTGGGGTGAAAACTCACATCCCTTTTTTAACCTTATCCCAAAATACAACTGGTCTAAAGGCCCTCTGGACCTGATGCCAGTGAGATGCTTTTCCTTTGCTGCCAGCAGCTTTCCTCCCTCAATTTCCACCCTTTATTTCCCACACCACATCTGGCTGCTAAATTCAGACCTGTGCCTGCATTTTCCTGCACTTCTTAAGCTATAAACTGATTTTCTTCCTGATGGGCACAGACAGAAATTCCCTGAACACGGGGCTCGAGGGCTGAGCAGCTCCAACCTTAACGAGGCGTTCACAGCACCAGGTCCTGTGCAGCTCTAACAAGCAGCCCTTTATCATCTCCATCAGTTAATTTAACTCTGAGCCTTCAGATGCTGCAGCACAGACTTGTTTTACTTCATCTACATCTCTATCGACCTGTCTGTCATTTACATTATTTATCAAAGCCTGGCAGAGCGTGCAGAGCTCCACCAAAAACCTGCTGGAACTGCCAGGCCCTGCCCAGACAAGCTGCTCTTCAAAGATACAAGGTTTGACATGAGAGGAAGGGCAGGTG
Source organism: Corvus brachyrhynchos (assembly GCF_000691975.1). NCBI lineage: Eukaryota > Metazoa > Chordata > Aves > Passeriformes > Corvidae > Corvus > Corvus brachyrhynchos. Next base: position 201,977 of record NW_008236162.1, read on the forward strand.
TGGCACAGAACACCTGCCACAGGTGCTGGACAGGACAAATTCCATGTTTTTCAGTGTAATACATCGATCATGTCAGGGCTGAGGTCAGGGATGCTGAGGAGGAAGGGATGGCTCCCTGCAGTGCTTCCTGAAGCTTTCCCAGCTTTTAAACTCATTTTATTGCCCAAAATACCTGACATTTCCTGGGGGCGCTGCCCAGGGCTCTCATGGAAGGTGTGCTCTGCGTGGTTATTGCAGCAGGAGGCTGAAAAGGCCCAGCAATCACAGCAGCCCCGAGGGTGGGGGTTTCGCCGAGGCCTGAGGCTTGTACACAAATCCGACCTGAAAATTCCCACAAACAAAGCAGGGCTGCACGATTTCCATCCAGAAACTGCCACAAACAAAGCAGGGCTGCACGAATTCCATTCTGAAATTGCGACAAACAAAGCAGGGTGACACAAATCCCATCCAGAAATTGCCAAAAACAGAACAGGGCGACACGAATCCCATCCAGAAATTGCCACAAACAAAGCAGGGCTGCACGATTTCCATCCAGAAATTGCCACAACAAAGCAGGGTGACACGAATCCCATCCAGAAATTGCCACAAACAAAGCAGGGTGACACAAATTCCATCCGGAAATTCCCACAAATAAAGCAGGGTGACACGAATTCCATCCAGAAATTGCCACAAACAAAGCAGGGCGACACGAATCCCTCCCAAAAATTCCCAAGAACAATCCAGGGCTACACAAATCCTGCCTGAAAGTTCCAAAGAGTAAAACTGGGCCACCAAATCCTACCTAGAAATTCCCCATAGTAAAACAAGGCTACACAAATCCTGCCTGGAAATTCCCAAGAATAAACCAGAGCTACACAAATCCCACCCAAATTTTCCCACAAAGAAAGCAGGGCTACACAATTCCCTCCTGAAAATCTCCAAGAGTAAACCAGGGCTACACAAATCCCCCCTGAAAACTCCCACAAACCAAGCAGGGCTACACAAATCTTGCCCAAAAATTTCCAGGAACAAACCAGGGCTACATAAACCCCACACGAAAATTCCCTGGAGTAAAATGGGACCACCAAACCCTACCTGGAAATTTCTCATAGTAAAACAGGGCTACAAATATCCCACCTGAAAATTCCCAAGAGTAAACCAGGGTTACAAAAATCCTACTTGAAAACTCCCACAAACAAAGCACGGCTACACAAATCCCACCTGAAAATTCCCAAGAGCAAACCAGGGCTGCAAAAATCCCACCTGAAAGTTCTGACAGACAGTCCAGGGCTACACAAATCCCACCCGAAAATTCCCAAGATTACAACAAGGCGACAGAAATTCCATTTGAAAATTCCCAAGATTAAAGAAGCGCTACCCAAATCCCGCCTGAAAAATTCTCTTAAAGCAAAACACACGGCTACACAAAATTTCCTTTTTCAGAACAGTTTCAGTTTGCTGCAATTGTCAACCTAAAACTTTATTAAATGGGAATAAACCACCAATTCCCTGCCACCAACCCAAAGATCCTGGAGTGAGTGTCCAGGTTTGTAACTTTGTACTCTGGTATCCTCTTCTTGACTGAAGTTGATGGATTTTAATTTATTTATCCAACTTCACCGGGCATTATCACATCTCTGAATGTTTCTATCACCCATCACATAATAGCTAAACCCACTTTAAATAACTTAAATAACTTCTTGCACCTTAAGAAACCTGTATAAAACCAATAAGCAGAGAGGGATGCACACTCTACCCAATTAGTACAAGCTATTTTCATTTCTACAGTTCTAAACCCAGCTCCAGTTAGAACTTTAATGAGTTTAGGCAACAAGAGCCCCACGCTGATCACTGGACCAGAATGAAATTCAAGCACTACTTCAGAACTAATTTGCACAGAGAAATATAAACCAGGAGGCATTTGCATCTCACCAGGGGCAGTGCCAGTTCTTTAAAGATTAATACCTCCTTATTTCAGCTGATTTTAGAAGGAGAAGGAGGTGACCAGAGCCCCCCCAAGCAGAGCAAGGAGCTTGTGATAAGCTCCAGATGAAGGGATTCAACCACTAAACCAAGCCTAACAAACCTTTTAAGACCCTCACCTGGGTCTTAAAAAGCTGCTGCAAATTTGGGGTGTTTCTTTTTAATCAATGTAAAAACCCTTTGGTGAGGCAACTTTAAACTTTCTTTTAAACATGTTTTAATAATTCAGTGTCTACAGAATGTTTTCTAAGACCTCCAAAGCTCTCCAGAAAGCACAGGATGGACTTAAACCACTCCCAGCTTTCCAGCAGGCTCAGCACCTCTGTGAGGCTCCCTCTGAGGGTTCACCCTCGGTGTTTCCAGCTCTTCTTGGTCATGGACAGGTTGGAGAGAGCCCAGAGGAGGCCTCAGGGTGCGCAGAGGGATGGAGCAGCTCTGCTGCGAGGAAAGTCTGGGAGAGCTGGGATTGTTCACCTGGAGAGGAGAAGCTTTGGGGTGACCTCACTGTGGCCTTCAAGGACCTGAAGGAGCTGCAAGAAACATGGAGAGGAAATTTCCAAGGGCCTGGAGGGACAGGACACCAGGAATGGCTTCCCACTGCCAGAGGGAAGGGATAGATGGGATACTGGGAAGGAATGAGGGGGGTAAGGGTGGGGAGGGGCTGGGATGGAATTCCCAGAGCAGCTGTAGCGATCCCTGGATCCCTGGAAGTGCCCAAGGCCAGGCTGGAGCCCCCTGGGACAGTGGGAGGTGTCCCTGGCCATGGCAGGGGTGGCACTGGGTGGGATTTAAGGTCCTTCCAAGCCAAACCATTCCAGGATTCCATGATTTAGTCTTGCAGGGAGAGCAGAGGGAGGGAACAGCTCATTCCTGGAGACACTCAGGGTTATCCTGCCGATCCCAATCCTGCTCCAAGGGGTCTCCAAGGACGATGCACAAACCAGGGGCAGATCCAGCTCTGGGCAGAACTGGGACTGTGAACAGCCAGGCCTGGCCCCAGCCTGAGCAGGAATTCCAGCCCCTCAAGCATGGGGCTGGAGAGAAAGTGAACTGTAAATCATTCCCAAGGCACTTGCAGATAAAGCCTAAACTAATTAATATCAGAATTATTGATGCACAGCAAATATTTTGCAACGAATTTATCTGAAACTCTGCCACCACTTCCCATTTTCCAGCATTGATTTATAAATCACTGAACAAACAGTGGCATGTCCAATAAATACTTTATGAATGTTTGCCAGCCATTTATCTTACATAATATGATATAAATACATTGCAAATACCACAATGTTTGAGGAGACTGTTTATAAATTACAACTTGAATATCATCAACAGTTTATGGGAGTGTTGCTCCCTTTGTCCAACACGAGGAGTTTAAAAGGGATTTTCCATCCCAGGCCATTCTATGATTTTATGACATGACTTTTATGATGTATTTCGCTCTAAAGTATTGTGACCACATTCTCTATCCCAGCAGAACACTGACATCACTGTGTTTGCCAACCTGCCCTCTCTTTCAACCCTAAATCTCAGGAGAATTTGGGAGGAAAATGCTTTCTTTTCCCTCCTTCATCAGCCTCTCAAGATGCCCTGGATCCTGCTGTTCCGAGCACACCCTTTTAGCAACGAGAGCCCTCCAGAGCACTGGGGAGCCCGAGGCACTGATTGAAAGTCACGAGCTGCTGGAGTTTGTGCCTTATCAACTTGATTTTCCTTTGCCTTTTTAATACACAAAATATCACTGGGGGGTGGCAGGGGAGGGGGGCAGGCACAGAGCCTGGTTTGACTTTGTCACTGATTTCTGTCTCACTCACACCAAAAGTTGTCACCGAGACCAAGCTTGCAAAGAGCTGGGTTTAAGGTGTAGGCTCGGCCTTGGAAAGCTCCCACTTACAGCCAGGAAGGAATGGAAGAGTTAAATGCATTCCTGAAGTGTCCCAGTAAAGCAGAGACTCCACAGAGGTGAGGCAGCAGGACCCCCCAAGCTCCTGCAGGGCCCCTGCTCCACTCTTTTCCCACAGTTCCATAGGAATGCCACAGGAACGGGATCTGCTCCCCGGCCAGGTGGCAGCTGAGCACCTGCACCTCACCTGGGGGAGAGGCAGTAACTCCTGACTTACTCAAGGCTGCCTTGCAGGTGCTGCTGCTGAGTTTGGAATGACTCTGTTCCTTTCCTGCCCAATTCTGGGTAAATCCTGGAGGAAAAAAATTCCAGAAATTACTAAAAGAAGCGTGGATGGACTTGGCAGTTTAATTGTGCCTGTTTAGAGAACTTGTCTTACCTGTAGTTCAATCCTGCAACTTTGATAAACATTAAATTATATAAAGATATTGCTCAGTTAATTGTTGAAGTCACCTAAATAATTCATGGGATCACAGAACCTTGGAATGTTTTGGGTGGGAAAGGGCCTTAAAGCCCACCCAGTGCCACTCCTGCCATGGGCAGGGACACCTCCCACTGTCCCAGGGTGCTCCAGCCTGGCCTTGGGCACTTCCAGGGATTTCCTTATTGACCCTTCTGAGGTTTTCTGTTTAACCCTCACAGTGTGGGGTCAGGCTGAAATGTTTTTAATCAGAGAATCATGGAATGGTTTGGGTTGGAAGGGACCTGAAAAATCCATTTCCAACCCCTTGCAGGGACACCTGCCCCTATCCCAGGTTGCTCCAAACCCCGTCCAACCTGGCCTTGGACACTTCCAGGTATGGGGCAACTGCAGCTTCTCCCCCAAAAGGGGCTGCTTTATTCTTATTCGCCACTGGTAATGACACTTTTTAAAATCAAGATACTCAAGTCTCCTCTTCCCAGTGACGAGCAGGGTCTGCGGGGATCAGAACATTTCCTGCCCTTGCCCTGAGGAATGGCTGGTGTGTCCCTGAAATCTGTGTTCCTCCATTTTCTGGGGATCAAGGAAAGATCTTAATTCCTGCCCTCCGACAAGCCCAAACTCCAAGTCAGTCTGAGCCTTCTTTATTGCTCCCACTCTTATGAGGAAGGCATTAATATCAGACAGGTAATTTATTTTTCTTAATTTAAGGCAAGGTTCCAGCTTGATGGACTCACAGCCCCACCAACCCCCCCTTCCATTCTACAGCTTTAAAAGTGACAAGTGACATTTAAAGGAGCCAAAACCACCCCAAAATTAATAACTTTCAATACACACTGCATTAGACCCTTAAATCTTCATGCAGCTTGAAAATATCTATAAAAGCACTAGATTTGCCATGGCCAACGTGCCAAATTCCTTCAGGGACTTTTTCCAGTAGGGAGTCAGGATGAAATTGTGTTTATCAATCTTCGGAACACTTGCAATTCATTACGGAAAAGGGCAGCTTATTCCGAAAGATTTTCAAATCTCACAGCGAAATATTGCCAGCCTTGGAAATAACTCTGAACAGGAGAAGGGCTGGGACAGCCTCTGGGATGCAGATCCCACCCCAGCATTCCCAGGACAGGGGAATTTCAGTGCCCCATGGACAGCTGGAAGATGGTTTTGAGTGAGGGAGAAAAGCAGGAGCCAATTTTCCCAAAAAGTCTTCCAAAAACCTGGTATTTGGTCCCATCGGTTGCTGTTTTTTTGCAGAGCATGGAGCTCACAGCTCAGCAGCTCCTCTGGGGGCTCTGTGACCTCCGTGGTGCCACCAAAGCGAGGCCCCTTCATTAACGCCCCTTTTGCTGTTTGCTGGGAGAGGAATCCCTGGGAACAGCATCAAAGTTTAATTTTGGGGTCTTACCTGGAGATCTGGCGAGTTTCTCCATCCTCCCTTGCAGAGCAGCCACTTCCCTCACCAGAGCTGTGTGAAGAGGAGTAGAAAGACCTTCCCTAAGGAGAGTTGGGACACGGATTGAAGCTGAAGGTGCAAGAGAATCACATGAATCCAGGAACCGACACTTTAAAAACAAAACAACAAATATAAAACTCATAACAAAAGGCTGGAGGTCAACACATTAATCTTGGCTTCTGGAATAATGGACGAAGAGCAAATTTTATATAAATTTCTTTGGCTTTAATTGCAGGCAGGAGAGTTAAAATTTCAATTTTTGTTAAATCTGGAGCCCCCCATCAGCTTGTAAAGAGCCCTTTTGGTCTGATCACTTGAGCTCGGTCCAATGGCTTCTGCTTTGATCCAGAGCAATCCAGGACACAAATTTTTGGCTCCTCAGGACCTTTAGCACTTGAGGAAGGTTTAACTTCAGCCTTCAACTCATTCTTGGAGCTTTTTCTCCTTAATTTTTAAGGATACAAACAGGAGTTATGGGGTTCTTACCCAAACTGGCATCAGGGTATAAACAGAGGAAACCCGGCAACATTTCAGGCAGAAAACCACGAATTCACCCAGAGACTGAGCCCACAGTTTATTTTGTTCCCACAATTCCCACTAATTGCCAAGAAAATCTGTAATCTAATGTCAGTTCCAAACATCCTCCAAATCGATGCTAAAATTAGGTTATTTTGAAATAAGGACATGAAAAAGGGGGAGTTTGTTTAATTTTCAGGATTCTCTTCAGGAGCTTTTCCCAGAGCACAAGGGGAAGCTGCATTCAAGACAATTATAAGTGGAATTAAAAAATAAACAATATATTCTCCAATATCCACATGCCCAGCAGGTGGGGGGTTAAGGAAAAACACACCAAGACAATGAATATTTCTGGGTGACATTTCCTTCCTGGGTCCTGGCAGACACAGAATGATCCTCTTAAAAATTGAACCTGGATTATACAACTGCTAATTAATCATATTAATGATCCTGACAATAAAAATATTTCCATTCTCATCTTTCAGGAGCATGGGAATGCTATTCCCCTTTGGATATTTCTTGGAATGCATCCTCCTGCTGACCTGGAGCTACCAGGAATGGATGGAAGCTCTTCCATTTTCAGCTCCATGGGTCAGTGTTTCAAACTCCATTTGAAGTGTTTGGAGCAGCTTTTTCCCTCCATCCGTGGCACTGCCAAGGCTGGCAGATCTCAGGAGATCTGATCTGCAAGCTCCTCACCTGGATTTTCACTCCATTTGCTCTTTATTTCCCGCCCAACATTTAATTCTAAATGCATTACCTTCCATGCATCACATTGACTCCGTGTGTCCACACCTCCCTGCGCAGCCCAGCACATTCACCCACATCCTTCCTTGCCTTCCAGGGAAAAATAAATCACTTTTCCAGGTGAGAAACACAGGAGACAATAGAATATTGTATCTATGAGACAGCACTCAGCGCTTGCAGGAACTCATTCATCCTTGTGGCCAAGATTTCTCATAACACACCCAAAGAAATACTTGAAATAATCACCAAATGCATTCTATCCTAAATGTTGTTGATGTGTTATTCCCCCTCCAGATAAAAACTCATCCCTTGTGTTCTGATCTGAGTTGGATTAGCTCCAGTTCAGGTTTGCAGATGAAAAACCTCTCTTCTGATTAAAAACCCAACTTTTAGTTAAAAAAGAAAGTTGTTTTTCCTCTATTCCCCTCCCCCAGGCCCCAAACCACCTCTTTTTTCAGACAAACCAAATAAATTGAGCTTCTCCAGACTCAGGTTGTTTAAATTCAGAACAATTCCCTGATTTCCTTCCAAGGGGGGAGAAACAGGACCCAGCGTTGTCCCCTCTGTCCACGGAGTCCCCACGTCCCACACCCAGAGAAATCATTCAAACAGTAGCTTGGCTGTGGTGTCCCAACCACAAAATAATATGTTTATTTTTTTTTCCATCACTTTTTTTTGTTGTTGTTTGTTGTTGTCATTTTATTGATAAAAACTACACAAAAACTAACTGATCATAATAATTAATTAAAAAAACCAAACCAAAACCAAAACCCAAACCAAAAAACAACGTTACACATTCTGCTGTGTTTTAGAAATTGTGTCAGCCAGTGAGTTGCACTAAATGCTCTTTAAAAGATTTTCCTTCTGATTCGTTTCAAGCGCTTCACTTCCATTTTGGTTCCCAAACGTCCGTGAATTTTGCTTAACAAGCACCACTGGCCTGGAAATCTGAGTCGTGACTCCGTTGCAGTATTTCCCCCTTTTTTTTAGAGCCCGAAAAGGTATTAGAGTGTCAACAATGAAGCACAATGAAGATAAAAAATCAAAAGCCCCCTCCATAGTGTACAGCCTGTGTCTTAAATGTACATGCACCCGAGTTTCTTTGTTTCTGCTGCATCAATTGCCAAGGTCCTTTTGGTTCAACATAAGCTTTAATGCCCATGTCTGAAGGTTGAAATATTAATGCTCGACCACTTGAAAAACAACCAAAAAAAAAAAACCCAACCCAAAAAACCAATCCCCGAAAGGAAAAAACAAAATATAGAGCTATCTTTTGTTGGTTTAAAAAGAACAAAAATAGTCAACGGATCTTTGTAATAAACACTTAATAAGGGAACATGGCTGACCCTCCCCAGAGCCTCGCCCTCCCCACCCCATTTATTTTTACCTGTGGTTCTCCTTCCCTGGAACCGTGCAATGTAGAAAAATCAAATATACAAACAAAACTCTTAATCCATCCCTTTATGTAGCTAGAGTGAAATCTATTTGTTGTTGTTGTTGTTGTTGTTGTTCTTTTTAATAAGAACTCGACAATCTCTCTCTTTAATATTTACATTGAGGAATTTGTTTGAAAGTTTAAAGCAAAGAAAATCCTGAAGTTCTCGGCGTGTGTTCCGCACGCCGGCGTTCGCGGTGCGCGGAGGCCGCGACCATCCCCTGCCCTCGGAACGTTTGCCGCTGGAATGGTGGGGTTTTAGCGCCTTGCCTGGTCTCCTCCCAGACGAAAGGTCCCTCCCAGAGCTGTCCCCCGGAGGTGGCTTCGTGTTAGTTGGGTATTCTCTCGATGTAGATGGCGGGGGCGGCGGAGCGCGCGATGGTGGCAATGAAGCTGCGGTCCCGGCCCAGGTCCAGGTTGGAGGTCTCCGCCTGCTCCCGGGACACCGTCTCGTAGCCCTTGTTCACGTGGCGGGGCGGGCCTGGCAGTAGCCGATCACGGGCTGGTCGTAGCTGTAGTAGGGTAAAGTCTTCATGTGGTGAGGGACCTGCACCAAAAAACGGGACCAAAGAACAGCAACCGTCAGCACCGGGCTGAGCCTCGTGTTCGTGCAGCATCACCAGAAATCCCAACGCGGCCTCAACCCCCCGGGATCAGCCCACAGGAGAAACCCCGGAGGGTTCCCAGCTCCCTGCAGCACATTCAGGTCCCTCTGGAGCAGCACTGCCAGGCTGGAAGAGCTGCAGTTGTTCAGCCTGGAGGAGGAAATGCTCCAGGGGGATCTTAGAGCCTCTTCCAGTGCCTCAAGGGGCTGATAAAAAGGAGGGAGAGGGACTCTTTATATGGATGGTGGTTTTACACTGCCAGAGGGCAGGGATGGATGGGATATTGGGAAGGAATTCCTGGCTGAGAGGGTGGGAAGGGACTGGGATAGAATTCCCAGAGCAGCTGTGGCTGCCCCTGGATCCCTGGAAGTGCCCAAGGCCGGGCTGGAGCACCCTGGGATAGAGGGAGGTGTCCCTGCACATGGCAGGGGTGGAATGGGATGATTTTAAGGTCCCTCCCAACCCAAACCATTCCAGGATTCCGCGGTCTGTGCTATGGGTCCCCACTCCTGGATGGATCTCCCACCTGGCAGTGCTGGAGCCAGAGCAGAGGGAGCTGCTCTGCCTCCCTTTCCCAGTGTGTGGGCAGATGTTCAGACTGCTCCATTCTGGCTCTCTTGGACAACCTGGCTCTGAAGAACAAACCAAGGGGTTTGTAAAGCCAGCAGCTCCCAAAAACTGTCCCCTTTTTCCAGCGCCTGGAGAGGAGCTGAGCATTTCCGGAGTGCCCAGACCAGCCTGGGAATATCAAAGGCAGACCCAGCTGGCAGCGGGGTGGTGCCAGCACAGCTGGAACACGGGTTATTCCTTGGTGCCAGCACAGCTGGAACATCTGTTTATTGCTGCCAGGACAAAGCTGCTCACCCAAGGTCACGATTCCCTACGTTCTTTATCTTCCAGCCTCCCCAAGATAAACACAATGAAAGCAGCTCCACTGCTGCTCACCAGAGCTGAGCACATCCACACCTCGTACAAATGTATTTCCAAACGCTGCCAGATCCATCCTGAATCCCAGCTCTCCCTTATGTAAATCCTCAGAAACTGCCAGCCCCCCACCTGCTTTTTCCTTTTTTTTTTCCTTCCATAAATATTCTACGCTTGCAAATGTTAATCCTACGACTAAATATGATTTATGGCACAACATCAGATACAAATCTTTGCAGATAATTTTATCATCTGCAAGAGATGAGCTGATCAAGTCGAAAGAAATATGCTCTGAGGGAGAAAAACACACACGGCAGGAGAGAGAGAGGCGAGAGTTGATTCTAACGCTGCCAGCAAACCTGAGCTCATTATAGCTGGAGATATCCTACACATAATCCAATCTTGGAACAAATGCCTTTTGATTTTCCAGGCTGAACTTTAAGTGAAAACCACAGAGCTAATTTCTCCCAAATTTTCATTGCCCGGTGCTCTTCATCCCGAAAAAGCATGGAAAAAGCAAAGGCATTGAGGCTAATTGGGAACTTTTGCAGGGTCAGAGTTCCTCTTGATGTGGATCCCCTGCAGAACGCTGGAGAGATCCCAAAATCCTTCCAAGAGCTGGAATTCAGCTGCGAATATGATTTGACATGCCAGCTGAGCAGCAGGGATGCGGAGGACAAGCTGCTGGGGGGAATTTGGTGGGACAACTGTGCTCACGAGTGGATCCACAAGACCCTGGATGTCCCCTTGGATAGAGCAATATCTGTGCCAGTTCCTGTCAGGCCGGAGTTTGGCCTCAGCTTTAAGGCAGCTCTTTATGATTCCATAAAAGCCAAGGACTGTTTGTGTTGTGCAGAGCTGAGGGATGGAGGTCCTGCCTCGGCAGCAATAACACACAGCCCATTAAGCACCTGAGGCCTGACTGCGAGCTCCAAACGGAGTCAGAGGGATTGGGATCTCCACAACATCCCTAAAAAGTGATAAACACGGGGTTTGCAGCCCTTTTCCAGTGGCATTATAGAATCTCTCGCTAATTTTCACTTCCAAGGTCTGTGCACATATAAATCACAGCAGTAAGGGTCGCTGGGTGGAGGGAGGGTGGATGTTCTTTATCAGTGTAAAAAATAGAACAGGTGGATCAGGTGAATTTGCAGCTTAAATAAAATCAGGATGTTGCAGGTTAATCTGTAGAGCTTTTTTAGGATAAGGAGGCCCAGCAAGGGGTTCTCAGGCCTGGCCCTCGCGCTGCTCTTCCTCTTCCTCTTTTGGGACCTGGGTTTCACTAAGGGAAATTAAAGAAATAATGGTGTCAAATGACTGTGGGAAGCTCTGTCCTTGGTAAAGACTGAAGGCAGAGATGCCACCAGCCCCTGGCACCCCTGACAGCCCTTAGGATGCCTCTGGAATCAAGAAAACACCACAAGAACGATTCAAACCTTCCTGGTCAAAGAGAGGAGCCCAGGACTGTCCCACAAAGAGCCCTGTCCTTCCCCGGAAGATAACTTTGCGTTTGCAGGAAGACACGAGGGATCGGTTTTATTTACACCGAGGTGACCACAGGTGACACCTGAGCCCCCAAAGCTTTTCCAGGACACAGCCTTGATGGTGGAAACTGCTGCAAACGTGGGGACAGCTGTACCAGCACTCATCCCGTGAAACGATGGAAAACCCTGATGATGCTGCTCACTCTACACAAAGCTGTTACTATTCTATTTTTACAGATTCAGAGATCAACAAAACATATTCGAAATCATCTAAGCTGCAGAGAATTAATTTTAGAAGTGTTTTTGTTCCAGCTTCTGAGGTAATTTCTTTTTTCTTTCACTCCTGCTATGGAACTAATACCTGAGACACTCAGATGTGACCTTGCACAAGTCATTTTATGAGCTGGAAAATGAGAAGCTTCAGTCCTGCCCCTGCTTGTCCTTGGAGTCTGGAGCTCTTTGAGGTGAGGGCTATTTGTGCAGGGACTAAAACAACCTGGCTGTGGCCTAAGCTGGGCCTTTTCAGCTGCTTTGGGCTCCAAGAGACAAAAAACAAAAAACAACAACCAAACAAAAAATAGCAGAAAAAATTCCAGAGAAATAAATACAAAAATTCCAGACAAATAAATACAGCCCTGGGATTGTGTCCTCAAGAACTGGAACAGGCTGGTGGTGGAGTCCCCATCCCTGGAGGGATTTAACATGGAAACCTGGAATGGTTTGGGTGGGAAGGGACCTTAAAGCCCACCCAGTGCCACCCCTGCCACGGGCAGGGACACCTCCCACTGTCCCAGGGTGCTCCAAACCCTGGCCTTGGGCACTTGCAGGGATCCAGGGGCAGCCACAGCTGCTCTGGGCTGATGTATCTCTTCAGAGCATTTTCTGAAAATTTTGTATTTAATTTTTCTCTTTCATTCCCATTTTAATTTTTCAAATCAGCACTGCCCAATCCTTTCCTGAAGTACTAAAAGTTTTTGTGGCAGGAAAACACAAATCAGCATGAGAATGAGCTCCAAAGTCACCGACACACGATGAACATTTAGGGTTTAGCCCATATGTGCACCAGGTAGAATTCTCTGCCACACTGTCCGTCCTTCCCTGAGAGGGTGGGGAGGGGCTGGGATGGAATTCCCAGAGCAGCTGTGGCTGCCCCTGGATCCCTGGAAGTGCCCAAGGCCAGGCTGGAGCAGCCTGGGACAGTGGGAGGTGTCCCTGCCCATGGCAGGGGTGGCACTGGATGGGCTTTGAGGTCCCTTCCCACCCAACCCATTCCATGATGATTTCATTATTCTAGCCAAAGCTGCAAAGAGTTAATTAAGCAAAGTCTGGAGTAATTCCCCTGTGAGAGCTGTGAGTGTTCGGGCGGGTTTGGGCTCTAGGCCTGGATTAGTTTCCCAGTATTGACTTCTCAAGCCCACACCCCACAGATCTCCACTCTAAACATAATAAATGTTGCATCCAAGCAGCCACACACTTCAGCCAGAGCTCCTGTTACGAGCACAATTTACATAAATCCCCAGCCACGGGAGGAAGACAAAAGATTTAGCGGTGGAAATTTAAGGAATGCAAATCCTCCCTGTCACAGTCCAAGCGACACTGGAGAGGTTCCCAGCTCAGCAGCTTTGCTGGAGCACAAGTGCTCCCCTCAAAACCAACTGGAGTTGCTGGAGCTACCTGACATTGAGGGAGATCCTGGCCTGCATTGGAAAGGTGTCACCCAAAATTCAGCGAGATCCTGGCCTGCATTGGAAAGGTGTCACCCGAAATTCAGGGAGGTTCTGGCCTGCATTGGAAAGGTGTCACCCGAAATTCAGGGAGGTTCTGGCCTGCATTGGAAAAGTGTCACCCGAAATTCAGGGAGATCCTGGCCTGCATTGGAAAGGTGTCACCTGAAATTCAGGGAGATCCTGGCCTGCATTGGAAAGGTGTCACCCGAAATTCAGGGAGGTTCTGGCCTGCATTGGAAAAGTGTCACCCGAAATTCAGGGAGATCCTGGCCTGCATTGGAAAGGTGTCACCTGAAATTCAGGGAGATCCTGGCCTGCATTGGAAAGGTGTCACCCGAAATTCAGGGAGGTTCTGGCCTGCATTGGAAAGGTGTTTCCCAACACCCCCTGCCCACTTTTCCTCTGCCAGCCACTACCGATGTTCAGCTCAACCCTCAAGCATCCAAACATCCAAATCCACAGACCCACACTGCAGTTTGGATTCTTTGTCTTTTACATTCCTTTGACACTGCACTGAATTTTACCAGCAGTTTTACTTAGGTTGAAAATACCTGGGAGTTAATTAGCTGTGATTGTCACACACGAAAGTTCTATTAAAACTAGTCAGAGATTAGAATTTAGCCTGGACTTCTGTTTTTTGTAGGTGCAGCCATCAAACCCTAGATTTTTAGCCAAACATCAATAAAAATCCTTATTCTGGAGCTTGGAAAGCACAGCAGTAGGGACATAACCTCGCCCTATTTCCACTGGAAGCAGGGAGCTATAAAGGATTTGGGCTGGGGTCTGAGTGAGCACCGAGTGGCCTCATTTCCAGAGTGCTTCTCTCTCACCTCTACTTTGTTAAACACTCTCACCCATTCTTAATTCCTTGCTCTGCCTCCCAACAGGACACCTCAGACAAGCTGGAGTCCAGACCAATGTGATCTCTAGGATGTGGCACCTCCCTATCAAGCAATTCCAGGAGGGAATACTGAGTTCTTGGACCATCTGCAGCTCCTGCTCCAGTATTTCCCTCTGTGCCCACAGCAGCAGCCTCACTGCAGGGAAAACTCCTCGAGGATCAGGCAGAGATGAACTCTGCCTCACCCAGAATCACTCCAGCCAGACCCAATCACCCATCTCGGGCTGAAACAATTCCCTGGTGTTCGATAAATCAAAATTTGGCTGCCTGGGTTTTGGGAACAGTTCTTTTCCGTGCTGGAAATATGATGAGTTTGTTCTTTATGCTCAGTTTGGAAGAAGGATCCCTCCCCATCCATTGTCCTGCAGAGCAGGAAAGTCTTTGTGGAGACACAGGAATGGCCATGGGTGTCTGCGTGACTCACTGCCAGCATTCCCAGCAGGAGACAGGAGTGTAATCTGTGCAAGGACTGGCAAGCTCAGCAGTCTCTGGGGAGAAGTTTGGATGGAGTGGAGTTTATTTTATCCCTGAAAGGAGATGGTGCAAAGGCTCACGCTGTCACAGGAGCCTAAACCCCGGATCCTGGCAAGGGAAATGATGCATGTTTGAGTCCCAGACTGTCTCAGCTGTGTCAGTCTGGACACCTTGGCTTTATCCAGGCACTGTCTGGACCCTGCAATTCAAACCCTTCCATTCTGGTGCCTCTGTTTTCAAAGAGGAGGAACACCCTGGGTGGAAAACTCAGCACCTGCTCCATCCCTCCTGCTGGGAGCTGCCATGGGACAGCCAGCCCTGCCTCACAGGGGACACGTTGCCCTTTTTGAACAATAAAAATGCAGCATGGATATTCTCTGGTAGTTGAACATCGCCTGGTTTCACATTTGCTGGTAATCTCTAATCCAGGTAAGATGATTCCTGTGGAAGTGCTTGCCCAGTTAATGATTACATGAATTAATTACACGCAACTTTAGGAGCTGTCCATGTGCAGGGGAAACTCGGAGTTACAAAACGTGGAAGCGATGTTTTCTCATTAGTGCTAATATTTAGTCTCAGAGCACCATGACTTCATTGGTGAATTAGCATCAGAGCTGTTGATAAATCAAATTCAGAGTTCATTTCCAAGCCGATCATAATTTAGAGTAAAAATAAGCAAGATGTTCAGTGGTAGCACGGCGATTAGCGGAGCACGCGGCTTCACCTCAGAGACAGATTGATTGGGCACATTAGGCAGACAGAGCTGGGATAAACAATTCCAGCGCATTTCCCGCCGCTGAAAAATCACAGGCAACAGTCCTGGAACATCCCTTTGGAGTCAGTGCAGAAAAATATCCCTGTTCAGGAAACTGCCTCATCAAACATTCCCATCAAACCCATTCCGAGGGACAAACGCAGGCTCTGAGCTCGGTGCTGAAATATGAGTGGGTCTGTGTGTTCTGCTTCCACTTGGAACAAACACAGAAGTGCCTGGCTGCTTTTTGGAACAGGCCTTTTGTTCTGCAGTCTGTGTTTCCTCAGGTAATGCTCATATTGATAAAAAAAAAAAATCAAAATCTCGTTTATTAAAACGTTTCGGCACTTGGGTGTTGGAGCGCTCGGCTCTGATGAGGGTTTGTGAGCTCTGCTGTCACGGAGCTGTCCCTGGGACATCTGAGCAGCTCAGGAAATCTGCCAGCTGCAGTTTTAGGTGAAAGCCTTCAAGCTCCTTAATTAGCCCAGGTTTTCTGAGAGCTGCAGAGCCCACGGGGAGCTCCACCTGGGGCTGGTGCCTCCGTTAGGCACAAAGGGTGGAGCAGGAGCTCTGGGGAGCTGGAACTGGAGGTGCAATTCCCACAATCAACCTCCTGCAATCTCACCTCCAATTTCCTTCCCGCCGCTCAGAATCCGTGGCTGTGTCTCCTCGCTCTTCTGTCCTCCCAAATCACATCCCCGGTCTCTGCAGCTGCCCCTGGCACTGAGGGAGGAGGTGGCAGCTTCAGGCTGGAAGCACTGAGCCACTGCCCCAAAGTCAGCAGTTCCACAAGGAACACCAAACATCTGCCAGTTTTCTCCAGGAAATCCAGGACAGCCTGCTGAACGTCCACCAAGGGCTGGTGTTCCACGGGGATGGGGCAGTTCCTGGTCAGTTCCATGGGGATGGGGCAGTTCCTGATCAGTTCCATGGGGATGGAGCAGTTCCTGGTCAGTTCTTCGGGGATGGGGCAGTTCCTGGGCAGTTCTTTGGGAATGGGGCAGTTCCTGGTCAGTTCTGCAGGGATGGGGCAGTTCCTGATCAGTTCCATGGGGATGGGGCAGTTCCTGGGCAGTTCTTTGGGAATGGGGCAGTTCCTGGTCAGTTCTGCAGGGATGGGGCAGTTCCTGGTCAGTTCCTCAGGGATGGGGCAGTTCCTGGTCAGTTCCACAGGGATGGGGCAGTTCCTGGTCAGTTCTTCGGGGATGGGGCAGTTCCTGGTCAGTTCCTCGGGGATGGAGCAGTTCCTGATCTCTTGAGTGCTTGTGCACACACACACAAAGTGGAATGTAAGTCCAAGTGCTTTACAGAGTTAAGCCTGTCTTAAATAAAGCCCAACTTCTCCTTGGCTTCCCTTCTCTGCAGGCTGTTTTCCCTTGCCTTATGCTAATGCCCACCTGTAATAATTCCACAAATTGATCCTATGGGCATCCTGTATCCATTGCCATCCCTGGAGCTGTCCAAGGCCAGGCTGGACTGGGCTTGGAGCAGCCTGAGAGAGTGGGAGGTGTCCCTGCCCATGGCAAGGGGTTGGAATGAGATGATTTTAAGGTCCCTTCCCACCCAAACCATCCCAGGATTCTGCGATTCCATGTCCCACCCTGAGCTCCACTCACTTAGACTTGGATCCTGCCAGTCCGAAGATTAAATCACGGTCTTTGGAGCCAAGCCTGGAATATTTTGCAGGGTGATGGGGTTGGGCACAGGCTGGCTTCTTCAATGTATGGAACGGAAACCTGTTCCTTATAAAAATCTAAGCTGGAGGCAAAAGGTTGTTTTGGCAGGTCTCAGACCACGTCCTAGTGAAAAAAGTTGGTGTCAGTGGAAATTTGGAGCCTAAATTCTACAAAAAGATCATGAATCTTATTCAAGTCTTGTATTTCTGTGGAAAAGGGATCCCAAAATTGGCATGGACTGACAGAAGAGAGGCCTTGGTACAGAAAATGTAGAGAAACAACAGACAGGAGACACGGGACAAAGATGCTGCGGCCCCCAGTTCCCTCTCCAGGCCCTATTAAAGGTTTATTTGTAGTTCATTAAAAGGCTACTGATAATTGATAGCTACAGGAATGAAACAAACATCATTGTGTTAGATGTGATTAGAGGCAGATTAACCCAAGAAATTGCATATCTTGCTAATAAGCAATTTAGGAATCTATGGGATTATATAATACTTCATAAAATTGGTCAATTTAATACAAACTGAATTAAAATGCAGCTATTAATTTCTAATTTGAGATGAAAATATTCACCAACTTTAAACCATCTAGAGGCCTCACCAAAGAGAGAATTTTATGAGTTATTGGGTCACCCTTGCCGAGTGCATTCCAGGTTTTTAAACCCTGGAACGTCACCCTGACAGTTCCACTGACATTGTGAACTGGATTTGAAGCTTTCCTTGCCTTCCCTACAGATAAATTCCTAATCCTTCTCTCCAATCACACAAACGCCTTTCCCTTTAAAGCAGAACCTCTCCACGGACTCTTTAACTGAGTGTGTTTTTCTAGAGATCAGGAGAAAAATCATCCACACCCCACTGCTCCCTCCATGGGCAGATTTGATCTTTCAATCAGGAAATGAAAAGGTTTCCCTAAAGGAAACTCCCAGAAAGAAGAAAAACCCTTCTAAGCCTTGTTATTGTTCCTTGGGCAAAATATTTCTTTTAAATGGCTTGATCTGTTTTTTATGGCGTGTCTGGCTCCCGACAAAAAGCCGCACTGATGAAAAACTCGGAGTGAGATGCACGGGAACCTTCGATTTTCCGCCGTGGAGGGCCGATCAAATAAACAAACTCTCCAGATATTCTAATTGGAAAGCCATTAATAATTGCTGTGGGTGCATTGGGATCGTTTCCTATGGAAGTCGATAGGGGTGGAAGCCTGGGGGGTCAGCAAAGCTTAGGGACAGCAGTGAGTCCCTCAAACACGGTGCAGCTCCTTGGAGTAATTCCTTGTCCACGTCCAAAAGAATCCCATTGGGAGCCTCTCCATGTCTTTGGGTGCCCAAATGCACAGAGCTCCCAAAATTTAAGCCAACTCAGTTCTTATTTAGACACCTAAAGCTCTGTTTCCCCCAGGAATTTGTGCTCCCCACTCATGGCAGAGCTGGAGTTGGTTTGAGCTCAGCCTCTCAGGCCAAGCCAAAGGTGCCTCCAGCCCAAGGCACCACAAAGAAAGAGCAGAGCAGGTGTCAAGCATCCCATAACAACTCCCCCAGAGCATTCTCCTGACCTTCAACGCTCCCAGCTTGCTGAATTCCCGCCATTTCAGCCCCAAAATCCCATGGAGCTGGACCTTCCATGGTATTCCAGAGCCTGGAGCATCCTCACATCTGGGGCCAGAGCATCATGTGGGGAATGGGGCACGTCCTTCAGAAGAAGAATTATGGCAGTAAAGGAAACGGTGCAGTTGCTCTTCCATGCAGTGATCCAAAAGATGGCAACCTGTTACCTCCACTACTCCCAAAAAATAAATCCAGGATTTAATAGGAACATCTGATAATGTTGCTGCCACGGTGAAAGATGAAGGTGCTGTAGAATGAGTGGAGTAAGTCTCTGTCTCATATTAAAACCCTGCTTTTCATTAGATCTGCCCAGAATTGATGGGCTGCAAAAGAGCTGTCCAGGAACTGATGGCTTCTCCGAAGGTTTTTAAATACTGTTTCAAGTTGTGCATTGATCCTGTGCATCAAGAGAACAAAACTGTGTTTCCTAAGGCAGGGGGAACATGACTCAAACTGCACAATATTTTGTCCTGAAGACATGGGAAGGTATAAACAAGGCACGTCGTGACTGGTGATTAAAACTGAAACAGTGTGAGAAGAAAGGGATGAAAGAAACGGGAATTTTTCCTTCTCCGGTATCTATTTATCCCTGACCCAAAAGGTTTTGGCTGTAGTCAGGTGAGTCTCAACCCATTTTGATTAAAAACTGCTTAAAGCCACATTTGTAAATGGCACTAATTCCATTTAATAAGGCAATATTAAAAATACAAATAATATCCAGCCCCAAACTCTAAGAGGACAAAATCCTGCCCTGCCGTGATTTGAAATTCAATGTTCAGTCCTGGCCTAAGCGAGCAGATAATTTGGGGTTTTTCAGTCATCTCAAGGGGTCGTTCTTTACAGAAAATGGGTGTCAAAGGAAGGGATGAGTGGAGGAAAAATGACAGAGACGCTCCTGCTGCTGCTGTTCCACCTGAGCTGGGCTCGGCTGGGCTCAGCAGCTTCTCCACGCCCAGAGCTGCCGAGCAGGAACATCTGAAACTCAGGGAGGAGAGGCAAGCAAAGCATCTCGAGTGTGAACTGAGCACAGTCCAAGGAGTTGGTAATTTCTGCTGAGGAAACAGGGAGAGAAATTCCCTCCAGGGGGAGAGAAGCCAGAAGCCGCCGGCACTCCGGCTGCTCGGACACGGGAGGGAGTTCCTGTTTGTCCCAGAGGTCCCAGCAGGGTTCTATTTCTGGGAAGTTCCAAGGTTTTAATTGCCTCCACTGTCTCCCAGCAGAAGAATTGGTGAGGTGGCAAAAACTTTGCGGCAGGAAGATGAATCCAGGAGCAGAATTCCCTCTCCTCCTGGCTGTGTCCCTTCCATCAGCCAGGAGGAAACTGCAGCCCCCTGGTCTTCCAAAGGGTACTGAGGTGTGACTCCTCTGTGGGACTCCCATTGGGGTGAGGATTTGTGTCACCACCACCCAAAGGAAGGAACAATCCCTGCACCTGGCAGCACCAGGAGCTGAGCTGGGGCAGGGCAGGGCCAGAGGGAAATGACTGTTTCATGTTGAAGGAGGAAAAATAATTGAGGGATGGGGATGAAGATTGGCAGGAAGGTGCCTGGTGGGGCTGGCACTGCCAGGGGCCAAGGCTGCAGGCTCTGGGCTCAGGGCTGCCTGAGGGCGATGGGCTGAAGTCAGCAGAGAGCTTGGAGAGGCTGGAGCACATCCTGACCCTGGGAGCAAACCCATTCCCAGCTCTGCCAAACCCAGGGAACACAAACTGTGCAAGGGAATTCCTCACCCACTGAGGGTGATGCTGCTCATCCCAGCACAGGAATTCCTCACCCACTGAGGGTGATACTGCTCATCCCAGCACAGGAATTCCTCACCCACTGAGGGTGATACTGCTCATCCCAGCACAGGAATTCCTCACCCACTGAGGGTGATACTGCTCATCCCAGCACAGGAATTCCTCACCCACTGAGGGTGATACTGCTCATCCCAGCACAGGAATTCCTCACCCACTGAGGGTGATACTGCTCATCCCAGCACAGGAATTCCTCACCCACTGAGGGTGATACTGCTCATCCCAGCACAGGAATTCCTCACCCACTGAGGGTGATACTGCTCATCCCAGCACAGGAATTCCTCACCCACTGAGGGTGATACTGCTCATCCCAGCAGCCCATCTCTCTGCACCTCCGAGGTTCCCTGGGTGCCCGACTACGCAGATACTCCTGGTAGTTACAGCTGCGTGGCTCACCCCACGCCCCTGTGTCAAAACGAGATGCTGCAGAGTCAAATGAGGACTCCAAGCTCCTAAAAATCCCTGAGCTCCTTGGATATGGAATGCTACAACTCCGTGTGTTGCTGAAGCCTCTCTTCATGGTGACAGAGCAAACGTTCTGCCACTGCTCATCTCTGACAGGCGAAGGAGGGAGGTGACAGCAGCATCGTTACCGTGCTCCAAACGCTCCGGAATGGCAAACAGGGAGAGCGGGAGGGGCAGGGCAGGGGCTCAATCACACCCTTAAAAAATTAATCACAAACAGGGCTTCATGCTTCAGTCACGTTCTGCAGAATCTTTGTGTAGCAGAGATCAAGGGAGAAGAAAATGAATGTGAGACTGTCCGGCATTGCAGGCAAGGACATTCCCCAGTGAGAGAATTCTCTTCTAATACTCCACAGAAAACTAATGACTTTTTCATTCCTCTGGGCAAGTGTTGCAGTGTGCAGGGGAATCATCGGTAAAGGCATTTCAGAATCCCTGAGAAAACTGGAACAAAGATGGGGTGGGGAATATCCTGGGCTTAGCAATCTTTGCTGCTACAGAACTGAGCGAATCCATTCAATTGTTACATGAAACAATGGCAATTATTAGTGAGCAACAGTAGTTTAGGGAGCATTTTGAAGCAGAAGGGAATGTCTGGATGGCACTAAAAAACCCCCAAACCAAACAGAAGCCCCAAATAAACCAACTGGCGAAGCAGGCACTGTATGACAGGAGAGGAGAGAGCACTGAAACACCAGAAACTGAGGTTTAGTGATCAACCCTGAGACAACTCTGCTGCCACAGAAGCTGCGGCTGTCCCTGGATCCCTGGAAGTGCCCAAGGTCGGGTTGGACGGGGCTTGGAGCAACCTGGGATAGTGGAAGGTGTCCCTGCCATGGCAGAGGTGGCACTGGATGGGATTCAAGGTCCTGTCCAACCCAAACCTGATTCAGTGAAATCTCAGAAAATTTTCGGCACAGAAAATACACGGCCGAGATGGTGAAGATATAATGAAAAAGATGCTCTGAGCTGTGTGTTCATCGTGGAGAGGGAAAGCAGAAAATCTGAGTTTTGCCCCATTTCTAAGTCCCCCCAGAGAGCCGCAGCGGACTGGTCCGGGCCGGAACATCCCCGGCACTGCGGTGTCAGGATCCCTCGGGAGCAGCTGGCAGGAGCCAGAGCTGTCCTTGCCACACACGGCCCGGGCTGCGTGAATCCGAGCGGGAGCCTGGGAACAGCTCTGGAAAGCGGAGCTCAGACACATCCAGCCGGGAATGAAGCGCTTTCCCCGCACAGCTGAGCGCTCCTGGATGCAGCCAGGAGAGGGCTGCAGAGCACCTGGACTGCGGAGCCGGCTCGCTGCTCACGCTGGGCGGGCTCCGGGCTTTGGGCAAAGCCAAACAAATCGGTCTCGTTCCTAACCTGGCACGAGGAACATTAACGAGCAAAAGCAGCCGCTGCCCTCTCGGGCCGGCTCCGGGCTGGGGCACAGCCGGAGTGATGCGGGGAAAGGAAAGAAAAAGGTTCAAAAAATCCTTCTGGACAATAAAATCTGCCCTGGGAGCCAGGTTTGGGAATATCTGTCACTGAGAGACAGCTCCTCTGGACAACCTTTCACCCAGCCAGGCACAAACCAAAGGGCTTCCAGCCACTCCGGTGCTTTCTAAGCTGGGTAAGGGAAAGGCGATGCCAGTGTGTCCAAAGGGATCAGCCAACAGGGAATTCCACGTTTTCAGAGCGCAGCACTTCCTGGGTGGAACACGGGGCTGCAGCTGTTCACATGGGATAATCCCAGAATTCCGGAGGGTTTGGGTTGGGAAGGACCTTAAAGCTCATCTCTGACATGGCAGGGACACCTTTCCTAGACCAGGGTGCTCCTCGCCCCATCCAACCTGGCCTTGGGCACTTCCAGAGATCATGGGGCAGCCACAGCTCCTCTGGGAGTTCCGTCCCAGCCCCTCCCCACCCTCGTCGGAGGAATTTCTTTCCCTTTCCTGGCTCTACACCCACCACAGACACCTGGAATAAACACCCAGCGCCTGCTTCATCCGTGAGATCCAGGTGCTATCCCGACCTGCTCCCTGCCTGCACGAGGGTGAAATACTGGGAGAAGAAATCTAAAGATAAATAAACCTCTCATCATCCAAAATCTGCTGTTTGCTGTGCCCAGAGGCCTCGACAAGAGCCGGAGCTACTCTCGGTACCCGACGCTCGTGCGCTCAGTGAGAGCCCTTGCCCTGCAGAGCTTGTACTCCAGACAGGAGTGACAGATGAAGGGTGGGAGAAGGAAAATAGCAAACAAGAAAAAGATCTCGCACAGATTGAGGGACAGATTTTTCCACAAGCTAAATACATGAATACAGAGCTTTTATCCCCAAATGACTCCCCTCATCATGTGGCCACGGCGGCTCCGTGTGTGTTTGGAAATGGAGACGGCCCAGGAGGAGCTGATCTGCGGAGCACAAGAGCTGGTGGTGAGAACACGGCGTCCACAACATCCACACTGCGAGGACTGACACCAAACGGGCTCCCAGCAATGCCCAGCAGCAGCAGGACAGGCCTTGCTGCTCCGCCAGCACGTGTGAGTGATGTAACAATTGGAATAAATCTTTCCCACCTTTAGTATTTCCTATATTTAGTATTTCCCTATTTCCTATATTGTGTC
>NW_008236162.1:225500-226122 GCF_000691975.1 Corvus brachyrhynchos
TGGCTGGGGCGGATGCCAATGGAATCCTTGGATACAGGGCTCTGTTGTGTGGGGTGGCCCCAGTGCAGTCACACAAGGACCACACTGTCAGGAGACTGTCTGAGGGTCACCAAAAGGGGCTTTAGAATGCTGAGAATCTCAGATTCTTGCCCCAGGGTTGCAGATCAAGGGCCATCAAATCCTTTAGAGAAACTCCTCCAGTTCAGGAAAGTGAAACCATTAAATTGTTTCTGCAGCCCAACACAGAAAATTTTCTTTTATCTCCATCAAATTGAACTGATTTTATCCTTTATCAAATCAACGGGACTTCAAGGTGCCCAAGGCCAGGTTGGACGGGGCTTGGAGCACCCTGGGACGGTGGGAGGTGTCCCTGCCATGGCAGGGGTGGCACTGGGTGGGCTCTGAAGTCCCTTCCAGCCCAAACCGTTCCATGAGGGTTCTCCCACTCGTATAAACAGAAGCTGGGGAAGGACAATGGAGTGGGGGAAGGGTCTGGAGCCCCAGGAGCGGCTGAGGGAGCTGGGAAAGGGCTCAGCTTGGAGAAAAGGGGGATCAGGGGGGACCTTGTGGCTCTGCACAAGTCCCTGACAGGAGGGGGCAGCCGGGGGGGTCGGGCTCTGCT
>NW_008236162.1:226207-237544 GCF_000691975.1 Corvus brachyrhynchos
CTTTCCCCATGGAAAGGGTTGTAAAGCATTGGAATAGATTGTCCAGGGTGTGGTGGAGTCCCTGTCCCTGGAGGTGTTCAAACAACGTGTGAATGTGGCACCTGGGGCCATGGTGGTGGTGCCATGTTGGCAACTGGATTTGATCTTAATGGCCTTTTCCGACCTTAAAAGCCTTTTCCAACCTTAGCCATCCCATGACTCTATTTAAGTATCCGTTAATTTCCCATAATTATGGGGTTCCCCTCCTGATTCCTCACCCTGCAATAAAACACACGGACGTGCACCAAAACACAAAGGCCACCAGAAGGCCCAGGACCTGCAGGGTCTGTGACCAGCCCGAGGAACAGGCTCGGAACCCTCCTCTCCGTGTTACAACGATGTCACCGCGGCAGGACGACGGACAGGGAGGGATGAAAGTGCCGGTGCCTGCTGGACAATGGCTGACACGGTTCCCCTTTCCCTGCTTGTGCTGCACATCTGGAGTGAGTTCAGCCTCAAACCCTTCTGACAACCCCCACAATGGGATGCAGCCACTCCCATCCCGTGGAAAAAGGGAGCGTGCCATGGAGAGCCTCGGCGCCCTCTAAATGCAGAACAAAGCTCCAGCACTCCCTGGCAGCCCTGAGGCACCGGGGGCTCTGTGGGCAGGAAGGAGAACAGTTTTATGGACTTCTAAAGGGGAAAAAAATGATCTGCTGGAAATGAGTCTCTTGCAGAAAGTGCTGGGAATAACGAGCAGCTGCAGCGCTGCCTGCGGAAGGTGAGGCGGAGGAAATGCAGCCTGGATGTGCACGGAAAGCAGGAGCGGGGCAGGCTCCAGGATGTTTATTGGGCATGATGGAAACATTCGGCTGTCAAAGGGAACATTAAAATACAAAAGACAGGCTTAGGTAGGACGCATTATTTAAGCACATATTTATCTACAGGAAAGCAAACAGCTGCAGGTTGGAGGGGAGGGTGATCAACCATGGTGCCAGTGGAGCCTCCACCAGATGGTTTGGGGCTGACAAATGAGGGCAGGAGCTCTGAGGGATGATTTCCCCCCCTTTTGCCTGGGTATCAATACAAAAGGCAGATGATGAAGTACGTGTGTGTGTGTGCGTGTGTGTGTGTGTGTATTCTTCCCGATGTTCTTCCTGAGGGTTCTGCTGTGGCTCCGTGACACAAACGACAGCTGGAATCTGCGTGTGCAGGCTTCTTGTTGCTGGGACACTGACCCTCATAAAATCATGGAATAGCCTGAGTGGGGAGAGACCCACAGGGATCATTGATCCAGCTCCTGGCCCTGCACAGACACCCCAAAATCCCACCCTGGGCATCCCTGGCAGCACTGTCCAAACGCTCCTGGAGCTCTGGCAGCCTCGGGGCCGTGCCCATTCCCTGGGGAGCCTGGGCAGTGCCCAGCACCCTCTCGGTGAAAAACCTTTCCCAAAATCCAGCCTGAGCCTGCCCTGGCCCCGCTCCAGCCGTTCCCTGGCTCCTGTCCCTGTCCCAGGGAGCAGAGATCGGAGGTGCCCCTGTTCCAGCAGAACAATCCCAGTGCCCTCAGCTGCTCCTGCACGGCTCCCCCAGACCCTTCCCAGCCCTCGTGTCCCTCCCGTGGCTGCTCTCCAGCAGGCAGACTCCCTTCAGTCCTGTTATCCTCCACTCTTCTCGTCCAGGGAGAGATCCACTCCCCCAGCACTGCCAGGGCCACCTCTGGCCACGTCCCCAAGTGCCACATCCCCCGTTCAACCCCCCCGACTCCACCACTTCTGTATTTCGTCCCACTTGACCTCGGGTAATTTATTTCTATTCAAATAAAGGATGGAGCCTCACTGAAGGAAACTGAGGATCACTTCTTGAGGCACCCCCAGCACTTCCCCTGGTAAATTAGAGGTGTTTATTAATTTACACAACGAGCCGTGTGGCACTGAGAGCCTGAGCACATCATCCAGCCAGGGAAGAGCAGGAATTCCTCGGCGTGGGGTAGGGAAGGGCTCTTGCACCTTGCACAGGGAAACAGGAATTTTTACAGGGGCTTTTTGCCCTCTGGGTTGCATTAATAGGAATTCTCCTCACTCCTGTCACAAGAAAACTCTGGCTATTGGTAACTCCCCCTCTCGGAGCTGAAGGAAGAGGCTGAGAGAATTCCCTGTTCCTGAAAACCTCGGTGTCACTTAGTCCCAAACTGCTCGTTCGTTTGGTCCCCTTGAGGGAAATCCATTTCCCTAAGCTTGTCCCTAAAAGAAACACTGCTTTCTTTTCTGTTTTATTTTGGGTGAAGGTGAATTTCTTCTTATTTCCCCTGTCCCACTTCCATATTTTCAAATCCTGCAGAAGCCTCGGGAAGCTTAAACCTAATTTTGGAATTATTACCTTTGTTCCTTTAAAAGGCAACTTTTCAGGAAGCTTTTAAGCAGCAATAAACTTCAGGAAGTTTTCTTCTTGGTGAATTATCTGTTACTTTGTTCATTTTTAAACTCCCTTATCAGTATAAAAACTGAGAGTTTTTTATGTTGGTTTCAGGGACATTTGGCTCCGTTGTATAAAATCCTAAAAATTCCGATTTTTTCAAGGTGATTTTTTGGGGATAAAACACCTGGAAAGTGCTTTCCAGGCCTGCTGCTGATGGATGGCATTGGCCAAAACACTGCCTAGAAACAGCTCTGGGGCTGCCTCTATTTCAGGCTCTCTCCAGAGGTTGGGTGTTTTTCCTCTTTCCTCAACTTTTTAAAAGTCACGAGGAAAACGTGGGGAACTGGGATATTCAGCTGGCTAAAGATGGAAACTGAATCATCTGCTGACTTTCAAAACTGTGAAACAGAGGTGAAAATTGGGGAGAATTAAGGGAGTTGGAGCCCAGCCTCCGGGAACACTTCTGTAAATCCCAGAAATCCCTTGTATAATATATGGAAACCACCTGAAAGTTTCTGGAAGTCTGTGGTTAAAGGAGGCCGTTCAGACTGTTTTTTAAACCCCATTAAGGTGAAATGTAGCCCTGCTGCTCTCCAGATCTGTGTCCACTGCAGGTGGAGCGGGATCCCTCCAGCATTAACATCTTTAATGATTCCATCCAACCCATGGAAACAGCTCGGAGGGGACTTGGCACCACAAACTCCTGGGTCAGAGCTCCAGAACAAACTTCTCTGGGTTTTTTTAATTCCCACTGAGGTTGTTCTGTTCAGCTTGGATCTCATCAGTGCTGGATTGTGTTAGAACCAGCAACAACTGCCTTAAATCCTTAACTTTTATGGTTAAATCCTTAACTTTCACAATTTATTCAGTTAATTGTGAGACTAGAAACACATAACTGAGCCTGTTTCCATGTAAATATGGAAAATAGATGGATATTATTCTCTAGACACACAAGTAGAAGTGAAGATTTGGGGATTACCCTGCTTTTAGTTCTGTTAATTCCGATGGCAGCAGACTTCCTTCTAGTTTACACAGGAATTCCTCCCTGGGAGGGTGGGGAGGGGCTGGGACGGAATTCCCAGAGCAGCTGTGGCTGCCCCTGGACCCCTGGAAGTGCCCAAGGCCAGGTTGGAGCCACCTGGGACAGTGGGAGGTGTCCCTGGCCATGGCAGGGGTGGAACTGGGTGGGAT
The DNA here is from genome assembly GCF_000691975.1 of Corvus brachyrhynchos. Taxonomy (NCBI): domain Eukaryota; kingdom Metazoa; phylum Chordata; class Aves; order Passeriformes; family Corvidae; genus Corvus; species Corvus brachyrhynchos. Next base: position 229,796 of record NW_008236162.1, read on the forward strand.
TTAAGGTCCTTCCAACCCAAACCGTTCTGGGATTCTCTGATTTAATTTTCCCATCCCTCTGTGGGTGCTGCAGGAACAGCCCTGGGCACTGGGAGCTGGCTGGGGCGGGGGGGCTGGAGTGCCAGGACACAGGGAATGGCTTCCCACTGCCAGAGGGCAGGGATGGATGGGATATTGGGAAGGAATTCCTGGCTAGGATGGTGGGGAGGGGCTGGGATGAATCACCAAGAGCAGCTGGGGCTGCCCCTGGATCCCTGGAAGTGTCCAAGGCCAGGCTGGAGCGCCCTGGCACAGTGGGAGGTGTCCCTGCCCATGGGGATGGAAGTGGATGAGTTTTAAGGTCCTTCCATCCTGAACCATTCCACGATTCCATGATTCTCGGATCATGGTGCATATTTAGATGCATTAAATCTCCACCCTGCAGTTTGATGCCTCTAAATCCCAGTGCTGGTGATCAGAAATGGTGTGAGCAGTAAAACCAACCCCAGCACCTTCCCTTCTCCTCTCCAACCCCTTTTTCCCAACTCCAGGCAGCCTCGCTGCATTCCTCTGTTCTTTGCCATGGAAACTGATCTTGGCTTCCCAGAGCTGATTTTTAATATTGTTTATTAAATGCCAACCCCCTGGAAAGGCTGTTCATCCCAGCTGCCAGGCCTTTCTGTGGGAATGCCATGGACACTTCCCCATAACCCATGTGGTAGAGCAGGAACGAGGGGATCGGTGCATCCTGGCACCATCGGCCCCAAACCCAGGTGGTTGGGAACAGGATGATGCAGTTGAGTGCAGAACTGGTAATTTGGTGCCTAAAACTCTTTTAGCTGTGCCGTCCATCCCGGAATCCAGCAGCAGGAGGGTTGGGAGGGGTTTGGAGCACAGCTGCAGGAGCTGAGCTCTTCTCTTCAAAGGCAGATCTGACCCCACTGAGCTCAGCTCATTCCCACCAACTGTTTGCCTCCCACCAGAAGCTGCTTCCCGTTAATTTGTGTTCTTTTGATGTTGCCAGATCCCACGCTGACCCCAAACCTCCCAGCTGTCCCCCAGCTCCTTCACCTGGGCGTCCCTCTGTCCTTCTTAGATCCCCTTCCCACGTCTGGACCCCAGATTAACACTCTTCCATCTTTCATCCCAAAACCATCTTTGACAAATGGATCCAGAACTGGGAATGAAGTTTCTACATTTTTTTCTGAATTCTACCAGCCAGGACTTGATCCAAACTCAAGCATGCAAAAAAATGAGCAAAGAAACTGCAGCCCAAGCCCCCTAAACAAGCCTGGAAAGAGCTTTTGGGTTTGAGACATTAATGGAGGTTGGCAGAGTTTAATGCAAGTGGAACAGAATTCATGTGAAGCCTCTCCAAAGGCTGAGATCCGTGGATACTTTTCCATGTGCCACATCCAGCAACAGCCCCAGCAGAGCACAGGGAGCAGCAAATGTGTGGCTGGCAGTGGCTGGGAATGAGAACAACATTTTTAAAAAAACCTGCTGACAGCACGGGATGCAGGGATGGATCCATCAACCCTTCTCCCAGGGATGGATCTCAACTCACGGAATCCAAGATTTCACTGAGATTTCTGCTGCCCCTTCTATGTAGCAACAGCTTGAACCACTGCAGGGAAAAGCCAGTCCTCTGCTCCTACCCAGCGACGGGGAGGGGGAAGGAATTGCACAGGTTGGACCTTCCTGCAGCCCACTTGGATGGAGATTTAACCTGGAACCCTGGGTTCCTGAGCCAGGCAAGGAAAGGTCCCTGAGGAAAACTCCGGTGGGAAACTACTCTGTGTCAATGAGGCAAAACACGACTAATTTGGTGCTCCTGAAGTTTTATTGTGCAATTCCAAGGAATTTCTCCTCCTCTGTAGCTAAAGCTGGTGAGTAAACAGTTCCTTATAGCTGCCTTTAGTTCATTTATTGTATAGATGGGAAATGTGTTTTTCAGGAAATAAACCCAAACCAGTCACCTATTTCAACCTATGGAAAAGTTACTGCCACCATTAGGAGCTCACAGGCTCTTACAGGGAAATATGCCCAGGACAGAAAAATGTGCAGTGCAGTTCTGGAATATCAGAATTCTTTTTTTCAGAACTGCCGTGAAATTAAACTGAGCAGGGTGAAATTTTGGGGGGATTACTTGAAAATTCAAGGCTATTTTGAAGCTGTGCTCCAAACCATGAAAGGGTTTAGTGATCCCTGCTTAAGTCTGGAGCTGTCTGGGGGCAGCACAAGGAGCTGTCCTGATATCAGGCACAAGAGGAATGACCAGAACATGTTCCAGATGTCAGGGCTGCATCACACGGCCCAAAACCCAAGATAAGATGCCACAACATTCTCTTATCAGTGAGAAGTTGTCCCCTAGGGAATATAAATAGAGATGGAGCTCCTGTCTCCAGCTGGGGGTGGTCTCATCCATGGGGTTTCCTACAAACTCAAACCCCTCTAAAAGCCTCTAGATGGGATTTGCTGATTTGTGATTTTATCCCAAAACAAGAGCCATGCGAAGCCTTTCCTTTAACCCTTGCTAGGGAGATTCTGGTGTGGGTAAACAGTTGGATAAAAACAGAAACTCTCTTCAACTGTTCTGTATCTTTGTTTGTTTCAGCAGTTACATCAAAGTCCCGCATCCCTTCCACGGAGTCAGCAGATTTTGGTGCCTGTTTAACAACTGTCAGAGCAGGGAAGCTCCAAAGGCACCAAACACAGAAACTGCTGTTCCTGCCTGGCCCAGCTCCTGAGGGAAATGCTTCTCCTCGGATTTAGGAGCCAATAACACACTTACATTGTTGAGGTTGTTGTTATCCTAGAAATTATTTAATTTCCCAGTGTACTAAGACTGGTAAAGAACTGTGAGTGTTTTTTGAATCTGTATTTTTGTTTTTCTAAATCTGTATCTTTGTTTTTTTCAGGAGTTCTGTGTCTTTTTTTATTTTCAGCAGTTACATTGCAGTCCTGCATCCCTTCCACAGAGTCACCAGATTTTGGTGCCTGTTTAACAACTGTCGGAGCAGGGATGCTCCAAAGGCACCAAACACAAAAACTGCTGCTCCTGCCTGGATCACATCCCCAGGAAAGTGTTTCCCAGCTCGGCTTTAGGAGCCAATAACACAGTTCCAGAGGCAGCAAAGGCAGGAGGAAGGAGAACAAAATCCGAGCACAATTAAGGAAAGCAGCGTGAGCCCCTCGGCGCTGGGGAGCATCACCGAGTGGCACAGCAGCCGCAGGGACATCGTCAAGCTGTCGGCAGCTCATTCCAGCCTATCCCAGTTCATCCCAGCCTATCCCAGCTCATTCCAGCCCATCTCAGCTCATTCCAGCCTGCTCCAGCTCATCCCAGCCCATCCCAGCTCATTCCAGCCTGTCCCAACTCATTCCAGCCTGTCCCAGCTCGTTCCAGCCTATCCCAACTCATTCCAGCCTGTCCCAGCTCATTTCAGCCTGTCCCAGCTCATTCCAGCCTGTCCCAGCTCGTTCCAGCCTATCCCAACTCATTCCAGCCTGTCCCAGCTCATTTCAGCCTGTCCCAGCTCATTCCAGCCTGTCCCAGCTTGTTCCACCCTGTCCCAGTTCGTTCCACCATGTCCCAGCTCGTTCCAGCCTGTCCCAGCTCATTCCAGCCTGTCCCAAGCAGGGAAGTGACACCGACTGCCTCTGCCCTGCCAGGCAGGAGGCTCCGGGGGGATACAAATCCTTTCCTCTGCCAGGCACTGCAGGAGATAAGATAAGATAAGGGATGCAAATGGAGATAAGGCTTCTCTGGCTGCCGCTCTCTGCCATCGGCTCCGAGTCTCCTCCAGGTGATGCCGCAGCCTTGGGAGAACCAGGGCTGTTCCCAGCGGATTCGGCTCCGTCCCTGTCCCCCCAGCACCTCCAGCCTCTGACCAAACCAGTCTCAAAAGAACCAAGGCACAGCTCTGGTGTCACTGAAGATCCCCCTGGTGTTCGTCTGCTGCCTGGTTTTTGTCTCTGAGTGCCTCCGCCCGCTTAGGAAAAGATACAAAAAATTAAGGACCGGTAAAGACTGGTCCAGAGAAGGGAACGGAGCTGGGAAGGGGCTGGAGAACTCCTGAGGGAGCTGGGAAAGGGGCTCAGGCTGGAGCAAAGGAGGCTCAGGGGGGCCCTTGTGGCTCTGCACAAGTCCCTGACAGGAGGGGGCAGCCGGGGGGGTCGGGCTCTGCTGGCAGGGAACAGGGACAGGAGGAGAGGGAACGGCCTCAGGCTGGGCCAGGGGAGGGACAGGGTGGATATTGGGGAAATTTCTCCATGGAAAAGGTTGTAAAGCCCTGGAAGAGGCTGCCCCTGGCAGTGATGGAGTCCCTGTCCCTGGAAGGGCTCAAAGGCACTCACAGCTCCTCACCAGTCTTTGGACACTGGGAAGGAACATTTCTAGAACAGCAACAACCCAGACAGTTTAAAAATACTCTGATCTTAAAGATTCTTATTTAAAATACACCCTTCCAAACATTTATTCTTCTTACTCCCCTTCCAGTCAGCGGGGTAGGAGAGAGGGGTGGAGAGGGTGCAGTGGGGCAGGTTTGGGGTTTCTCCCCACCATCATTTCAGGTTTTTGCTGCAGCCACTGAAATGAGAAACCTCCCTGAGCTGCAGACTGAGCTGGGCTCGAGCTCAGGTGCTTCCAGCAGGGATAGCCTGGCTGGGGATGTTGTGGTCACTGGAGTCACATCATCAACCATGAGGGCAAAGAACCAGTGACTGCTTGGAACCACAGAATCCCTGAATATTCTGATCCCACAAGGATCATTGATCCAACCCTTGGCCCTGTGCAGACACCCCAAAATCCCACCCTGGGCATCCCTGGCAGCGCTGTCCAAACTCTCCTGGAGCTCTGGCAGCCTCGGGGCCGTGCCCATTCCCTGGGGAGCCTGGGCAGTGCCCGGCACCCTCTGGGGCAGCTCCTGGTTGTAAACCTCTGGAATTTCTGTAATGTGAGCATGGAACAACTTGTCTGCTCCCCACGAGGCCCTGCCAGCAGCAAAGGCTTCCTGGAGTCTGACACTCATTGCGCCGGCACATCCTCCCACCCAACAATGGTTTTCACTGAACAATCTCCCAACAACAACCACTTGGAGTATAATTAAGTAATTAATTATATTTCTAATCTATTAAGCCTTGATTGCTTATCAAAGCATTCAGCTGGATCATTTTCCTCTTGTCATTTCCAATTAATTTTGCCTTTTTTTTTTTTTTTTTTTTGGTTAAGCAAAGGAAAAAGTCTCTCAAACTTCCTGGGGAATCCAGAGCTTCACTGGAGCAGAAAGAGGAATTGCTGATTTTTTTCCCCATCTTTGGCTTACTAAGGGAGGATGTAATAAAAATAAAGAATGCCAAGACTTTTCCAAACGCCTGAAACTCACAGAGCTCTGTCAAAGTCCCTGGGGTTACCCTGCTTTGGGAGAACTGGGAATGCCATCTGCATTTCGGTCTGGATTGTTAAAAATCACAGAAACCCAGACTGGTTTGGGATGGGAGGGACGCTGAAGATCCCATTCCCACCCCTGCCGTGGGCAGGGACACCTCCCACTGTGCCAGGGGGCTCCAGCCCGGCCTTGAGCACTTCCAGGGATCCAGGGGCAGTCACAGCTGCTCTGGGAATTCCATCCCAGCCCCTCCCCACCCTCCCAGCCAGGAATTCCTTCCTAAATAACAATGAGTATGTACTCCACAGTTTCATCACAAAATAACCTTTTTTCCCCCTATTCATTTGTCCTGGGAGTTTAAGCCAGCACAGAGAACAAGTGAATATCCAATAAAGGGGAAGAAAAGCTCGTTGCAGATCCTTATTGCATTCAGGAAGGAATTGTTTGGGAGAAACCCCATCCAAATGTGGGAAATCATTGCTCAACAAACTTTTTTACCCTAGAAGGCACTTAATAAGGTGGAATATTTTTGGTCTAACAACTCAGCCTGCTCTGGTATCACAGAGAAAAAAGAAAAATAATCCATGTATGAAACAAAAAGCAGGAAAATGAAGCAGTTTTCCTTCTCCTTTTCCAGCTGGATCAGGAATTTTTGCACATGGAACCCATGGAAGCAGATGAGTGATTACAGAGTTCCTTGTGGGAATCGAATCCAGCCGTGATGGACGGCATGGCCGCGGCTGGAGCTCTCTGGGTGACACCGAGGAGGAAGTGCAGGGTGCCACACATAAACACCCAGTGCAGAGTTATCATCCCAAATAATCCCATGGATAGATAATGCAACAGATAAACACAAGTTTGGGATTACAGGACAAGGAAGTGCAAAATACGCAAAATAAGATGTTAAACATCGTTATGAGAGGGGAATTTGCGCCTGATGGAAGAGAATCATCTCAGTTATGTTGGTGTGGAGCCAAAATTTCCCTGCTGGCCGTGTTGGGAGGGCTCAAGGTGTGCTTGGGCTGGTTTTTATTCCCTATTGAGTGAGGACAGGATTGCTGGGAACACAGGAGTGGGGATGGAGCTGTTTGCTTCCAGCCACGGCAGTTCACCTCTCCCTGCCCTGGCAGTGCCCTCCTCTCACGCTGGTTTTGGGATGACACCTTCTCATCTCAGCTCTGGGGTGTTTTTCCTCAGGACACTGCAGTTTTCCTTCTTTTCTGGCAGGGATAAAAGTCCCTGCAAATCCAGCATGTAGGGTCTGTTCACTGGGCAAGGGGCTAAAGGTGCCCGAAGTTATCTGGGAGAGAAGAGCCCTGGAAAATTCCCCGGCCAGGAGCTGCTCCCTCCCACATAAAGCACAGTCAGACGGAATAAACCAGGCAAAATTAACTGCAGCCACCTCTGAGGATAACGATTGGGAAAGATGCTTCATAAAATCAAATGGAATGCTAATTATGCATTGATGGGCCACGACTGCTGGGTTTTACCGGGAGCAGGGAGTGGACTGGCAGGGCCGAGGCTCACACGCGGGTTGTGCTCACTCAAAGGGGCTGTTCACACCCAGGCTGTGCTCACACCCAGGCTGATGTTCACACCCAGGTCATGCTCACACCCACCCAGGCTGTGCTCACACCCAGGCTGTGCTCACACCCAGGCCGTTCTCACACCCACCCAGGCTGTGCTCACTCAAAGGGGCTGATGCTCACATCCAGGCCATGTTCACACCCAGGCTGATGCTCACTCAAAGAGGCTGTGCTCACACCCAGGCTGTGCTCACACCCAGGCCGTTCTCACACCCACCCAGGCTGTGCTCACTCAAAGGGGCTGATGCTCACATCCAGGCCATGTTCACACCCAGGCTGATGCTCACTCAAAGAGGCTGTGCTCACACCCAGGCTGTGCTCACACCCAGGCCGTTCTCACACCCACCCAGGCTGTGCTCACTCAAAGGGGCTGATGCTCACATCCAGGCCATGTTCACACCCAGGCTGATGCTCACTCAAAGAGGCTGTGCTCACACCCAGGCTGTGCTCACACCCAGGCCGTTCTCACACCCACCCAGGCTGTGCTCACTCAAAGGGGCTGATGCTCACATCCAGGCCATGTTCACACCCAGGCTGATGCTCACTCAAAGAGGCTGTGCTCACACCCAGGCTGTGCTCACACCCAGGCTGATGTTCACACCCAGGCCGTGGTGACACCCAGGCCGTGCTCACACCCAGGCCATGCTCACACCCAGGCCGTGCTCACACCCAGCCTGTGCTCACACCCAGGTTGTGCTCACACCCAGGTTGTGCTCACACCCAGGCTGTGTTCACACCCCAGCCAATGCTCACACCCAGGCTGTGCTCACACCCAGGCCGCTGTTCACACCCAG
>NW_008236162.1:237689-242461 GCF_000691975.1 Corvus brachyrhynchos
TCCCGCCCACGCCAATCCTCCCCCACACCCAGGCCATGCTCACTCCCCGGCTGACGCTCACACCCAGGATGATGCTCACACCCAGGCTGTGCTCACACCCAGGCTGATGCTCACACCCAGGCTGTGCTCACACCCAGGCCAATGCTCACACACACCCAGGCCATGCTCACACCCCGGCTGACGCTCACACCCAGGATGATGCTCACACCCAGGCTGTGCTCACACCCAGGCCTTTGCAGGCTGATTCCACCCGCCTGCTCCCAGCCCTTCCACACCCCGCTGCAACCCGAGCATTCCAGCATTTGGATTCTTTCCCACCTGTGTGATCCCAGGAATTATTTACAAGGATTGCCTTGGTGGCTGTGCGCTTTCTGTTCAGCCTGACCATTTCTTGAGCCCCCAGGAGATCTGGCAATCTAACACCCAGACACAGCTCTCAGTGACACCCATTTTCTGCTCTAAATGGCCCATTACACGTCCTTAATTAACCTATTTATTTTTAAGTTTATGTGTTAAAGTATAATTCTTTTATGTATTCATTAATATATTAATACATAATGTATTATAGATATCCTGAAGAGCATTGCAGGATCTGAATCTCTTCAAATAAGACTTAGGTGATATTCAACCTTCACACTTCAAACTGGGCCTGGAATGGGCAGGACAGGGGAAGCTCCTGGATGGACGAATTCCAGGCATGGGTTGTCTCAGGGATAAAACCACCTGACATAAAGGAAAGAAGGGACAGAGCCAGGGATTTCCTCTTTTCACACTTCTCACCAGCCCAACCAATGGAATTCCACACCCTGTGATGGAGTGGGATGGAAGCCAAAATTTTTCCCGATCAGCATGGAAAAACCAGTGCTGTGCTGGGAGACAGCAGGGCCCTTCCCTCCCCTTGCCTGGAGAAAGCAAATATCCAGGTGGGATCAGCTCAATGCCCACCCTTTCCCCCAAACAGCTTCCCCTCAGCTCTTCCACACAGGAACAACCTTTTCCCTCGAGTGGCTGTTCCATTTTGGCTGTAAATGACCCCAAGATCTGTCTCACACTAAAAAACCAGAATTCTTTTAAATTTTATCTTCCAGGATAACCAGTGGAAACAGCACTCAAGCAGAAAACTTTCTCAAGAAAAATCATCAAATCCATGGGATTCAGCTTGGAGGGGAAATTCATTTCTCTGTCAATACAGCACAAACAGGTTTGCTCATCCTTCTCCCGGGGTATTGAAAGTCACTCATTCCAAAGCAGATCCATGGATGTATTGCCATTCCCAGCTGCTGAAACAACGCTCCAGACAGGCACTAAACTGATTCTGGGCAGTAAATAAATTTCCTGCCTTATTGACTGAGGTGAATACAAAGAGATGAAGCACTAAATCCTGCCCACGGCGTGCCAGCTCTCATCTCAACTTGTCATGCCAGCAAAAATTATATCCTGAGCTCAGGCCGAGCCAGTTCTGCCTCCCAAACATCCCTAATAAACACGTTGGGGAAGATTTGGTTATTTGTTAAATGTGGGCGTGTCGCTGTTGTCTCCAGGGATGGCAACAATCACCACACGGAATTCCAGGAAAATGGGGTTCTTTAATTAATTATCACCTCGTTTATATAACTTGGTTCGCAATAGAGAAAGGACATTATTGGCTGCTTGACCCGACACCTCCCAGAGTGATTGGCTGAATGCTACGACGCCTATTTCAAAGGATTTTCTTCAGTGAACCAAAACAAGACCGTGCAGGTGCGAGATCGAGAGTCATTTACAGAACCGTCTTTCTCTGTTTCTCAGCTAAAGCACGAGAAAGGAAAACTTCACAAAATGCTTCAGCAGCTGGAAAATTCCTCTGCTCCTGCTTTTCAGCATCCACATGGGTGAAGCTACAGCTACTGAGAGGAGGCTGGGGTGAGGTGGGGTCAGCCTCAAGTGACAGGGTGAGAGGAAACGGCCTCAAGTTGTGCCAGGGGAGGCTCAGGTTGGATTTTGGAAATGGATTTTCCGCTGGAAGAGGGGTCAGGCCTTGGAATAAGTTGTCCCTGGAGGTGGTGGAGTCACCATCTCCGGGAGTGCTCGGGAGGCATCTGGATGTGGCACTTGGGGACAATGTTTAAGGGTGAGGATTGAGCTGCTGGGGTGACTGGAAGGTCTTGAAGGTCTCTTCCAACCTTGATAATTCTGTGAAGCCACAGATCTTGAACACAAATCTGTACCCAGAATTTCTGCATCCTGGAGAATCCCATCGTTGTCCTGAGCAGCTCCCGAGGAGCGTTTCAGCCTCAGAGGGAGAACCTGTGCCACTCTCAGTGTCTCACCTGAGCCCCCCCCCCAGGTCCCTGTGTGGGCAACGCAGTTTGAAATGTGGTTTGGGGGAGTTAAAACCTGAAATAAATAACAATAATCACTTTCATCCCTGTTGTGTCCCTCTATAATTTCATTCCACTGTCCTTGGAGGAACACCTCCCACTGTCCCAGGGTGCTCCAGCCTGGCCTTGGGCACTTCCAGGGATCCAGAGATCCAGCTCCTCTGGGAATTCCATCTCAGCCCTTCTTACACCCTCACAGCCAGGAATTCCTTCCCAACATCCCTCTCAATCGAAGCAGGAACAGACACAGGTCATTCAGCAGATGGAACAAAAATTTCCCATATTTCCACCCATTTTCAGAGCTTTTTCCAGAAACCAAGGAATCTTATTTTTCATTTTTGTCCTTTTGCTGCTGTGCTAAAAAGACGGAGAAAAGTTTGGGAATGCAGTCACTTGAGCCATGAAGATTTGAAGTGTAAGACAATGTTCTTTTTGAGACTGGCCCTGGAGGGTGGTTTGCTCTCAGGCACATGAGACTCACAGCTCGAGCACAAGGCTAAAATAAAAAAATGGCACAAATAAAATAAAAAAGGCACAAATAAACAGAAAAATTTGGGTATTTTAGGTCGCTGCAAAATACAACAGCTCCACATCCAAATGCATCCAAATGCTTTTCTCTCCTCCCCGCTTCCCACACTGTTGTTCCAGCACAGCATCAGGAGGTGCAATTTGAGTTTTTTCTTTCCTTTAATTAAAAAGAATTAATTAAAAAAACAAATCAATACATAAAAATATTTTGATATAAAGAGAGAGCATCACTTTAAAGCGACTGGACCTGCTCCTGGCTGGCCTGTGGGGCTTTATTGGGATTTATGTCACGGAATGGAAGAGTTTTTCAATCACATCAGCGAAGAGCTGGAGATAAGATAGAGCCAGAAAAGGAATTACATGGGATATACCCTGTATAATTTGGCTTTATGGCTGGTGAGAAAAAAAATCCGAGGCAGTCACTGAAAGCCTGAGCAATTTTAAGATTTCAGCTTTAAAACAATTTATTTACTGGGGGACAAAATTGGGATAAGGACTCAAAAAGTGTCTCTGTGGCTTCAAAACTTGGATCGGGGTGTCAGACCTGCCTTAAGCTCTCCAAGCTCAGTTTAAATTTTGAGGGCCCACGAGCTTGACAGCAGCTGGGGTTGTTTAGGGGTTTGGAGCTCTTGGGGTTGGTTTTTACAAGGGAGATGACCCCACAGCTGGGAAGGAACATTCAAATTCCTGAACACGTGGAAAAGTTAAGACAGGACAGAATTTCTAAAAGCTCAGGAGGGTTTTTTTTTGACGAAAGCTCTGATTTTTCTAAAACAGGCAGGAGAACACTCCAGGGAAGGATGGAGGATGCTCAAAGAGCCACTGAAGCTGCACCTCAGGTTCCCTGATGCTCTCCAGGTGGGTCTGTGGTACCCGGCCCAACGAGCCCTGATGTTAATTGGGGTCTCAGGCCTAAAGAGGAGGACTGGACACTCCTCTGACCCCTGCAGACCTGAGCAGAGCCATTCCTCACTCAGCCCTGCTGTCGCCAGGCCCACCCTGTGCCCAGCCGGGTGACAGTCGCCCCTGGCCAGGTGATGTTCTGGGTGTGGGCGGCGCAGAGAAAGCCAGCCCCACACGGAAAGCCCCGAGTACCACACACAGAAACATCCCTTCCCCTCCTCCAGGCTCCAGCGCTTCCAGGACCGGCTGCTTTCCCCCTGGGCATCCCTGATCCCGGGATTGCAGCAGATGCAGGGCAGGGAACCTGGAGCAGCCCCTGTGGGAGTTCATTACCCCGCCTCGGCCCCAGGCCTGCTGCTGGTCCTGGGTTTGTGTTTGTTGGGTCCTGGGCTGTTTGTTTGTTTGGTGAGCAGCTGCTGTCACACACAGGCACGGCCAGGTCACCTCTTAACCACGGCCTGGGCTCCGGGAAATGCTCCAGGCAGGAGCAGAGGGAAGGGAAACGGGAAACTCGGGCTGGTTACTATGGAGAGGAAATAATCTGATTTAACAGACACCAACTGTGCCTGCTTTGTTTTGATGTTTCTGAGGAGAAATTCTCCTGCTCTTCAACTCCCACCCAACGTCACCTTCACAAACTCCAATGTATCCACAGATTTAAGGCCCTTATTCCACCTGCAGGAATTCCAGTGGGGAGAGGGGTGACCTTACACCTTGTGTGGATGGGGCACTTGGGGATAGGGTCAGTGCTGGGCAGGGGCTGGGGCTGCCATCCTGGTTTGACTTGGTGACCTCAGAGACCTTTTCCAACCTTAAAAATTCCATGAATCCATGATTGCTTTTTTACCTGGAGCTGTGTTGAGACCTGACAACCAAATGGAAATACTCATGGGATCACAGAATCCTGGAATGGTTTGGGTTGGGAGGGACCTTAAACCCCCCCCAGTGCCCCCCCTGCCATGGGCAGGGACACCTCCCGCT
>NW_008236162.1:242543-250116 GCF_000691975.1 Corvus brachyrhynchos
CCCTCCCAGGGAGGAATTCCTTCCCAATATCCCATCCATCCCTGCCCTCTGGCACTGGGAAGCCGTTCCCTGTGTCCTGTCCCTCCATGCCTTGTCCCCAGTCCCTCTCCAGCTCTCCTGGAGCCCCTTTAGGCCTGGGAAGGGGCTCTGAGCTCTCCCTGAAGCCTTCCCTTCTCCAGGCCGAAAATGAGAACATGAGCATCTACAATTAAAAAAACTCAATTTATAAAAATTCCAACCCAATCAGCTTCTGGCAAACAGCTGGGTACGAGATTCGGAGTCATGTACACACAAAACTTAATTGAAATTAAAGTTATTAAGCACTGCAATAAATTCAGCTTGGGTGGATGAAAGGCAACACCCTTGAGGAAGGAAGGGGGAAAATGGGTTTAAATAATTAAGGATCTATTTATGAATGTTTTCCTGAAGTATTCATGTGAGTCTCTTCACAGGGATAATAAAGGATGAAATAAAGGATAAAGAGATTCCACGTGAACAGCAAAGGTTTTCTCTGAGCTGTAAACTCCTGGAAGGAATATTCGGAGAGGGGACAGCACAGGTGAGAAATTCCAGCTGGGGGTTGGGATGGCAGATTTGTGGGCCTTTGGAAAAGGCTCAGGCAAGCACTGCTCAACCAGCAAACAGCAGAATCAGGGAACCCCAGAATCCTTGAGTTTGGAGAAGAACTTCAAAGTCCTTGAGTCCAACACAACCCAGCACCACCATGGTCACCACTCAGTCGTGTCCCCAGGGGCCACAGCCACGGGGTTTTGAGCACTTCCAGGGAAGGTGACTCCACCACTTCCATGGGCTGCCTATTCCAGTGCTTTACAACCCTTTCCGTGATTTCTTTCCCTTCTATCCAATCCAAACCTTCCCTGGTGCAACTTGAGGCTGTTTTTCCCAGTCCTGTCACCCCGAATCAAGATCTCTGACCCTCCCCATGCTCCTTTGCTCTGTCAAAGGCCACAGAACACACATTTCTGGCCATCATTGTAATCGCTCTGCAAAGGTTAATTAACAATAACCAGGGAATGATTTCTTGCCTTGTAACAGCTCTCATTTGGGTAATTGAAGCTTTGTTCCACGTTTAATTTCCAAGACTTGCTCCCAGGACCCCAGTGACATTTGGAATGACAAACTGCCCAAGACAGGCTACACAAAGTTGCCCAAACTCCCTCTGATTCCAAAAAAAAAGCTGTTAGATCCTGGATTACAGCGTTCCCAGGGGCTGCCTTGAGGCTCTGGAATACCTGAAAAGCCTCTGGGATTCAGGGAGTCCTCAGCTGCCGGCCCCAGGGGTTGTCCTTGGGACAATCCCAGTGCAATCCCAGTACAGCTGGAGCTGCACTGGTGCCTGACACTGGGCACCAGGAGCAGGGAAAAGCTCCAAGCCCTGCTGCTCCAATAGATAGATCATCATAGAACAAGGAGACAGAAGGATTTATGGAATGCTTCCCCCGCTCTGGGGCAGCAGCATCAACAGCCAGTGTGTTTTGTGGGGACAGGGAGAATGGAGGATTCCTGAGGCACCTGGACACAGCTCCGGTGCAATTCCCTAAATCAGGAAATCACGGCTGAGCAGGGCCTGATTGTCCCGAGGAGCTGTGGCTGCCCCTGGATCCCTGCAAGTGCCCAAGGCCCAGTTGGACAGGGCTGGGAGCAGCCTGGGACAGTGGGAGGTGTCCCTGCCCACGGCAGGGGTGGCACTGGAGGGGCTTTAAGGTCCCTTCCCACCCAACCCATTCAGTGAAAATATCCCAGTTAGATAAGGCCCAGTTCCCCATTGTTCTGTTTGAGGTCTGGGGTTGTTCAGCCAGACTTACTGCTGGAATATCAATATTGATTTCCATTCTCACAACCTCTCCTGCTGCCAAACAATTCCCAGGAGCTGGAATTCCCCAGCACAACCCGGGCTCGGTGCAATGGAGACGGGCCCATGGTTTTGTAATGGGGTTCAGAATAGCTGGGAGCCAACTTCCATCAGGTGCATTGTAACAGCCAGTAAATATTTAATGAGAATAGGGAGCAATTTGTCTGTTTAATTTAGGGAGGGAATCTCACTACAAAATGAATTCTTATTTTTATGTTTCATTATTCATTAACTCCCTGACAAGAGTTTCCCATGAATATGGAAGTGCCCAAGGCCAGGTTGGATGGGGCTTGGAGCCCCCTGGGACAGTGGGAGGTGCCCCTGCCCATGGCAGGGGTGGCACTGGATGGGCTTTGAGGTCCCTTCCCACCCAACCCATTCCATGATTCCATGGTGGGCTGCAGTGGGGGGAGCTGGTGCTACCAGGACACAACAGAGAGCAAAGATCCGCCGTGTTTGGAAGCTCTGCCACTGCCCAGGCGCTGCTCTCTCCCTGTGCTTCACCAGGGAGCTGGGTTTGGTTTGGCAGGGAAGGGGAGAAGGCCCCTCCAAGCATTCCTGTCCCACCTCAAAGCCCTCAGCTCCAAGAAAAATACTCAAACTCTGCCTCCAGCAATGGAAGGCACACGAAAACATTCCCCTCTCCAGCTGAAACTGCAAAACCAGGAGAGGGAGTTGGGATATTTTCACCTGGACTGAAGTACTCCCCAGAGCAGCTCCCTGCCCCCTCTTTAAAGGAAGGAAAGACACAACAGGTGCTGGTTTGTGAAGGGGATATAACGGAGCAGAGCTGAATTAGAGAGGATTTGAGTGCCACATTCATCTCCTGGATCTGCAGGAGGATCCAGCAGGTCCCCAGCTGCCCCTGGCAGCTCCTTCCCCTGTTGCAGGTGGCTGCTGGTGCTGTCAGAGGGGAGCTGCGTTCCAGCCTGGAGTGGAGATGCTGCCTCACTGCAACGAACTGACACCAAAAATTCCTCTGTCTGCAAGCACGACTCAGCCTCCAGATAAATAAACCCAAAATTGGGCTGGGGGAAAAAGGGCAAAAAGGGCAAAAGAGCTGCTGTTCGGGAATCTATGGAGCTGC
The DNA here is from genome assembly GCF_000691975.1 of Corvus brachyrhynchos. NCBI lineage: Eukaryota > Metazoa > Chordata > Aves > Passeriformes > Corvidae > Corvus > Corvus brachyrhynchos. The sequence goes on from NW_008236162.1 coordinate 245,504, forward strand.
CAAGGGAGGTGCTCCAGAGGGGCAGAGAGCCCAGGGAGAGCCCAGCCAGCCCTGGCTCTCAGGATGCACCCCCAGCAGCAGCAGCTGGAATTTGGAGCGGGTTTGGCACCACAGCCCCGTGCCCGGGCTCAGAGGTGCTGCAAACACCATCTGCCCATCCCTGGGCACATCCAGCCCTGCTGCACCTGCCTTTGCTGGCAAGGAGGCTCCCAGATCCCGGGGGAGCAGCCAGGCCTTCCCTGGCTCCCCAGGGGTGACACTGGGCTGGCTTGTCACGCACGAAATTTTAGGTTTTAAGCAACTGATGACTTCCAGAATGGAGTGACTTCAGCTGCAGGAGCTCAGGGAGATGAGGTTTATTTGCTCAACCCCAGCATGCTCAGTGTCCCCAGCCTCTGCAGGGAGCGCTGCTCGGGCAGCAGAGCATCACCCCAACCCTTCCCCGTGTGCTTGTGTCACCAAACAAACCCCACGGCCTCCTGGGCAATACCCCTGCCCCTCACGACCCGGCTTTTCCCCCTCTCAGTGCCTCTAATTAAAAGAATGGCCCAGCTCTGTGCAGGCTGCGGAGCGTGCCTGCCATCCGCAAACCCAATTTCACACAATGACAGCCTAATTAATCTTCTTCTTTTGTTTCCCTGGCATCCGGACTCCGCTCGGCTGTGGAATATGGGGGAATCTTGCTGAGAACACATCTGTCAGGACTGCAGCGTGGAGGAAGGGATCCAGCAGGCTTTGGGGTGATTATATCTGTATTTATAGAGCTCTGCGCCTCTCCGGCGCTCCAGACACACGTAGGATGGGACAATCTATACTGTAATGTCCTGAATTTCCAGAAACACCTGTGATCCCAGACACTGGAGCATCAGAATGCAGCAGGAAGGGCGTCTTTTTTGCCCAGGGAGACATCATTACTCCCACACACAGCTCTCAGGTAGAGAAGGATTATGTGGCTTGGCCAAGGTCACCCAGAGAACGGTGACAGAGCTGGGAACTCAGCCAGCGCCTCACGCCCTCAGCTTAACTCCTACAACACTTGGCTTTCCAAAGTCTGCCTTCCCTCTTCCCCTCCAGGGCTGGCATTGCACAGACTGGCCCTCATTAGCTCTTGGGAACTGGCGTGGGACTGGAAATCCTGATTCTGACCAGCTCCTGCTGGGAGCCACCAGCACATGGAGACACCTGGGCACAGCCAAGTTCCGCTCTCCTGAACGGACCCAAACCCAAGCTTTGGTTGGATCTTTACCCACCTTGGGTAAAGATCTTTACCCACCTGTGCCAGCTGTCCCCCCTCTGACTGTATGAAAAGGATGATAAAAACTCCCCAGAGCCATCCGCAGTCCTTCATTCCTGTGGGAAACAACATCCCAACCTGAGCCACTTCCTGGGCTCTCCCAGAGCTGAGCACGGCCGGGGTTTGTCATCTCAGAATACTTGGTTCTGTTCTTAATATTTCAGTTCCTGACACTGTGAAATGGCAAGGCTGCCACAATTTTCACTGAGTTGAAGGTTTCGAGACCTTTCACCTAAGATATGAACATGAAGCAGAGCCTCAAGAGCTCCAAAAGATTCAGGGCTCAGAAAAAATGTGTTCCCCAGTGTTTTGATGGGGGTTGGAGGCTGGGTTTGACCATCTGGGGTTGTCAGGGCTGAGCTGAAATTACTTCACCACAAAATAATGAAAGGTCACAGGATTTCAATCAAGATCCTGGGCCAGTATAAATCTTGTCCATGGAAGCTCCTGGTGCTGGGTAGGCTCAGGCCTGCTAAAGTCAGGCTCAATTTATAGCTTCAATATCAATCAATAAAATTTGGTGTCCAGGTTTTAAATGAGAGCTAAACTTGTCTCTGCATCAAGGGAATGCGGCTCCATCAGTGCAGCTTCTACTTTTACACCAGGAGAGGCTGAGCTGCACCCGAGAATTTTCCAAAGGCAAAACTCTGTGGTGCTTTTTCCAAATTGGCTCCCTAAATTTCTGGTAATTGCTAAAGAACTTATTTGGCTAATGAGCAGCAATACCAACCACTTCCATCGGGAGCCACAGTGATAATTAGGAAGACAAAAAAAGGGGAGGGGAGGAGGAAGAACCTCCCAGTTCTTTGGGATAATTATAATTTGTGTCAGGTAAGACAAATATTTCATTTTGGGGCAACAGGTAGGTGAGGAATCAACGTGGGCTGTTCCAGTCACAGCATGTCAGGAGAAGTGGTGTGATCCCATTGCTGCAGTCATGCAATTAAAGCTGGCATGTGGTAATTAGGAAGGCAGGTGCACTCCACACATCCGCCGGGGCTCCGCGCGAGCGGCTGGCTCCCATCATCCCACCCCGGGTAAGTGATCCTGGAGACAGGAGGGAACTGATATCCCCAGGATGCAAAACAGAGGCTGGGAAAATTTATTTGTGGTGGGCGTGATGGAGAGCAAGGTGAAGGGACTGAGAGGAATTGGGGTTATTGGGAGTCTCTGCCAAGGACTGGGAGGCTGTAACACGCTCCCAGTGAAGAGCAGGATAAAGGGAGTCAACTTCATGGCAGCTCGTGGAGGACCTTTCCAAAAAAAATACGGAATTATCCTATCCAAGGTACCTTCCCAATGCAATTATCAGCCTGAAAGTGGGGAATGATGCACAGAAACTGTGATGATACCAGGAACAGGCTCCCCGGGGATGTTTGGAGTCACCACCCCTGGAAGTGTTAAAAAAGGAGTAGACCAGGCACTTCACAATGTGGGACTTTCCCCTGTGGTGGGATCTGGTCAAAGGTTGGACTTGGTGGTCTTGGAGGCCTTTTCCAGCCCTAATGATTCCCTGACCTTGTGTGCATCCCATCCTAGCACAGCTCCAAAAGGCCATCCTGCCTCAGACGTTGTTTTTGCAGAGACAAAAGTCAAGTTTTTATAAACCCTTCTGCACAGAAAATCCTGAACACCAGGAGCACGTCTCCCACTGCTGAGGTCTCCTGAAATTCTGGTGCCTGAGAATCCTTAAAAACCATCAGTCACTGTTAACAGGAATAAACACCCTGGAGGAAATTCCTGCCCTGTTCCACGAGCTGCCTGGCAGAGCTAATGAGCGCCGTAGTTCACACGGCAGAGCACAGGAAAACAATTAAGAGTTGTTCCCTTCTTCCTAAATACCAATATTGATAAAGCGGTGGAACTTAAACGACTGTGAGACGTTTTTATGGTTCCTGAGAACTTCCTGAGATATATGAAGTGGGCTCAGGAGTTAAAAAGGAGCATAAACTCCCCAGCTCCAGGCCAACAACAAAGTGCTCCGAGGCAGGAAGGAGATGTCACCTCTGGAGCAGCTCAGGAGGTAATTAATTGTCTGGAAGAGCATTTTTTATCATCTCCAACACTAACGAACTCCTCGCACAATTCAGCTAATTCCAAACACTCACTTTTATGCCTCCCACTAAAAGAGAAGGTTTTTCAAAACTACCCAGGGGCATTTGGGTGCTAAATTTTCATTAAAATTAATGGGAGCTGAGCCTCCCAATTCCCCCAGCGCCTCTGGGAGGCTCACACCAAACACACACAAGTCCTGCTCACTCTGAAGGCTGCCGGTGCATGGGGAGCGCTCCTGGTTCTACCCAGAGCACATTTCCCTGGCATGGAGCTGCCTTCGTGGCACAGGAGCTCTGCAGCAAAACTGGGAGGCTGGAAGGGACGAGCACCCAGGGGAGCTGGGTGAGACTCAGGGGTCTGGGAGAGCCAGAGCTACGGAGCTCCTGATCCAAGGGGCCCTCCTGGCCTCAGTGCCAGGAACTGGAGCTACAGCACAGCCAAGAGAAGGTTCTGGAAGGCCAGGGAAGGGGGGGCAGGGGCTGGAAGGAGACAGAGAGCTCCAGTTTTTGCAGAAATCCACCTGCACAGGGGAGTTCAGTGCAGCCAAGGAGGGGCAGCTGCCCTCAGCTCCAAATCCAGGTTGGGACTGAGGTGGAATGACCAGAATATCAGGATTAACTCCAGGGGTTCATGGAAGTGTGGGGGTGATGTTCAGGGGCTCCAGAGCATCAGGAGCTTTTCCACTTGGGATGTGACCCTGGACTGGGATCCTCCGGCAGTGCCGCAGGGCTGGGGGGCCTCAGGAATAAACATTGGTGTGGTGTCCACTGAAAGGGCGGCCACAGCATCACCTGGAATTCCTCTCCTGAGGTTCTTCTGGAATAACAGACAGGACAAGGGGGCAGGGCTAGGTGGGATATTGGGATGGAATTTCTCCCTGGGAGGGTGAGGAGGGGCTGGGCTGGAATTCCCAGAGGAGCTGTGGCTGCCCCTGGATCGCTGGAAGTGCCCAAGGCCGGGTTGGACGGGGCGTGGAGCAGCCTGGGACAGTGGGAGGTGTCCCTGCCCATGGCAGGGGGGTTGGAATTACATGAACTTGAAGGTCCCTTCCCATCCAAACCATTCCACGATTCCATGATTCTCCAACTGAAAATCCTGTGCAAAGCCACAACGTGTCCCAAGACAGCAAATGAGGTTTCCTTTGAACAAGAGCAAGAAACAGCCGCCCTCTTTCCCCCGTGTCACCTCCTCTTTCCCCCCGTGTGACCTCCTGGCCTCCTACGAAGATCTCCGTGTCCTCACAAACACAATCCCATTTTTCCTG
>NW_008236162.1:250664-263137 GCF_000691975.1 Corvus brachyrhynchos
CCCCTGCGCCGGGCACAGAGCAGCTGGGGCTGCCCCTGGATCCCTGGCAGTGCCCAAGAGGCCGGGTTACGGGGCGTGGAGCAGCCTGGGACAGTGGGAGGTGTCCCTGCCCATGGCAGGGGGGTTGGAATTACATGAACTTGAAGGTCCCTTCCCATCCAAACCATTCCACGATTCCATGATTCTCCAACTGAAAATCCTGTGCAAAGCCACAACGTGTCCCAAGACAGCAAATGAGGTTTCCTTTGAACAAGAGCAAGAAACAGCCGCCCTCTTTCCCCCGTGTCACCTCCTCTTTCCCCCCGTGTGACCTCCTGGCCTCCTACGAAGATCTCCGTGTCCTCACAAACACAATCCCAACCGATACAAAGCCAAAGGAAATACTGCCCAGGAAAGACCATGTGCAATTCTGGATGAACACTTGGAGCATCCTGAACAGGATGAGCATTTCATGACACCAAAAATTACAATAATTCCAGCTACAATTGGTTTTACTTGCTTATTTTCAGACTATTATGGGTCCTCTCTGGAAAAGTGGAATTGGTGCTTGCAGCCCTGACAGCAAAGGACAAACTTTGCCTTGGCAGGACATAATGCTTCCCTAAGGATAATTAGATCCAAGCGTGGTGTAAATCCCAGGGGTGCCTCTCCTTTGGTAGTATTTCTATCAAGAATCTTCAAAACCTTAAATCCAATATTTGAAATTTATGGCTTTCCCCCGTGATTTCAAGGTGAGAGGCAGCTGTAGCAATGCTTTGGTGCTCCCGCCTGCCCCACCCTTTTTTTTGGCCCGGGAAGAAAGAGAAAGCAAAATGCTGCCGTGCATGCCACGACACTGATAATTTCTGTCTGAACAAACACAGGTAAAGGGTTTCCAATAAAAAAGAATCCCCCTAAGCCACATGGGTAAACAGAAATACAGGAGGAACAGAACTGTTGACATTGCAGCCTGAATGTTACAGAAGTGTGGGCCTCAGGCAAGGTCAGGAACAGGGATTAGGAGACATCACCGGCAGGTAGAATGAAATTCTCATTATCTTTGCTTAAAAATAGGTACCTGATGCACGAAAGGTTCAGTAAATTGCCCCAAATTATCCAGGTTTCTGCCAGAGAACTGCCAAGTACTGCAACTAAACACTCCCTGCTCAAACTCCAATCAAATATAATTGAGGACAAGAAGAGACACAAGAAAAGAGACAAACTTATTGATCCTCCCAGCTGCATCAACAAGCAAGAAAAGAGCATTCCTACCTCAAAAGAGAAGGAAAGAACATTTCTAGCTCAGCAAAAAGGAGGGAAAAATGGTATTTTCATGGAGAATGTCACAAGGTTCCTTCAATCGTTCTGATTCCCACCCTGGGAATTATTAATGACCTGCAGGGCTGTGGAGTCTCAGTGTTTGATCTGGGTCAGTCCAGTGTCCACCACAAAGATCCCGATGTTTTGGGTCAGTCCAGTGTCCACCACAAAGATCCCAATGTTTTGGGCCAGTCCAGTGTCCACCACAAAGATCCCGATGTTTTGAACAACCCAAATTCAAATTTTAATGTTTGTTCCGACATCAAACATCTGCACCCTCTGGTGAATCCTGAACCTCTCTGGGTTCAGCTGTTGACAGCTCTGAGAAGAAATCTTGTCCCAGGAGCTTTGGGATAAGCTCTGGATCCAAGGAACACGAAGGATTGTTTCCCTGCTCTCTTGCTAACAAAGGCATTGCTCCATTAACCTCTCCCACCTGGAATTCCCTCCATCAATTCATGCAACTAAAAACCCTTCAAAACATTTCCTCTACCCCTCCTGTGGTTTAAACCTCGAGCTGTGCCCTAATCTTGGCTTAGGGGAGTTACTGAGGCCATGGACTTGAAATGTTCAACCCAACTGGTCATGGCTGGGTAAAAACCGCATTTATTGAGCCGTGCTCCCACCTTGTTGTATTAATTCCTGAAACCATCACTGCCTGATGGGCTGAGCAGTGGAACTGCAGCTCCATCGGCTTGGAAGAGAAGGAACACCAGGACATCAGTTTTTCCTGGTTTTAATCAAATACCCACAGCCAGCTCCTCGTGGGCTGGCCAGGTCACACCCTGCCCTTGGGCCTGCAAAGATCCAGTGCTGTGCCAGGGCAGGAACTGCTCTCAGCCCTGTCCGTGCTGGGGTTTTGTCTCCCAAAGGATGGCCAGCTCCCAGAACAAAGCCCCAGGGTTTGGCTGGCACAGATGAGCTTCTCCCACCCCAGGGCAGCGATGGCAGCGCCCATCTCCTGAGCCTTCGGCCCTGTGTGGACAGGGAAGCAGCGACAGGTGACAACTTCCCTGGGAACCGGGCACAGCCCAGGCTTGCAGGGTCCAAATCCTTCCTGTTTGTGCCTGAACACTGCCCACTGCAGTCCCTTTCCACGCTGGAACAGTCCAGAGAGAGTGGGGAGCTTAATTCCTTGGTGAGATGGTTCCAGTAACACTGACTGGCAAATCAATGCATCAAAACCCCAAAAAAGGGCCTGAACTAAAGCTGTGATTTATTATCTCCGTTAGCCAGTGTACAAAGGGAAGGTTTGATTGGAAAGGTGGGATAACATCGTGATTGAACCCATCCTGACACATGACACAAGCCCTCTGCCATTCCCCAGACACCCTGGGACTGCAGCCGAGCTCAGACTCCTGCTTTAAACCTCACCAGAGCCGAGGGAGGAAAGGCAGGAGCAGAAATACAGCGAATATCATAGTGGGGGAACAAAATTTGAGTCTTCTCCATGAAAGCTTCCAGGCCAGTTTTGCTGGGCTCCGCCCTTCCAGCCCTGGCAGGGAGTTTTCAGTCTCTCACACCTGGAAGTTTTGGATGGGGCTTGGAGCATCCTGGTCCAGTGGAAGGTGTCCCTGCCCATGGAACTGGATGAGTTTTAAGGCCCTTCCCAACCAACTCATTCCAAGGTTTATGATTTTCCAAGCGCAGAGCGGAGCACAGGAGGCCCTGCAGCCAGAGCAGGCGCCTCAGCTGGAATAGCCAGGGAAAGATCCTGCGGCAGCAGCTCAATTAAATTAAATCCGAGTGCACTCAGTGCCCCAGAATGCTGAACGAGCTGGGAGTAATGAACGAGAGATCAGATTTGCAGATCCTTAGCAGACACACCAAGACAATTACAGCGCTGAGAGCTACCCAGGCAGGCCTGTACAGCAGCCTGCCTCTGCTCGAGTCCATAAATAGGTAATTTGACTCGGGAAAGCACTCTGGGATGGCTTGGGGTTGGAAAGCGATACCGGCAAAGGAATCTCTGTGTCCATGGGCTTATTCTGCTGCAGCTCGAGTGATTTGATCCCTTCCTTAGTGGATTTGCAGTGCGGTGCAATGAGGAGGAGGCTGTAAATGAGAGGTTGATGACTCCTTGCACTGATTTCTTGACTAGAGAATGCTGTTGGTGTCTAAGCAAATGGTTCTGGGAGCTGCAGCCATGGCCCCAGATATTCTGAGGGCCGGAGCCTCAGCTCTGAAATCATCTCGAAAGGTCGCATGGAGGGAGAGACAACCTGCTAGACAATGTAGTAAATAACATTTGGAATGTCAAGCCTAAAGTAAACTGCCACCAGACTTTTCGTGAGGGGATGCTGAACAAGGAAGATGAAAGGATGAGCTGACATGGAATGGAACAGCAAGTTGTGTGCCAGTGGTGGGGAAAGGATCTGCTTAAAGGATTTCTAAAATGCATCAAAATAGTCATCACAAGAAGGAATCCATAAAAAATCTAAACATCCTTGGAAGGCGCTTATCAAAACCTCAGGGATATGTAGTGCAAGTGTGTTAAAGAGGGATCTTTACTATGAATTGATTCCATGGCTGGATGAACAGATAAAACATTAACCCAGAATGACACCCACCTCAAACAAATGCCTTGTAATTTATTCAAAGCACCTAATGATCACCAGCTCAGCTTTCAAAACCTATTAATAGCTGACCTCTCAGAGCATGTGATCCCAAAACCCAGATAAGGAATTCCTCGGGGTCTCTGATGCAACTCTGGCTCAGAGTTGTCTGTTAATATTCAGCTCATTTTCCCCTCCTCACATCGAAAATGTAAAAAGCAGAGGCTCTGTCCAGAGCTCACCAAGGAAATCAAGGGGCACTTTTTTATTCTCTGTAGTACCGAGAGGGTCGGAGCGAGGACTCATGGAAACATTATCGTGCTCAGAGATGAGAAAGGCATTGCATGCTCAGATGTCTCTTTTCAAAGAGAGGCAGAACCCTGTGATGGGGAACTTCTCGTGGGCTCGACTGCTGCAGCACTGGAGCAGAGTCAGGAGGCCAGGGCAGGAGGAGGGGATGTCTCAAGGGAGGCTGTCCCTGGTGGCCTCATCAAGAGAGGCACCACAGCCCCACTGGAGGGTTCTGACTGCACAAAACCGCAGGGTGACTCCCCCTCTCTGTGCCAGACCTGCATGAGAAGGTCTGAAGGACCACGAGGTTATTTCCTCACAGCCCCTCAGGGTCTGAGCCCCAGCCCCTGCTTAACTCCAGCACTGATTTCTCCCAGCTCATTTTCTCTCTCTGGCCTTGCTGCCGCCCCTGGGAGAGGAGCTGCGGGGAGGAAGCAGAACAGAGCTGTCACCGCTGCCCCCTCTGACATGACACCACTGCCCTCCTGTCCCTGTGGACACCCGAACGTGGTCACCCTGTCACAGCAGCAGCTCTGACAGCAAAACCTCAGCAACGCCCAGCAGGGCCCAGGGGAGGCTTTAACCCTCCTTGTTGTGATGTTTCACAACCTCCTGAGCTCTGCTGGAGCAGAAGACCCAGAGCTCCCTTCCAAGGCTCCAAACAAGGTCCCCAACAGCTCTGTCCTGTCACCAGCAGTGTCCCACCATCCCTTTCCCAGTCCTCATCCCGCCTTCTTTCATAATTAGGGTTTCCCTTCCAGCGTTAGCCGCTGGAGCTAATTTGTTGTACATCATTAATTTCCCCTGTAAACTTTTGCTACACCTCCCTTCCCTGGATGTTTGAAAGTCCAGCAATTAACTCCTCTCATCTCCCTTCTCCTGCTGCCACCTCTTCGTGCTCCCAGTTTTGTTATTTCGCTTTTTTAACTGGCATTTGTTAGCTCCTGACAGCCCGTGGCATCGGGTGAGTGATTGTCTCTCATTAATTAATAGTTTTACATTAGGAAAAAAAGAGAGGATGAGCATCTGGAGAGAAAAGCAGAGTACAAGAACTAAAAATACAGCTTTGGCTATCTCCCTGTCAATGGATGGGGTGATGAAATATTGCTTGTAGTCGACAGCTAATTAAAAATGTGAGTTTGGAATGAAATAAATTATCGGCTGCTCTTATTTTCATAGAGATCAAACCCCAGCTGTGCTCGGAGCTCCATAAGGTCACGGGGGATGTATTTCACGGCAGGAGGAAAGGAGGGAATCACGGAATATCCTGAACTGGAAAGGATCCACAAGGATTATCCAAGTCCAGCTTCTGTCCCTGCACAGGACATCCCAAGAATCCCACCAGGAGCCTTTGGAGAGAAAGCTGGGGGAAGGAAAGTGATAAAAACCTCCAGTTGCTAAAAAAATCCTGGAATGGTTTGGGTTGGAGGGATGTTAAATCCCACCCAGTGCCACCCCTGCCGTGGGCAGGGACACCTCCCACTGTCCCAGGCTGCTCCAACCTGGCCTTGGGCACTGCCAGGGATCCAGGGGCAGCCACAGCTCCTCTGGGAATTCCATCCCAGCCCCTCCCCACCCTCCCAGGGAGGAATTCCTTCCCAATATCCCACCCAACCCACTCCCTGGGCTGACACAGACAGCTGTCCCCTGCAGGTGACGCTCAGGGAACACCAGGTGCTCCCTCTGGACTTCCACATCCCTGTGACAGCAGGACAGAGCCCTTGTCCTGGAAATCTGCCAGAGGAAAACCATGAGCAAACCCCACCTTTGTCACTTCAGCTTCCTTTCACATCAGCCATTCTCGCAGGGAACAGTGAGCATGGAAGAGTGATCCAAACTCTTACCAGGTCCCATTTTGTGTGTTAGAGGCTGAGCAAAACTGGGAAATCGCGAGATTAAGGAAATGGATGAATCCATGTGCACACAGGGACGTGCTCTGACTTCATGGATACTCCCAGTTCCACCAGATGAACCATTTGGACAGCCAGGAATCCATGCATTGAGTCCCTCGTATCCCATTTTGGTACCACAGACTATGCCTGAGTGCCTGGCTGTCCATGGCAGGTAGAAAACAAGCCCGGAGTTATGTTAGAGAAGAATTAATTAACATGAAGATAAAAATGAGCTGCTGGATTCAACCATAGTTTACAAGGACATAAAATGATAAATTAACCGAGTTTGAAACGGAAATTGCACATGGTAATTACATGATTTATATTACACAAATAATGAATTAATATTAATTAATTCCAGAGATCTGGGTTCTGTTCTCCTGGCAGCACAGTTCCTGTGCCAAAAAGACCTTCATCATTCCATCTTGGTTTGTTCAAACAACTTTCCTTTAATCCTCTTCTTATCGGGACCATTCAGATTCGCAAACTCTTCAGGAGAATTCCATTTTTCTTGTATCCTAATTCCAAATATTTAGAAAGCACCTTGAGACAATTGCAGCAGAACAGACGCTTTGAATTCAGAACCTGGGAGGGTTTGAGATGGTTCTGCTTCATTATTTCTTCATAGAAAAAGGCACTAAAGAGGGAAACACGACTCCCAAATCCACCAGTTCGGTGCGTCCCAATGGATTTCACTGGCTCTGTTTTCCCATGGATTGATCCCTGCATGGGCGATTCACTTAAGAGTTGGACCCACAGGTCCCTTCCAGCTCGGGATATTCTGTGATCCCACGATCCTTGTCAATGGAGTGCCAGTTGGATCACTGGGAGAACGGATGTGCCACCTCCCCCTATAGCAAATCCAGATTCCTACAGTGCCCGACATTCCCTTGGGATTCTGGTGGCTCCCAATTGTGGATACAAATATTGCTGTTAGCAAGAATTTTTCTTGCTTCTTTCCAGTCCCATGGGATCCTTTTCTCTCTCACGGAAGACATTAGCAGAGTTCTATAAACTGTGAACACCTGTGACCTTGCAGAGCTTTGTTTATGGTACAGTAGGAAAATATTTTGACAATGGATGTTTTAGGATTTTAGCCAATCACCCCAAGGGGTGGCTGATCCTGGTCCAACGAGACTATGAAGAAAAAAGTCTATAAAAGAGTTTGTAAAATAATTAAATAAATCAATCTTGCTGCACAATTCCTGCTTGTTGGATCTCTCCTCTCCTCCCTATCGCTGCGGGATATCGTAATACCCAACTACAGAATAATCACAGAATAACGAGGTTGGAAGAAACCTCCAAGATCTTCGAGTCCAACCCATGTCCTAACACCTCAGCCAGACTATGGCACCAAGCACTTTTTTTAAACACATCCAGAGATGGTGACTCTACCACCTGATGCCATGGAGCAGCTCACCCAGCCAGGCAGAGCCAAAGCAGCCTGAGCAGCGGCATGACAGGAGGAAAAAGGAAATGCTTCCTGTTTCCAGAAGAAGAGGAACTTCTCCTCAACAGGGATATTTTGCTGCCAGTCAGGGCCCCTGAAAGATCCAGGCCCTGTAAAATCCCCATCCCTTGAGGTGCCCAAGGAACAACTGGATGTGGCACTCAGTGCTCGGAGTTGACAAGGTGGGGAGGGGTCACAGGTTGGACTCGATGATCTGGGAGGGCTTTCCCAACCTCAGGGATTCGGTGATCACGAGGAAAGTGTGAAAGCCCTGACATTTTCCAAATTCCTGCTCTTCCTTCGCTCAGAAATGAATTATTGGGGGCCAACCCCTGCTTGGAGCATCGGGGAAGCAGCACATCCTGAGCTGGGTGGGTATAACCCTGAACGAGGAGGGCAGTGCCACGCAGGAAAGGAGGAGAGAGAGCAGGACAGCAGAGAAATCTGTTCCCTGCACTGCACAGTGCCCTGGGAGCGGGTGGCAGTGATTTATCAGGCGCTATTAACGTGTCACCGTGCACCTGCCACTGCCGCGGCTCCCAGCGCCCCCAGCACAGAACGCTCTGCTGGGGGAGTGCAGTGGGATCTGACACTCTTCGTTCCTCTTGGAATTAGCACAAGTCAGGAATGAAACTTTCCGTGATGCTGCTGCTGTAATTTGGGGAGGCAATTTTGTCGGGAGTGTGTTTGGAGCAGGGTTTCTGTAAGGAGTGGGCAGGGAGGGGAGGGAGGGATGAGGTGCAGGGAGCTGTTTGCAGTTCTGGCAGGAAAGAACCAAACAGCCCAGTGTGTTCTGATAGTCAGAGAGGCAATAACCAAATTACAGAGCTTCCCAGTGGCTTCTTCCCAGAAAAACCCAAATCCTGCCCTAATCCTGGCACCTACATGCCCCTGAATGTGGAAAGGGCAGTGACCAGGCTCTGCTGAAGCACCAGGACAGAGGGAGTAGAAAAGGGAACACTTGGATTGCTTCTCTCAAAATCACTGTGCAAGAACTGGACTTTTAAAGTCCAGTCTTAAAAGGAATAGTGGGAAAACTCAGCATGGAATTTCAGTGTGGAATCAGAGCCTCGATCCCATCTCATTGCATCACTTCCCATGCCATGCCATGCCATGCCATGCCATGCCATGCCATGCCATGCCATGCCATGCCATCCCTCCTCACCCCTCCCCATGTGGCACACCTACACCGTCATTCCAAGGCCAGGTTGGACGGGGCTTGGAGAGCCCCCTGGGACAGTGGGAGGTGTCCCTGCCTATGGCAGGGGTGGCACTAGATGATCTGGAATGTCCCTCCCAAGTCAAACCATTCCGGGATTCTGATTCTCTAAAAGAACCATTCCAAACAGACCGTCCATGACCTCGGTACGTCGGTTTTCCAAGGGAGCACACGAGTCCCTCACCTGAGGTCAGGCATCCCCTCACAGCAGATTCCTCACCACGTCTGGGAGTCCTGATGCCAATCCCCAGTTTTTGAGGAGTTCACAGGAAGAGTTTTGTTATAAACCACAGAATTCCAGAATGGTTTGGATTGGAAGAGATCTTAAATCCCACCCAGTGCCACCCCTGCCATGGGCAGGGACACCTCCTGCTGTCCCAGGGTGCTCCAGCCTGGCCTTGGGCACTTCCAGGGATGAGGCAGCCACAGCTGCTCTGGGCATCCTAAACTACGGCAGAATCTCCTTATTACAAGCCTAATTCCCCCTTTTTCTGAGGATTACAGTATTTTAGTAAGACTACAAAAGAATATTTGCATGTACTCCACTCCTCAAATTTGTGGAACTTTAATCTGGGAAGATTAGGCCTGTTCCACTTCGGATGCTTAATAAAACAGATGGGGAAAGAAAAATAAAGCCTTAAGTAACCAGTGTAGAGTTAATTTTCTCATTAAAAAGCTCTAATTTCCACTGCTTTTTCCCCCCTTTTGTAGGATTTACAGCGATACAGCCATGCACTCATGTATATCCAAGGGATAGCTTTGGAGATAAAAAAAAAATCCTGTAACCCGTGGGAGATTTATTTTGCTAAGGAAGAATGTAAATTTGGCAGAGAAAAGCAGAATCAGGAGGATGTTGACAGCTGTCTGAAAAGAATTATTGGAGGAAATCTAATTTTACCACTGGAAGCAGATCCCAGCAATGAGATGAATAACTGGGAAAACAGTTTCCCATTAAAAACACTTCCATGGGGTAGTTTTCAGGCAGCTGAAGGATGGCTCCATACATGTGTGGATAAATTCATAAATCAAGGACCTGCAGACAAATAACAAGGAGGAAATTCAACCCAACCCTGTATTATGTCCACATCAGCACTTATTGATAAATAGACACCAGTTCTGGAAATATTTTGCTTCTGGTGAGGACTTTTGAGGGAAATATGTTCTGCTTGCATCTAAATTAGGATTGATGTGCATTTTATGAAGAAAAATGCTATTTTCTAGTGAATACTTGGCTTTTAAAGAGTTGTTTGTCCTCAAAAAGCAAACACAGGTTGACTTTTCAGATGTTCAAATGTGGACCTAAGAGTGGTGGTGTTGGGCCATTTTAACTTTGATTTCTGCAGTCACGAACGTACATCTGGTAATTTCTTACTGTTTAAACTAATTAAGGTGCCATGTAAAGTCTGTGTAACGAGAAATGCTATCAGCTGAAACTTTGCAAAAGAGAAACTCCATGGATTTACAGGGCAGGTTCCAGCCCTGAGCAGCAGGAAAGTCCAGGCCCTTTAGCCAAAGGAGTTTTTGTCAATGGCACCATTTCCCTAAAATTCATCTTCTTGACCTCACTGCATTCATGAGGTTTTGGGACTAAATGACAGAAGGGGATAACTAAAAAAGGAGGAAAGAATTTATATTTTCAGAGTTCTTCATTAACATGTTAATTTTCTTCATTAACACTTCAGCTGTGTTTCCTACTCCTTACAGGAAGCCCCTTTGGATAAGGGCCTGGAGGAGAGGGAATGGCTTCCCACTGCCAGAGGGCAGGGATAGATGGGATATTGGGAAGGAATTCCTGGCCGGGAGGGTGGGGAGGGGCTGGGATGGAATTCCCAGAGAAGCCCCTGGATCCCTGGAAGTGCCCAAGGCCAAGCTGGAGCACCCTGGGACAGTGGGAGGTGTCCCTGCCCATGGCAGGGGTGGAATTTCGTGACGTTTTATTTCCTTTCCAACCCAAGCCATTCCATGATTATATTTAATCCTCTTCTGAACTTAAACCCCCTGTAACCAACTCCCACAAACAGCACCCTTTCTCCTCCCCTGGCCTTACCACTCCTCTGGGAATGGGAAATACAAAGATGTCAGTATTCAGTGTCGTGATGTGATTGAACAGATCTGTTTCAGGTCTTGCTATTCCACCTTCCTGAGTAAAGAGACAAGACCTAGATTTCCATTTCTTTTTCCTCCCTTGCTTCCCAGTCTGAATGCCTTTGTCTGATAGAAACGAGAAGGAAGCCGGGGAAGTAAATCCATCACGGAGAAGAATAGCGAGAAGTAAGTTCTAATACAGGTGTCATACATGATTTAGGGCATTCTGGCCCCAGAACTAAATAGCAAAGCTCCTCATGCAGATTCATCGATAACGCCCTAATTTATGTGACAACATTTAAGGGGCAAAAAAAAAAATTACGAAGGAGGAATACACAAAAATAAATTTCCTTCAACACAGCCTAAATTTAATAAAGCAATCTAGCAACTGCCAGCGAGCACCGCAACTCCAGAGTGATTAAATAAGGAGGAGCATAAATTATGCAACGCAGTTAATCAACGGGGAGCTGCTCTGCACAGCAGCGCAGGGCTTGCCCAGGAGAGCACCCCCTGCACCCCTTCCATCCCCAGAGCCCACATTCCCTTGGCTCAGCATTCCTAGTCCACGAGGGTTTTCCCGCTGTTCATTCGTGGGATGGGGTTTTGGGGTCGTGCTGGAGGTCAGGCTGTCTCTGCTGTTTATTTGAACACACAAAAAGGATTTCCTTCCCCACCTCCTGCTCATTTGGGAGGATTAGGGCTAATCTGAACAGTGTCCCAGCGGAAATCAGGGATTTATTTTCCATACTGGCTCCTTCCACTTAAAAGCAGTAGCTTGAATTCACATTTATCCCTCTGTTTAGCATCACTGGCTGGATCTATTAATAGCTTTCTTTCCCAGTTCCTAATGTTAACAGAAGTTTCTCCTCATCCACACTCGCACAGTTTTCCTTTGCCATTTCCAAGGCATGAATTTATGCTGGCAAATCCCAATGCATTTAAAGGGTGTTAAAATGGCATTTCCATGAGAGAAGCAGCTCAGTCTCTCCATCACCCACCTGAGCTGAGGGACCAAAGTTGGTTTTTTGTGCCCAAAGCTTTGATTTGGATGCCTCACCCAGGCCCTTATGTTCACAGGTATTCCCTCGGGAAGTGTTGGGATTTGTGGAACTTCAACCCTCCAAAAACCTGGAAGCTTGGAAGTTTCTCTCCCTCTGCGCCTCACTTTCGTCATCTTTAAAACTCCTGTAAGTGAGCCCTCAACTCATCGAGATAATGAGGGATGTGCAGGGTGGAAATCATGAGGTGTCAGGATAATTTTAATTTAGCTGAGACTGACAACTGTCAGGCTCCTTTGAAAGTCGGAGTTTAAAAATAAACTCTGTATTATGAACAATTCCGGATGGGAAGAAACCAGAGCATTATAAACAAAGGCCTTATGTTCTATTAATTGATCCTGTGCCGCTGCCATCAACAGACAGGATGGAAATATCTTTGATTCAACGCAGTATCAGTTTTTAAGCCCTTTATTCATGGATTCTGTGTTTTTATTTTTTTTCCCTTTCTTCAACGCCATCCTAAAAATCTCAGCTGAATTGAGGAATTAATCTCCAAAGCAGAGCAGGAATTCAGCCCCGTGATCCACTCAGCTCTGGGTTCTGGTTCAGGAAATGCCCCCACTCCACAACAGTGCCAAGACCTTCCACCTGAACAGGCAAAACCCCTTTCCTTGTTTCAGCAGG
>NW_008236162.1:263237-273042 GCF_000691975.1 Corvus brachyrhynchos
GGACCAGAGAAAGGATTTCCTTTAGTGGCCATTATCAAACACGATATATTTCAGTCATGAAGAACGGGTCCAGGTTTCCCTGTACGAGAGAAGAGTCCCTGAAGTGACAACTGGCAGTGAATCCATCCACGAGCCAGGAGCAGCCCAGGGAACCACAGCACAGCTGAGGTGCACATCCAGGTGGACCAAAACCTTCAAAAAACCCAAGAGAAAAAAATGCCCATTTAATCTATGAACCATTGCAGCCCAGAGAGCAGATTTTGGAAGTTTTTTTCACATTTAAGGCCAAGGATGTGACAGAACCCAGGGAAATATTCCACAGCTCCTGACACCACAGGTCTTTATTCCAAGCAGAAGGTCATGCCAGACAAAAATCCTACAAAACATCCTGTAAAATTGCCCTTCCTGAGTTCCTGGTGGGAATTCACCTTCCCTTTGTTCTGCCCCACCCAATTATGCCTCAAATAAAGACACTTTGCCAGCCTCAACACTTCCCACTGAGGTCCCCACAATTTCCTCCCCTTTTCCTTATTGATGAAGATGGAAAGGAAAAGCCACGTGTTGATTTCCTTGCAGTTTCACCCAATTTATTGCCACCAAATTCCCAGTTTGAGACATCTGGGGCTGCTGGAATGAAGAGCCAGGCAATACCCATCACTTCCACAAAGTTTAACCAAAAGGATGTGGAAAATAATAAGAGAACAGAATATAATCCCTGTTCCTCTGAGGGGGGATCTGGATACCCAACACAGAGAACTGTGCAGTGGATTTTTACCTTCTCTCTGGTTTGACACACTGAGAAACGAGTCAAGGCTTTCCTAACTTCAAGGTGACTTTGGAGATATCACTTTGAAGTTTCCCATGTATTTTGCTTTTTGAAGTTAATTGAATTCACTCCAATACCACACAGACTGGAATGAGACCCTTGCAGCCTTCTAGCAAGGTAGGAACCTCTGAACAGCACCTAAAATGCATTTTTTGCCCATTTTCCTTGTTTCTCAGGCCCAAATTCTCCACAGTGACCCCCATGGAATGTCATTGCTCAGGATGCCTGCAGGCAGTGCAGGCCTCAGGTTTGCCCTGGCCACCTAAAACCTCCCCCATTATTCTCACCAATATGTATTAGATATATATGTGTATGTATAATACATATCTCGCTGAAATAATATTTTGCCCATCCCAATCCTCGTGTTCTGTCTAAGAGCAACTGTCAGAGCAGTTCATTCTTTAATTCTGCTGTGTAATTAAAGCACTGAACCTACATCAGCCTCGGGATGGGCTTGAGGAAGTCAACAGGCCTGAAGCAAACAACAAATCTGGTCCATAATGAAATTTCTCTGCATTTCTGCTGCAGAAATAACTGCAACATGTGAGGGTTCTGTTGGCCAAAATTTAGAGAATGTGCCTTAAATGTAGCCCGAGACTTCTGGGATAAAGCTTTCAGCTCAATCCATTCAAATGGCTCAGTTTAACACCTTATTTAAGAAGCTTTTGAAGGGACAGACAGAAATGAGGCAGCTTAAAGACCATAAATGTTTTAGGGCAAAAAAAATCTTGGGCTTTGTCCCTCCTGCCTCATTCTGCACCAGGAATTCAGGGATGAAACCTTTTCCTTACTCCCAGCCAGGTGTTTTCAGTGTGGACCAGAGACTCTTTAAATCATGGATTGTTTACAAACGGGTCCCGGCAGCCCCTCAGCTCAACCCCCACACCCTGCTGTGCTCCTCTAATTAAATTGATTACTAATTTATCTTGAATTAAAACTCAATCAGCAACGACCAAACAGCACCACCATTAGCTCAGTAAGGCTGTATTTTCAACAGCTTTACTCCAGGTTTAATTCTGTTGATCTTTCCCTCTCCCAACAGAGGAGAAATGGGAGTGTGTAAAACCAGGACTCCTCTGGACTCGGGGTAATTAAAGCCACGCTAAAGAGCTGTGAAAAATAAACTTGTTCTACCACTGGGATATAAGAAATGATCTCACCTTGCTCCAGGTTTTGGGAAGAAGTCCCCTACAGGTCTGGCTAAGCCTGGAGTTTAAGAATCTCCAGCCTTCCTGTTGTGGTTTATTAATTATTCAAGATGCACAAACAAACAAAAACCAGTTTATGCACGGGGTGGCTTTTAAACATTCCCAAATTCCTTCGAACCCCATCAGGCCCAGGCTGGGATTTATCTGAGTGACCTTGAGTCGTAACTCCTCAGCTCTGCTCTGCGCCAGGACTGATTTACTCCGGGTGACCTTCCAGGATGTGCTGTCTGGGAAGTTTTATGGGGACGTGATTAATGACGAACCCAAAGTGTGAGGGATCCAGTGTGTCCCTCCCGGTGCTGAGTGACCCTCTGGCTCTGCCCCAGCTCCTCCTCGAGCCAGGGACACAAGGCATGAGCTGAAACAGGGAACATTGCACTGAACACCACGAAAAGCTCTTTCCAGTGAGGGTGCTCAAGCACTGGGGCTGCCCAGAGAGGCTGCTGAGTCTCTGTCCTTGAAAATAGTCAACCCCAACCTCAGGTGACCCTGCCCGGAGCTGGGGAGCTGGAGCAGAACATCTCCAGAGGTCCCTCCCAGCCTCAGCAGGGCTGGTTTTGCAGGGCACTTCAAAGACAAGCCCACTAGAGAGGGAGTCTCCAGGAAGAGGCTGGTACTGCTCCCACATATCCCCTTATGGAATGTAAAGGAATGTCACAGTCTCCTGAAACTGGGTTTTAATGGATCAGAGAACCAGGACAGGATCTCGGAACAGTTTGGGTTGGAAGGGACCTTAAATCCCACCCAGTGCCACCCCTGCCATGGGCAGGGACACCTCCCACTGTCCCAGGGTGCTCCAGCCCAGCCTTGGACACTTCCAGGGATGGGGCAGCCACAAATTCTTTAGGCAATGAGAGAAAATAACGAAAATTATTCCATGTTTGCCCCTTTTCCCCAGAAAATCCCGCTGTTCTGTGCAAAATGGCAACTCCAGAGCCCATCCTTGGGCATAATTTGCTGCTTCCATAGATTCCTTCCTGGAAGGCCTCCAGGTGTTTGTGCTTGAACTTGGGAAGAGCTGAAGTCGCGCCTTTGCCTTTCCCCTTCACCACTCAAATTCAGATCCATGGGATGATCCCAGCTGTGTTTTGTTCTCTTTCTTGCTCAGTGCCACAGAATTTCGTGCAGCTCTCACAGGCAGCTCCTGAACGCTTGGCAAACAATTTTTCCGATCACGATCCACAGCAAAATCCCATTCCAGGCCCACTCTCCCGTCCATCAGATTACCATTAGCAAAGGGAAAAGCTTTTGCTTGAAGCACTGCCCTCCCTCTCTGCCATCCCTAAACCTCCCACTCAGCTCTGGAAATAACAGCTCACATTGCTCTGGAAACATCATCAGCAGGAAGATTTTCCTTTCTAATGAAGGGATCAGGGGTTTCTGGAACCAGGGGTGTGCATCAATCAAGCTCATTAAACCCCAGATTTGGCTCCTCTCCCCATCACTGCCTCCTTTAGGCACCTCAGGAGCAGCAGTTTTTCCAACTGCTCCGAACTCCACAGCTCCCACAGAAATTTTTGGGGTTTGGTGCTTGGTGCTTAAAACCAACCTGTCCACAGCCACAGCTGTGGGGAACTCTGGTCCAGCGTTAAATTAGATCCAGGAACTCTCCTTTTCGTGCATCCTGCTGCCCTTGGCTGCTGGGAGAAGGGCTGCCATGGATCCACTGGGCAAAGGCCACAGGGACTGTCTCAAGAGAATCATGGAATCATGGAATTTGGGCTGGAAGGGACCTTGAAACCACCCAGTTCCACCCCCTGCCATGGGCAGGGGCACCTTCCACTGGAATAACCCAGGTCTGCAGAGGTGCTGGACAGGGAGACAAGTGACAGCAGAGGGAAGATCCATTCACAAAATCCCAGAATCTGTGAGGCTGGAAAAGCCCTTCCAGACCATCGAGTCCGACCTGTGACCGATCCCTGCCTTGTCACCCAGTCCAGAGCACCGGGTGCCATGTCCAGGCCTTCCTTGGACACCTCCAGGGATGGGGACAGGAGTCGATGGACACAAACAGGTCCCTGGTGGGGAGGGAGCACCTTTACCTGAGGTGTCCTGAGGTCAGGCCTCTCCTCTCCCTGGGATGACCAGGAGCTCACTCTGCTCCTGCCAGCCCAGTCCAGCACCCAGGGACAGGACACAGAGACAGGCTCCAGGACACACGGACAGGACAAAGGGACAGGCACCAGAATAGAGGGACAGGCTCCAGGACACAGGAAAAGGCTCCGGGACACAGGGACAAGACACAGGACACAGGGACAGACTCCAGGACCAAGGGACAGACTCCAGGACTCAGGGACAGGACACAGGAACAGGCTCCAGAACACAGGAAAAGGCTCCAGGACACAGGGGCAGACTCCAGTTTGCTGAAGCCATGCCCACATGGAATTAAAATGCTAGACCAGGCTTTATCAACTTGTTTCTTGCAGGATCCATCACTTCCCTGGCTGATACCACTCCTTATCTCTGGTCTGCTCAGAGCAGGGCCTGTTCATTGCTCCACACAGCAGGGCCCCAGTCCCAGGACACCTCAGCATTCCTCCCATATAAATAATAATTTGTGAGTGCAAAGATTAGATAAACACCTTTCTCATAACCCTGGCAGTGCATCTGCTGCTCTGAGAGAGCTGAGATTCCTGGGAGCTGCTCCAGAGGTGAATTTGATCCTTTGTACAGATTCCCTTTGGAGTCTCCTGATCCTTTCCCGTTGACTCATGTTCCTAGCACTTGTTTCTGAATTATATCCCAGCACAAGTTGGCTCAGGTAATTTTCCTCCTATTTAATTGTAATTTTCCCCTCAGATACATCCACAGGAAACCCTTTATTTCACTGAGGGCTTTTTCATTTTTCGCCCTTGTAAATAAAGATAACATCCATCACATCCAAGGTGAGCAAGAGATCCAAGCTCCTGAGACCTCAACACACTCGTTGAGATGATCCTGGGTTAAGGATCTGAGCTAATTTTCCTTGAAAAAAGTGTCTGGAGTGGTGTTTATCCTCAACAGACTTGTAAGAAGTCCACAGAGAGGTCTGAGGGGGTGAAGGAGCCCTTTGCATTCCTTATGATCATCCCCAGGTCACATTCCCTGTGCAAATGAGTTTCCCGCTGAAGTGAAGAGAGAAATGAAAGAAAAGGCGAGTGGGAAAATAAAAAGGATTCACAAGGAAAGCCAGAGGCTCAATTTAACAGCAGCTTTCATGAGCTTAATCAAGCTTTAGGTTTTTGTGTTTATCTTTGATGTTTCTCCAGCAGCTTCAAACCGCCAGAGGTGCGAGTGCACAGCAAATCCCGAGCAGTGCCTGGGTTTGGGAGCTCTCACGGATATTCCAAGTGAGAACAGGCTCCTCTCCTGTTGGGCTGGAACTTCACCGCCTTCAGCGCAGGGAGAGGTGAGCTGGTTCCCACTGCCAGCTCACAGGGAATGGGGATTGGGTCCTTGGATTGTTGGAATCCCCGTGGTGTCTGCAGAGTTGTACGGAATTGTCCTTGGTTAGGAATGCCTGGCTGGCTTCCACAGGATCCCAGGATGGTTGGGCTGGAAGGGATTGTAGAGACCCTGGGCATCCCTGGCAGCGCTGTCCAAGTGCTCCTGGAACTCTGGCAGCCTCGGGGCTGTGCCCATTCCATGGGGAGCCTGGGCAGTGCCCGGCACCCTCTGGGGGAAGAGCCTTTCCCAAAATCCACCCTCAATCCTCCTGGCACAGCTCCAGGCCACAGAGGAACTGCAGAGATGTTGGGACCCCTGCATGGTCAGAAAGTTTTCTGCTGGACTTGTGACACCATTAAACCCCTGACAAGGTGGTGATGGATCAAAGGCTGGACTTGATGGTCTTGGAGGTCTTTTCCAACCTTAACTTTGTGATTCTGAACACCCTGAGGAAGATTCTCTCACCTTTGTATGACGTGGAACTCCGAATTCCCATCCTGGAGCAGCTCTGCCAGGCAGGTCCTTCAGTGAGGGATTTGTTACCGAGGTGGGACACGACCCATGGAGAGCAGAGAGGAATTAAAACCCATCCAAGGCTTCCAGCCTTGGCCCAGGGATCCATCAGGCAGAGCTGGACCTCCCTCCCCGCTGGATATGGAATTAGGGAATCATTCATGTTGGAAAAGACCTCCAAGATCACCAAGTCCAACCCTTGACCGAACCCCACCCTGCCCGCAAAAGCTAAAAAGTGCCCTTTCTGCTCCTGTTTGGAACATCTCCAGTGGCTCCACGACTTCCCTGGAGATCCTGTCCCAATGTTTAACCACTCTTCAGTGAAGAAATTGTTCCTAACATCCAACGTACAGCTGGGAAAAGGCTGAGGAAAGGGAAAACGCTCTCAGGTTTGTTTAGGGTGAAGAGGAGGAAGTTACAGGAGCCCAGCCTTTTTCTATTCCCTGCAAAAATCTGGGAATGTGGAGCTGGACTCACACCAGGAGCACACAATAGGACACAGAAGCAACAGGTGAGGAGAGAAATTCTGGTTGAGCTTATTTTAAAAATAGATAAAAATGAACCAAAGGAGTTGTTAAAGACCAAACCATGGCCCAGAAAGTCTGGGGAATCTTCATCCTTCAGACTCGGACTGGACAAGGCCCTGTGGAACCCTGAGCTCTGAAATTACCTCCAGAGGTTGCTTCCAAAAGAAATCTCTCTTCAGTTCTGTGACTCGGAGGCCTTTCATCCTGTTAAATCCTAATGTTGCCATGAAAAAATGCCCAGCAAATGTCTTGTCCTGTGGCAACACAAACGGGTTAACAGGGCACCCAGCGAAAATGAGCAGGATTTTAGACAATGGGTGCCTGCAGCCTGTGAGGGCCCTGGGAAAAACAAGCTCAGTCCAGGCCAGGAACATCCCCGCAGCCTGCAGGAATCCAGGGCCTCCGAGCCAGCCCCATCCAAGGGGAAATCTCTTTATTTGCTGCGGATTCACGTGTGATTTTTATAATTCCCTGATATTAAACCCAGCTAATGATAACCCTTCATGCTCTTCTTCCATCAAAATATTTCAGGGATTGTTTACAGACAGAGAGAGCTCTGCTTTGGCTGCTGCCTGCTTGAACCGTTGGGTGAGCAGGAAAAACCAAACACAAATTATTTCCATTTCTGTGCAGCTTCCCTTGGAAAAGCTGAAGGAGTGAAAGGAATAAACTGCACGGAATTCATGCTTTACTTTGGTTTTTTTGAACAATTGCTCAGCTCCTTAAAGAGAAATGCCAGGAACTATAATTTGGAGTCCTGCCTTGCTTGCTATGGATCATCTCCACCCCAAAATGTGTCAATTGGCACTGTGCTCCCAATTCCCTCGGGAGAGCAGGAATAATCTGACTTTTAATAGGAATTTGGACCCAGCAAAGGAGATTTGGGATCTGATTTTACCTCAGGGGTTTAGGCACAGTGTGGGGAGCACAGAACTAAAGCAGTCAGATCTGAGGGAGAAATAGCAGGAATCTAACAGGGGTGGGATTGGGATTTGTTCCTTCTGATCCCCCCATTCCTAATTCAGGACCTTAATTTCCTAAGGCACCCCCAGAAAGCAAATCTGATCCTTTCACTGATAAATTCCCAGGATTAAATTGAAAATATTCCTAATTTTAAGCCTTTCATTAAATAAGAGTCCAGAGTTTGATTAAACATGTAAAATTCCGCTCATCCTGGCATTAAAAACAATTTAAAAAGCAAATAAATACACAGAACATTGGGATTTTTTCCTTTTAATTCTCCCTTTTTCAGTCAGTCCAATAATAGCTGGTAATTCTGACAAGTTTGGGGTTGGCACTGCTGGGAGAGGATGTTTTTCTGTGCTCTCCAAAATCCTTCAGCAGCAATTGTGAGTTAACCCAGGGACTCCTCCAGCACCAGGCTGCTGCCAACCAGCTGATTCCCAGGCAGCTGCCTGATCTCCCTCAAAATTACTCACAGCTTGGGGATGGAAAGGATAATAAACATATGGAATAAGATGGTGAGAGGCTGGAGAAGAGAGGGGATAAATAAAGGTTCAAAATCTGCCAGCTGGGGAGATATGAGCCAGTAGGTGCAAAGTGGGAGAAAAAGAAAGTCTTGTCAAAGAGACAAGAGCGACTTGGTCAATTTTGGGAATGGAAATCCCTCTGTAACGAAGAAAATGAATGGAACAGCCACCGATCCCAGGCAGCAGTGACATTTTCAAGGAATACTCATTTAAGCAGAGAGCTGAAAATTTCATTTTTAGGCACCTGCCAGCTGCCAATCCAAAAGACAAATCTCAATAAAAGAATGTGTCGTGTGCCAGGGTTACTTTTGAAAATCAGTTTTCACAGAATCGTGGAGTGGTTTGGGCTGGAAGGGACCTTAAATCCCACCCAGTGCCACCCCTGTCCCACACCTCCCACTGTCCCAGGGTGCTCCAAGCCCCATCCAACCTGGCCTTGAATGCTTCCAGGGGGGACCTGGGGACAGCCACAGCTCCTCTGCTGTTTTGTTCTGGAAAATCCCATCTGGAAGCTGAGCTGGGTTAAAAACTAACCAAGATCCTCTCCAGGATAACATATCCCAGTGCAGGAGTAGGAATCAGAACCATGGAATGATCTGGGGTGGAAATGACCTTAAAGCTCCTCCAGCTCCAGCCCCTGCCATGGCAGGGGTGCCCCTCACCACATCAGCCCCGTTTCCCTCTCCTCAGCCACGTGCACAATTCTTTCAGTGCCTTTAACAGCCGCAGTTTCCAGGAAAAAGATCAAAGCCCAGGCAGGGAGAGGGTTCTGTGGCCTGGTCATTAAAATCATCATCTTCTCACAAGGATTTTTGGTTCTCATTCCCCACCAAGCCCTGCCTGAGCTTCCAAGTGCTGGGAGCCAACACAGAGGACAATACTGTAGGGATGGACAAAGGATCAGGAAAATGGGTAATGGAGGGAATTCCCAAAGCAGCCCAACCCCGTGCTCCTCCAGCTCCCCAGTCTCCTGCAGATGTGCAGTTTGGGCTGCACCATTTAGAGCAAAGTCGGGCTGGAAAAGAATTCCCTCCCAACAGCATTCCCAAACTTTTGGCTCAGGGAAAAGAGCTGACAATTACCCTGCTGGATTTTTTGCTGTTGAATGCAGGATGGAGTAAGCAGAACGCTGGATCTTCCCTGACAGCCTGGGAGATCTCCAGCTCCATCCCAGCCTCTCCAGCTGGGCTGCTGCCTCTGCTCCATCCCCTCCCTGGCTGAACACAGCTCCCAGAAATCCCAGTGCAAGCCCTTGGCACGAGGAGGCACCAGTGTAAAGGATGAATGGACACAGTTTCATTCCGGTGCATTGCTGGGGTGGGGAGCACAGTTTGCATTCCACAAGGATTCAGTGCATCCCTGCCCAGGGCAGAGAGGGAAAGAGAACTGCCCTGGTTTCCTTTGGCATCAGAACGACGCCGCTTGAGAGAAATAACAGAAACCCCCAGGGCCCAGCTCTGTGCACCAGATTCCACCTGAAAAACTGCAGGATAAAAAGTTCCAATGAAATCACTGCTACTACAGCCCTTGAAATACTTGTTAAAGTTTGACTTTAATGCTAAAAATTCCAGTTCTAGGGAGCTTCAGCTGTCCCAAACTGACCAGGGCAGTGCAGAAATTCAGGAGGTTTTCCCTGTGCCCTGCAGCACATCCTTGGGACAGCTGCTCATCCCAGAATTCCGTTTAAAACACGGGATTTTCACCTGTTCCTCTCCAACCACAGCACTTCCCACCTCTCCTGAGCACAGTGACTGGGCTCAGCTCAGCAGGGAGCTGTGGCTAAAGTGGGATTTTTAGGGATAAATTCCCGGTAAT
>NW_008236162.1:273065-273461 GCF_000691975.1 Corvus brachyrhynchos
CCTGCTGACTGAATCCAGGCTCTGTGCACCACGTCTGCTCCCCAAATATTCCTCAATCCTGGTTTAAACCAACCCAATGAGAGCTCACAGTGAGTGTGGGATTGAGCATGGCATTCCCATCCTCCCCAGGCAGCAGAGAGCCAGAGAAAAATCAAATATCACTCTCCAAATACCTCAGAGCAAATCTTACAGACATGAGGATTTAAGTCGTTCAGAAAAAAAAATCAAAGGAAGTTAATGGTTAATGTCTTGTAAAACATCATTTCTTGCCTCTGTGCTGTCAGGAAAAGCTCAGAGAAGAGGTGGTTTGGGGAAAAAGGATGAAAATCTTGCAGACATGGAATAAAACAAATAGTGGGAATCTGCCAGTTCAATTCCAGAGGTTTTCCTGCTTGG
>NW_008236162.1:273517-279232 GCF_000691975.1 Corvus brachyrhynchos
AATTCCAGTGCCTTTACAGAAAGGAGTGGAATTCTGGTTGGTCAGAAATCCTGCAGCAGAAACTCCTGTAGAGGATGGTTTTTACTCCAATTATCTCAATATTTAGGAGCAGCTCTCCAAAACACACAGATTTGGGAAAACAGCCATGCAATTTTTTGCTCTGCCACAAACAAATCCTGTGAATCGCTGTCCCCTGGGGTGGCATCAGCTGTGTTTGGGCACTTAGGGCCCAGGGACTCATAAATGATCTTTAAGGAATGAGGAATCATCCAAATGCTCATGAGAAACATTCCCTGAGGTCACCTTGCAGCCTCTGCAGGACACGGGGCATCCCCCAGGGGAAAGAATTCCTTGAGGCTGAGGAAATCACCTTTCCCTGCCTCTCCCATTCCTCCTGACTGGCAGAGCAAGGCCCCAGAGTGACATTTCAATTACCAGGGAGCTGGAATTTTTGGAGTGACACCAAAGGAGACCAGCAAAAGGCTGGGATTGAAGTGCTCCTTGCTCAGTTGTTGCTTATTTTAAAGCACAGAATGCCAAAAGCAGTTTACAAACTGCAGCTGTGTCACCACTGTCGGTGTTGAGCTCCAGATGAGCAAATCGGTTCCACATTCCCAGTTCTGGCATCAGCCACATCCACAGAAGGAGCAGGGAACCACAGGAACTCAAACCCAGCTCACCCTGGTCTGACCCTGGGGCTCTGCAGCTCCCTTCTTGCCCCAGCAGCTGCTGGAAGAAAACCCTCCCAGTTTCAACTGGAAATGAGAAGGAATTCTGGGGATGGAAGATCCCTTTCCATCACTGTGTTTTCTGATGGGTCTGAAGGTTGTGCCCTCTGCTCAACAGACTAAACCAAAGCACCACAAGTGCCCAGAGAAGTTGTGGATTCCCCATCCCTGGAAGTGTCCAAGGCCAGGTTGGAGCAACCTGGGATAGTGGGAGGTGTCCCCTGACATGAGGTGGGGCTGGATGATCCTTAAGGTCCCTTCCAACCCAAGCCATTCCAAGATTTAATTATATTTTACACTATCATTTTCTTCATTCTGTCCGATAACTCTATTTGTCCTCCCTTTTCCTAATTCATTAAACCATGGAGCAAACAGAGAATTTCCTCATCAATTTCAGAGGACTTAGGAAGATCCTCAGTGAGGCCAGGCAGACCCTAATTCCTGTGGTAAATCCCACTACTGATTTCCCAGGCATGAACATTCCCTTCACCTGTTCACTCCAGCTGGGCCAGGTCGGATCTGATTATTCAGGGAGGTAAAGTGGGAGTGTCACTGGACAGCAGGCCGAGACAAAGAATTCACTGAACACTTGGGCTGGGAAAGGGCTCCGATTTTAGCTTCTTTTAGTTTAAATATCTGACAATTCTTACAGACACCCCGAGTTTTACCCTCTTTTACCTTAACTTGAACTGAACCAGGTGGAGGAAAATGTGTTCGAGAATCTTCTGACCGAGAGGCCAGCACTGAGGAACAGAGGATCCCTGCAAGATTCCCAGGTGTGGAGGCTTCAGGAATGTTTCGTTAACCAAATTACCCTCTCCCAGCTCACTGCCTGGGCCTTTCCTACGTGGTCAGTGCGGGCAGAGGAGGTTTGGCACCGCTTCTTGAGCCTCTCAGCTGTGACCCCAGCTCCGTGTGCCTGCCTGGAGCTTCTCCCCTGATTGCAGAACTCTCAGGCTGCTGTTTATTTCTGACCTCCAGAACAGGCCCAAAAGCCCACAATTAAATCCAGTTAATTCATTACTGCCCTGGGCCAGCCAGCGCTGCAACGACCCATCCATTAGCAACCCCAAACTTGAGTAAAGTGAGAGCACAGAAGTTCCAGCACCGGCTCCGAAGCTTCTTTAAAACACAAATTTAGGGCGGCCGGGGCCGTTCTGAGCAGGAGCTCTGAAAGCACTTTTAAAATGGGGATTTGGCCACGTCATGCAGAGGTTTCAGAGGGGGCTGCAGAGAGCTGAGCACGAAACACGCTGGAAAGGCTCTGGGGCAGGACTGGGGCACAGGAACGCAGCAAATGCGTCTCTGCTTGCGTAAGTCAAGTGGAACAGGAAGGGCTCAGGGTGATTTTCCTTACTTAATTTTATAAGGAAAGTGGGGTTGGAGAGCCAGGCTCTGGTTTGCAAAGGGATTTGGGGCCAAATGAGGTTATTTCCCCTTAAGAGGAAGGTAAAGGAACAGAATGCACCAGTGCAGAGATCCAGCACAGGCAGCACTGTTAGCCCTTCGTGCTTTGGCTGCGATAGCAGTCAGGAATCAGCTCCTGGAAGGATTTGGGCCTCTGTCCCTGCACATTCCCGTTCCCTGCCATCAGTGGGCCGGCACATTCCCATTTTCCCCTCAGTGACAGCGACACTCCATCCCTCCATGTCCATTGGCACGACCAATCCTCATGACTGCTGTGCCCATCCTCACTCTCCAGGCCTCCCCTCCCAGCTCCCATCCACGGCCAACCACTCGCTGTGAGCCAGCAAAGCCACAGGATCCTTCTCCAGCAGCTCTGGCTCATTGCTGCTCCCAAAATGAGGGATTTTCTCTTGTCCCCAGTGCTCTGAATGCAAGGCCTGTATGCAAACAGGCCCAGCCCTTCCTTCCTGGAGAGAAATATGGACAACTCCAGTTATTAATCCCCCCATTGTTGTTCTGACTTTAAACTGCTCTTTAAAGCCACTGTGATCTCTTTCAAGCAGTGGAGGAAAAGAACACTTTAATCACTAAAAGTGCATTAAAAATTCAGCACTCGAACCCTGCCTAATAGATTGATATTTCCCATGAGCTGGCAGGGGAAGATTAGCTATTAAAAATTCCCTTGTCCACAGGCATGTTAAATCCACCTGCAATTGGGCCCTGCTTGTTTGCTTGTTTGTTTTTCTGGTTAAAGAGACACTTAAATTCCGACCTCTTCACACTTTAAATAAATCAGGGAAATTTATTGCTGTGTTTTTACAGGGTTTTAAGGCCAGCTTCAATTCCAAGAGCTGCAGACACTGGATCCTGCTTTTCCTTCCCAAATTGCCAAGGCTGCCTCGATGTTTGCAGGACACTCTGGATGAGGTGCAGTTCAATCCGGGTGTCTTAAACTCCCCAAATTCTGCCTTGTCACCCCAAACTTCTCTGTTAGCTGGGATGAGGATTAAGTTAAAGAAGACACAAACATTGCAGAGAATCAGGAAATCCAGTGAAAGCTTAAATCAGCCTCTGGAAGTGCAAATTCCTCCCCACTGATGGATTTAGGGTACGTAGGGAGGAGTTTAATCACAGTCTAAAACCTGGAAAAATCATCAGTTCCTTCCTCAATTCTTCATTCCTCCCATCCACCCCTTCAGGGAGCTGCAAGAATCAAGGCTCTGGTGTTAAAATCGTTATCGAGAGTTGGACCTGGGTGATCTTGGAGCTCTTTTCCAACCTTAATCATGGAATCATGGAATGGTTTGGGTTGGAAGGGCCTCAAAGCCCATCCAGTGCCACCCCTGCCACGGGCAGGGGCACCTCCCACTGCCCCAGGCTGCTCCAAGCCCCATCCAGCCTGGCCAAACCCTTCCAAATCCCCCAAAACCAGGCTGTAAACTGCAAGAACTTGGGGTTTGAAGCTTCCTCAGGAGACAACACCCACAAAATCCAAGTCTTCCCTGCCTTTTGTGGCTTTAAAAACAATGGAGCTGGAAGTGCCCTGCATGTAGGGGCAGAGGGGTGAAGAAAAGAGGGATGGGTGGGTCTGACAAGCAGATAATTACAGGAAGACATCGCCTGCTTCCTCTCATAGTCCCTACGATGGTTTTTTTGCAATTTTTTGCAATTTTTTGCCATTTTCAGGGGTTTGCTGCCAAACCCAATGACCTTCACGTGTCTGGAGTGTCCTTAAGGCCGACCTAAAGAACAGAAAGGAGGAAATAAATTGTCTGGATGCTGCTAAAACCCATGCAGTTGGCTCTGCCCACCCTCCACAGCCCTGCCTGGAGCCAAGGAGCTGCAGAGCCTTTGCTGCCCACAGAGCATTGATCCAAAAATCTCTGGTGGTCACAGGAGAGCCCCAGGATCGGGCTCAGGGATGGACACGGTGTTTGAACAACAAACCCAAGCCCCCCAAAAAAACCCCCACAGTCCCCCACCGCCCCAAGCCTGGCTGCTGGTGGCAAACGAGAAAATACCGTTTGCACAACCCATGGGTTACTTTTTCTGGGATGTTTTCCCCCAGCTGAAGGAACTCAGGGCTCTCCTGTGGACACTGCAGTAAAGGAGCCTCCTCCTTGTTCAGCTCATGTGCAACAACCAGACACCTCACAAAGGGCATAAAAAGGACTGAAATAATCCCAATCAGCATGGAAAGCACTCAGAATTTCATCTCAGTGCTCTGATTGAGGTCGAGATTTTTATTTTTTTGCCTTTTTTCTCATAAAAAGAACCCAAATGCCTGAATTCGACCAGTGCTGCACATGTCAGAGCTTTATGGTCCCAAAAAGTAAGAAAGAAAATGTAATTTAGAGGCAAATCCACGCTGGCCATGCCAGCTGAGTGAATTCTGCTCTGACAAGATTCCACAGATAAATTTCTGTTTCATTTCATGGTATTTCTTCCACCGTGATGTTCCAACCAGAAACCACACTGGGAACAATTTGGGGTGGAATAGAAAATGGTAATGTCTAGACAGCAACGCTGCCTGAAGTATTTTCAGGGAATATAAAAAACAAGCATTAGCAGCAGCTCTAATAGCTACAAGTTAATAATGACAATGTTAATTTTAATTTTAATGATTCGAGGTGGGCACTTAAAAAAACCCAACAACAACCCCACCACAGAACAAAATCAATGAGCTGGAATAGGAATTCTAATGTGGAGAGCTGGACAATTATTAATCATTTGTATTATTCAATTAATAGTGACTTTTCTAATAAATAGGATGCTTTATGTCCCCATCTGGTATTCGAAGACATCATTCATTTTTATTCTTGGGAAATAAACAGCTGCAAAGGGGTTGATGCACTAATAGGAGAGGGAAATTAAGCATTGGATTTGCTTTTCCATTTTAGACCCAATAATTCCCCTGGAAAAGAATATTTTGTAATGCTCCAATGATTTAATGTTCTTTATCCCCATCTACACACCCCCGATTTTTTTTTTTTTTTTTGGAGCCTGCCAAAATTTTTCTTCCCAGAACATCTTCCCTGTTTTCTGTGCAGATGGAAGCTGGAACCCCTTAAAACTGGGAGGTTGCAGATACTCGGAAAGTGTTTCCATGCAAATATTTACACAGGGCGTGACCCAGACTGGGACTCGGCACTTCAAATAATCAAAAATATTCCTCCTAAACTTCTTTTGTGTCTCCAAAAAGGCAGCTGGGACTGAGGAGGAGCCTCGCAGGGACTTGTCACATCCAAATACTTGCAGGGGAACTTTAAATTTTGGTTCTGCCGAGGTCAAATTAAGTCAAACGGGGGATATTTAGTCATTACCTCTGTTTTGTGATAAAAATAATTACATGTTTTGGGGTTTTTATAAAGATATATGGATTAGGAGTATAAGAACGGCATTAAAAACATGATAATCAGGTCCTGTCAGAACAAAAACAACGGCTTGGGGGACCTGGATCCTGTGGGGTTGGGAATAATCAGAATCTGTTCCTTGCTGTCCAAAAAAAAGACAAATTTTTAGGAGCTCAGCTGAGTTTTGCAGCCCAGCTCCCCCAGCCAAAGCTGCCACTTGGCTTTTC
>NW_008236162.1:279255-282414 GCF_000691975.1 Corvus brachyrhynchos
AGGAAAAAGGGGGGGAAAAGCACCAAAAACTCCACACCATGGAGGAGGAAAAACCTGACAGAGCAGCTTCCAGCCCCTTCCTGGGGAATCAAGCACTGCCCTTTCCCTAAAAATGCCGGTTTTCCCTCTGGAGGAGTCCCTGCTCTGCCAGTGGATCCAGGAGGGATTCAGGCTCCTTCCCTGGAGCCCGGAGCCAGTGCTGCTGGCAGGGAAGGGAATCAGCGGCTCCAAAACAAACAGCCCAGGCCCACGCTGGAGCTGTGAATTCTCCTCCCAGCCACAGCAGCTGCTCCAGGTGCTCCAGGGAAAAAAAAACAGGGAAAGGAAACAGGGAAAGGGAGAAGAAGGAGGGCGGGAAAGAGAGGGAAGGAGAAAAAAGGGGAGAAAAGAGAGGGAAGGAGAGAAAGGGGGAAGAGTGAAGAAGAAGGGGGAAAAGAGAAGAAGAAAAGGGGGGAAGGAAGGAGGAAGAAGAAGGGGGAAAGACAGAAGGGGGAAAAGGAAAAGAAAGGGGAGGAAATAAGAAGGGAGAAAAAAGGAAGCAGAAGGGGGGAAAAGGAAAGAAGAAGAAGAAGGGGGGAGGAAAAAGAAAACACCCTAACATTAAAAATTGGAAATAAAAGCCCCAACCAGAGATAAAAGTCCACCCTCCATCCATCATCTGCTCACACCATCATCCATCAGGCTGGAAATGCTTACACGGAGGGAAGTCACGTTCCCAGCCAGCTGAAGGTCCCGATTCCCTGGATAAGGTCTCAGGTAAGATTCTTTCCCCAGTACAATTTCTGGTTCTTCACCTGCCAGCCCGGGGAATGGGCTCAGCTTTATCCTGCTGCTGGAGGGAGCTGGGCGAGCTCTCCAGGTGTGCAAGGTTCTCCCACCAGGTCAGTGCCTGGCCCACTGTCTGTCCATGAAACAGATTCCATTTACCACTGGCAAAATGAGTCATCTCCTCACAGCCTGAATTTCCCATTAAAATAAAGAATTAAAAAAAAAAAAAAAAAAAAGCAACTCTAATTATTTCTGTGAGCAGGAAATGAGACAGGAGAAAACTGCAACCTGAGCTTCAGCTCCCTGCATTTGCTGTTTGTGCCTCTCTCTGCACTGGGTTGGGCTTTAGCACCAATCCAGACCCTGCCCTGGTTCAAACATTCCCTGGAATGGTGGGGCTGGGTCAGATTTTTGCTGTTTTCTCCTGGGCTCTGTCACATCCTGGCTGTTCATCTCCAGAGAGAGACACAGATCGAGACTGGGCCTGAATGAATTGATTATTTTAAGTATTTTCAGTATTAACTCAGGACCGCAGTTTTCAGCCCAGGCGTGGTTTAGAGGCTGAGGATGTTCGTTAATGTGTTTGCCTTCATAAAAATGGCCATAAAACTGCATCCAATTAAAGCACTGAGAGAAATGGGGCAATAAACACAACTCATCCCCTACAACCTCCCAGACAGAACCTACCTGGCTTCTCTAAAGTTGCTCTGAGAAGCAATTTTCAGGGCAGCAAATGGAACTCAGCAATCCTGGCCACAAATGTTAAGTTTAAACTGCTTTTTCATTGAGGGGCGAGCAGCCAGGTGCGTGCATTTATCCTCTGGGCACTGAGCCCTCCATGGCATCTCCCCTGGGCAGGAAAGTCCCAAAGGGCTTGGGACAGGACAGGACAGGACAGGACAGGTGACCCCGACACCTCCAGACAATCAAGGAATGGTTTGGCTTGGAAAACACCTTAAATATGATCCCATCCCACCCCTGCTGGGGGCGGGGACACCTCCCACCACCCCTGGGTGCTCCAAGCCCTGTCCAGCCTGGCCTTGGACACTCCCAGGGATTCAGGGGCAGGCTCAGCTGTTCAGGATGGCCTGTCCACCCTGGGTCCATGACTCCCTGTCCTGGCAAATCCCTGGAATCAACACTCCCAGAGCTTTTGTATTGAATTTGTTTTGGATTTGTTGGGTTGTAAGTTAATGAACACCTCAGTGGCACCGACTGGATAATGAGAACAATCACGTGGGATCTCCTGGATGTGACGCAGGGTAAAGGAGCAGATATTTCCTATTTAACCATTCCAAGGGTCAGCTCTGTGCACAGGCACCACAGAAAGGGAGGAAGGAAAAGATAAGGAACTCCTGAACAGATTTATTCCAAACAAACAGAGAGCTTGGCATTCACACAGGCAGCTCCAGCTTAACGAAATATTAAATTTAAAGCTTGGGCTGCTACATGAGCACTCCCGGAGTTATTTTATCCCACACAATCTGACTGCTATTTGAATTCCCTCCCATTAATGCTCCGGGTCAGTTCTGAACAGGCCAAGTGGAAACTGGAACACAAACACCACGACAGCCCATGGAAATTCACCTTCTTTACCTCCTGTCCCCTTTCCAGGACTCCTACTGAACAAAATTTGGCATTTTCACCTGCACCCAGGTAAAGATTTCCATGGGCTTGTCCCTCCCAAGCCCCTTTCCCTGACGGCTGCCTGTTGGAATTTTCCTGTAGGAGCCAATGGAGTTAAAGGATTCTTCCACCACGAGCTTTGACTTTCAAATGGAAGCCTCGGGATCAAGACAAATCCATCATTCTAACGGCCAGGACGGAGCTGCTGGAGCCAAAGGAAATGAATCCGTGCCGTGGATCATTAGCCATGTGTGGAGTGCTGCTCCAGAATTAATGGATGCTGTGTCGTGCCCTGGGACTGCTGCAGCCCGTTCCCATCAGCTGGAAAAGGACAGAGGGAAAATTCTGTTCTATTTTTTTTCCCTTTCTCTCTCTCTTTTCTTCCTTCCAGCCTCCAGAAAACTCACACTGCTGGGAGCTGCTGCACAGAGTAATTCTCGATGTGAGTAATTCATGCCCTGGCTCTGGGTAAGGGCTGCTGCTGAGCATTAACCCAAAGGTGAATCAGCAAACAGAACAGCACTAATGAGGAACTCCAACACCTTCCCAGGCACGGGACACTCCTGGCAGGAATGTCTGCCTTGGGATCAGAGCTTGGGCACCTGCACAGGAAAACAACAAAAAAAGCCTGATTTTACTGCTCAAATGTCAAACTTTGGTGCTTCTGGTTTGAGACTGGCCATGAAAGCCAGGAATGCTGCTGCCTCTGGATCCTGCAGCAACCATAAAATCCTGGAATGGTTTGGGTTGGTTAAATCCCCTTCA
>NW_008236162.1:282473-283936 GCF_000691975.1 Corvus brachyrhynchos
ACTTCCAGGGATCCAGGGGCAGCCACAGCTGCTCTGGGAATTCCATCCCAGCCCCTCCCCACCCTCCCAGCCAGGAATTCCTTCCCAGATAATAAACCCTGTGGGGAACTCGACATCCCCTAATTAACACTTGCCAGACATCCCCTAATTAACAATTGCCACGTGCTGCCTTTTCTCTGAAGGTTTCCAAGTACTTTCTAAACCTTGGGATGCATCCCAGGGACTCAGTGAACGAACAGCTCCTTCAGGATTGTGAGCACTGCCAGAACCCGGAGAAAGGAGAAATCCAACCACGAAGCCTCCACTGGTGCAAAGCAACAACGACCCAGCACTAATTCCCAGCTCCAGCACCATGGGAGGGACCCCATGAAGCTGCAGCTGCTCAAAGACAGGCTCTATCCCACCTTTAAGGCTGGAAAATAGAAATATAGGTAATATTTCAAGGAATCAGTAGGATTCCTCACTTATTAAGCCGTTTCCCAATTCTCTTACAGAATCCCTTCCCCGCACAGACATTCCAGGCGCTCCCTGATAACTCCAGCAGTTTTACAGGCCAGGAGATTTCTTGTCCCAGCTCATCCCATCCCACTTGTTTCTCCAGAAACCCCAGCAAACATCACAAGGACAGCTGTCTATTTTAAGGAAATCACTCCTGGCACATAAAAATATTGATCGGCCAAGAGATTTTCCCTTTCAACCAAAGCCTTTCCTGGCCGGGCACTGAGGTGGAGCAAGGCCCTGATTTCCTCCAGTCTGAAATGAAGGGAAGAGCTCGAGGAACAGCAAGTCTTGGATCCCCTCTGGTGACTGAGGCAGACTCATCTCCCAAAAGCTGCAAATATTCACGCCCAGCTGCACTTCCGTGCTTTATCTCAGGTGCTGCAGCGTCAGTGCCACCAAGCCCCAAAGGAACCGATTTTTACAGCTACTCGGAAGACCCCCTTAAAAAGAAAGAAATAAATAACCAGAAGGAGCTGCTGGAAGGGCAACGGATGCAAATTCAACATCTCCTGATTTTATTCCAAGCTTTTGCCAGTGACTTAATGAACAATCACAGACAAGCCACTTCACGTTGTTTCTCAATACATTAATTAGGAACAGCGACACTCATCTCCCAGGCAGCTCCCCGGCTGAAGGTGCTGTGTGGCAAAGATTTCCTTTTTATTGTGCTTAAAAATCCCACCCCCACTTGGGGATGCAAACAATTTGCCAGAATTTTCCACATCAAAACAAACAGCAACTCCCCCGGAGCAAGAACAACAAAGCTTTGTGCTCACCCAGGGGCACTGCTGAGGATCCAAATTCATTTGCCATGAAAAACGACAGATTTAGGGTCATGCTCCACTAAATAAAGGGAAAAAGGCTCAGGGAATTTCATAGCAGGTTTGTTTTGTTTTTTTTTTTCCCATGCCTAACTATCCCATTTGGAAGAATTTATCATATATATTTATAAAAATAGCATT
>NW_008236162.1:283976-285938 GCF_000691975.1 Corvus brachyrhynchos
TGCTTTCCAGACCTTCTGGAGATGCCAAAGGAAGGGGAGGAGAAGCTGAGCCACCACCAGGACGTTCCCGTGTCCACTCCTCTGCAGTGGGGAACACAGCAGCGGATCCTCTCACACAGCTGGGGTTCACCACTCACCAGTGCATTGACACAAATGATTTCATTAATTTAATTAATTCAATATCCCAGCCAGAAGCTGGGGGAAGGAGAGGTTCTGCTGTGGTTCCCTGTAACAGATGGGAGGCATGGAAAAATGGCTTCACTTTCCACACTGAACACACAACATCCGGGAGTGGCTTTGGAATTAAAATCCAGAATGGTTTGGGTTGGAAAGGACCTTAAAGCTCATCTGGATCCAACCCCTGCCATGGACAGGGAATCATTTTGCATCTGGTTTCATGTTTTATAGACAAAGTAAAGATGATTTCATCGTTGTCACATTGTTTTGGGTTCTGAGCTCTTGAATTCTGGATCTGTTGGAAATTCAGGAACAGAACAGCTATGGCTGAATTGGCTGAGCCAATTGGCTCTGCAGCGTGGTGACAGCTGCAGAGTCTGCATTGAAAATCCCATTTTTCATTGAATTTTTAGGAATCCAAACTTTCATGGACTTGCACTGGGTCACAGCCGTGTTCTGAGAGCTCCAGCTTGGCTCCAGCCAAGGACCACACCAATATTGCATCAGCTCCCAAAGAACCAGGCGGCACGGTGCCACGTTTCTGCTAAAGAAGGACAATTTGGGTGACTGAGTAAGGAAAATTTCAGTAATTTGGGTAACTTTGAGTAATTTGAGTAACTCTGGGGAGTTTGAGTAACTCTGAGTAACTCTCCCCACCTGTAGGAGCCACCAGGTCACAGCTGCCTCGAGCACCAGGAGGGTTTGGCCACCCCCAGGTCACACCTCGACTGCAGGGGTGTAAAACCAGACAGAAAGATAAAGATTATGTCCTTAAAACGTCTCACAGAAATGATGGAAAGAGCCAGAGTTTAATCTTAAAAGTCATCATTGATCATTTTAAGAACTCTTTGACGTCCCTCTCCTGAAACAATATCATTCTCTGTAATTATCCCTGCAATCTGGAGCTTTGGCACAGCGCGCTGGGAACCTCTGGAATCACGGCTGCAGTGAATTCCATGTGCTTTGCAGGCTT
This sequence comes from Corvus brachyrhynchos, assembly GCF_000691975.1. NCBI lineage: Eukaryota > Metazoa > Chordata > Aves > Passeriformes > Corvidae > Corvus > Corvus brachyrhynchos. Next base: position 285,127 of record NW_008236162.1, read on the forward strand.
TCGAATAAATACAGGGGAGTCACCAGGCAGGAAGGAAATAAAGTGATCTGCCTGACAAGGACTGCATGGCTGAGGTGATGTGGGGTGTGCAGAACGCAGTGGGTGTTTCCTTGCAGGAATTATCCCTGCACTGACACCGACAGCTCGGCCGGTGCCATCCAGCTGTGCCCTCCAAGCCCATCTGTTGTGGCAAAAGGGCTGTCAGAGCTCTCGTTTGTTAGTCCCAGCCTGATGTGTGCAGCCTTCCACGCCACAGCCTCCTGCAGGTGTTTGGGCTTTATGTCCTACAGCAACAATCCTGCAGAAATTACCTTATTCCATGCGAATCCATCAAATTCAGCCAGTCCCAGCCACCCCCAGTGTCTGGTGCACAAACTGCCACTAAACTGCTAAATAAACAGTGCCAAAGAGGTAAAAGTGCCCAGTGAAGGAACTTTTTCACTGCTTGTTATAATTGGATCTGGAAAAAGGATCAAACAGGATCATTCTAGGACATGGAAAACATGAAACTGATAAAAAATCAGCCCGAATATCCTCTCCTCTGACCCCGGAGTTCATTTAACAGGTGTAAGGATGGAACAGAGACAAAAATAATTGAAGGAAGTATTTGTAAGATGCACAGAGCCAGGCAATGGCTGTGTAGTGGTTTGACATCCCCAGGCCGGGGTCTGGGTGGCAGCAGGATGCTGGTTAATCATGGAATCCCAAAATCCCTCAAAGCCCATCCAGTGCCACCCCTGCCATGGGCAGGGACACCTCCCCCTGTCCCAGGGTGCTCCAAGCCCCATCCGGCCTGGCCTGGGACATTTCCA
>NW_008236162.1:286431-287316 GCF_000691975.1 Corvus brachyrhynchos
GGGGTGCCAGCCACAGCTGCTCTGGAAAACTCAAATAATACCTCAATAAACACTTCAATAAACACCTCAATAAACACCTCAATAAACACCTCAATAAACACCTCAATAAGCACCCAATTCCCGCTGTCCTGACTCCCCAGGGACAGATCCTTTCAGGATGCAGAGCCCGCAGCTCTCCCTGGAATTTGGCTCTTTGCTGTTCTTGTTGAGTGAGAGAAAGTGGAAATCTCTCCCCAGGCACATTTCGTGTCCCTAAATCTCACTGAAGTGGGAATGAGCTCCTCTCCTGACTAACCCCAGGGCTCTCCCTCACTCCCTCATTCCCAGGATTGTCACCACGAGGAAGCTCATCAGCATCTCGCTGTAAGTGAGCAAAGTTCACCAAGTCCAACGAGCTCAATTCCCGCTGCAGTCCGGCCTAACAAAGCTCTCCCTGACACCAGCAGCCAGAGCTGGGCTCAGTTCTGTGGGTCAGGCTCCTGCCTCCTTGGGGAGCACCCAAGGCACACAAACAGGAATGATACCATGGACAGGACGTGACTCAGCCCTAACTCAGCGCTGGTTTTGCTGAGCCCCCCCCAACTTGTTTACGTGAGGAGAGCAGGACTAAAAGAAGGCACAGAGAGGCTGAAATGCAGAGGGGGGAGTGACAAAAGGCTGAGGAAATCATGGAACTGTGTAGGCAGGGGAAGATCGTTGAGTCCAACCATTCCCCCAGCGCTGCTAAGGCCACCCACGTCCCCAAGTGCCACATCCACTGTGACACCCCCCAGGGACAGGCACTCACCCCTGCCCCGGGCAGCTGTGCCAGGGCTGGACAGCCCCTTCCAGGGATTGTTCCCAACATCCAACCTGACCTCCCCATGGTGAAGTGAGGACGCTGCC
>NW_008236162.1:287408-290442 GCF_000691975.1 Corvus brachyrhynchos
TTTGCTCCAGGCTGAGCCCCTTTCCCAGCTCCCTCAGGAGTTCTCCCCTCCTGGACACTCTCCAACCCCATAACCCACCCCTGGACACTCTCCAACCCCATAACCCATCCATGGATGCTCTTCAACCCCACAACCCACCCCTGGATGCTCTCCAATCCCCCATAACCCATCCCTGATCCTCCTTTTCTCCAGGCTGAGCCCCTTTCCCAGCTCCCTCAGGAGTTCTCCACTCCTGGACACTCTCCAACCCCATAACCCATCCCTCAGCCTCCTTTTCTCCAGGCTGAGCCCCTTTCCCAGCTCCCTCAGCTGCTCCTGGTGCCCCAAACCCTTCCCCAGCTCCTTTCTCTGCCCTGCTCCAGCCCCTCCATGTTTTGGGGTGAGTGGCCCAAAACTGATCCCTGGTCCTGTGGCCACACTGGGGTGACACAATGCAGGTGCCCTTTGGCTCGTTGCCCATCTGGGCACACTCCAGGAGAATGATGGAAATCATTCCTTTCCTAAAGTCCAGGCAGACACCTCCACAGCCTTTCCCTCACTCACTCAATTACCTGGCTGAGATAATTATTCCTCTCTTTCAGGTCATTCAGAGCACGTTTATTAATCGTACAGGAAAAAAAGGTGCCCACAATGTCTTCCATATTTCCTTTATTAATTTTTAATTATTTTCTCTTAATTATTAGGGCCCACTTTGCAGTGTCCTGGGTGAATGCTCATAATTAAAGTTCAAGTATTTGCTCTAAATTAAATCTGATCTCAGCTCTTGGGCAGAGGGAGGTGTGTGGGTTTTTTGGTTTTTTTTTTCCTTTTGAACAGGGAAAATTGAGGAAACACATTTGTTTCTGCCATCCACGGACGAGCTGCTTCTTTACAAGCCAAATATTCCCCCGAGTTAATGTGGAGGTGGTTACATAACTCAGATTATCAATTTGGGGTGGCATATGGGCAGAATAACAGCTCCAGCCCAGCTCTGGCATGCCAGTGACCATCACTGCTCTGTAAAGCACCTTGCTGGGGCCACACCATCATTTCATCCCTTGTAGAAAGAAGAAGACCTTCAATAGACCAAAAAAACCCAAGAAAAAACCCTTCAAAATGAGAAATGCATCACATTTTCCCACATAAATATTCCCTCAAGGCCACAAACCCCTGCCATGACAGAAGTACCTCCTGGCATGGCTGCATTTTATTAATCCAGCCCCACTGCAAGGGAAAAAAATTCCATTGAGGGCACCACAAAGCCCCTTCTCCTCTGCCCCTCGCCAGCAGGGAAAGCATCCAGCATCTTCCTGTTAAAATTGGGATGAACACTATGAAATACCACCCTGAAAGCTCTTCACTCCCATTTTTCTACAGCCCAGAAGCTGCCTGCAAACAACCCCGCAAAATTCCCAATCCAAGGCAAACAAGTCCTGAAATTTCCCAGTCCAAGGTGATTTTTTGTGCTCTCGTTGGATCCCTTTTGGTTGGACAGATTTGTGCTTTAATCCCACCCGACTCTGTGTCAGTTCTCCCAGGGATGTTGGCAGAATAGCAGAGAATTCCATTGGTTTTAGTGAGGCTGAAACCTGTCCTGGAGAATGGATATATAAAAATAAAAATAAAAATAAATATAAATAAACCTGTACCTATGGACCTGTCATGCTGCTCACTCCTCCGGGTTTGACCCTGCAGGACAGCCCCGCCTTTCCATGGTTTGAAAAGCACCGAGAACTTCACTGATACCGTGAATTCCAGGGCTGCACTTGTCCAGAACTCAAACCTAGCACTTTCCTCCCCTCATTCCATCTAATCCTGATGGTCTGTGCAGTCCTTGCTGGTTGGGCTTTTCAAGACTGAGCACACAATTTACATGTCCGGGCTAAGCAGTGGAACTCTGAGCTTCAGGAAGGCAAGAAACCACCCAAATTCATCTTTTTATTTAACAATTCTACTCTTCAAACATAATTCCTTGTTCCTTACACTGGTGTGTCACACCATTTCTCAAATATTCTGTGAAGACCTTTCGCAGTGTGAGGGCCCCACAGCGTTTGAAAACAAGGGGAAATCTGGAGAAACAATCCCAGATCACAAAGTCTTAAAGCAGAACTGCTCTGGAGGAGATTATCCAGAGTTCTGATCAGTTGGAAATGCAGAAGAACGTTCTCCATGCTCCCTGCAAGATCATTCCCGACATTTCTGGGAACTATTTTCAGGCATTTGATCTGTGCTGGCGTCAGTTGTTGCTACCCGGAGTAATCTCCTTTCACAGGAAAATGAAAAGGCTCCGTGAGATTATGTAAAGTCAGCCAGGAATAGCAGTGAGCCTAAATACCCCGGATGGATGGACAGGAAGCAGCCAGGCAAGGAGGAATCCTTGGGAAGCACCAACGTTCGGTGCCTCCAGCAGGAGTTCACCCACTTGGGCTGGACCTGCAACATCTTGAACTGATCCTTTAGGCAGGCTTGGGGCGGGGATTTTGGGAGGCTGGAGCAGCTCTGGAAGGGCTGCAGGATCAGCCAGGACTGAGCTGAACCACGAAGACTGAAATTTCTCATTTTTGGCACTGGAGCAAAGCTGGGCCCTGTCTAAAGCTGAATCAGGTCTAAAGCTGAGACCTCTCTAAAGCTGAGTCAGGTCTAATGCTGAGTCAGGTCTTAAGCTGGGCCCTGTCTAAAGCAGAGACCTCTCAAAGCTGACTCAGGTCTTCCTGTGTGTTTCTTACGGGAGGAACATTTTGTTCCTCAGGGGAGGGAAAGTGAAGTGATTCAAGCACATTTCAGCTTTACCAGTTCTTACGCTTTTTAAGCAGCATTTTCTCTTTAGTTTCTGGTTGGTTTTTCTCTCTGTGTGCACTTTTTAATTCCTTTCCCTCCATCCCTGTGATTCGTCTGCTCCATGGAATGAAGAGCTTGAAGCAGAACCCAGCTCTAATCCTGACCGCGATCACGCAGCCCCTGATTGCCGGGAAAAGCTTGGCAGGAGCGAGCTGGAGCTCCCATTTCTTCTGAACCAGGTTAGGGTGAGGGTGTTCCCAGGCAGGAGACCCAAATT
>NW_008236162.1:290527-309022 GCF_000691975.1 Corvus brachyrhynchos
AGGCAGGAGACCCAATTGCCTGCTGCTGGCTCCGTGTGAGGTGCCCGGGGCCCTCGATTCCCTCTGGGCTGCAATTCCCAGACGTTTGATTCCCATCTTTAGGCCGCCGGCGCTGCTGGACGTGATCAGCAGCTTGCAGAGAAAATCGAGGGGGAAGCAGTCAGGAATTTTGGGTGGTTTTTTGGGAGCTCTTGGATTTCATCTCAGCATTTTGGGACTTCTGGAAGACTAAAAAGGTAAATTTTCACATTCCTCTGATATTTCTGCTCATCTACTGCAGTGTTCTGCTGCTTATCTGGAGGAGAAGCTCACAGAAAAGGGATGGCAGAGCTCACACACCCTCCCACCACCCTCAGAAACCCCAAACCCCAGGAGTGAGGAAGTTACAACTGGTTTGCTCCAAGGGAGAGGAATGATCAGCACTTCCCCCAGACCCGTGAGCCGGGCACGTGAACGCCTCCCCAGCACACTGCGATGAAACCTGCAGGGAAATTGCTCACAGGGCCGTTTTCCCCTCTCAGTCCCGTGTGCAGAGCCCGGGAGCTCCTCTGAGGCCCACGATAATCACATTTCTGGGCAGGCAGAGGTCACAGCGCTGCTCTCCAGGCGCTGATTTTTGCCTGGGAAAAAACATCCCCTGGATGGAGCAGGGAATAAAGCAGAGCAGGGAGAGCACTGCAGCAGAGAAAGGAAAATCCAGGGTAGTGCTCCTCTGAGCAGAACATGCAGGAGAACTTCCCTGGGTGGTGGCTCAGGGTCTCCCGACATCGGGTGGAGCTGCTGGAAGGACTCTCCTGGCTGTAGCTCCTGCCAGTGGCTGGGATCAACTTTTTAGGCACTCCCCGGTTCATTTCCTGTCAGTTTATGGCTCCTGGCACCCCAAATCCCCCGAGCCTTGGTCCCACTGTCCTGCCCTCAGCTGAGAGCTCCCTGCCCGTGCTGTGAGGCCCCCAGCGCCCAGGAACTCCTGGGGACAAGGTGGTGATTCCATCGTTCGCATGGAGCTGCCCCTGGAGCTCCCAGTGCCGGCCCCACTCCAGGTCCCTTTCCCTGGCCCTGCATCCCGGCTGCCAAATGCCCTGGCACCTCCAGGCTGCATTTCTGAGCAGCTCTGGTCTCTACACAATGGCTCTGCACTGGAAATCAATTTTATACCCATCTTGTTCAGCACAAGATCCTTCAGTGTTTACAAATTTGGCCGCAAGTCGCAACTAGAAATATTATCTTTTATCCTCCCCCCCCCTCCAATCCCTGCCTGTCCATTAGATCACAGCAGAAATTCAAGATAATGAATATAAAAACTGTCAATGCCACGCCAGTACCTAAACCCTGTAGTTTCCTCCTGAAACTCTAACACGGAGGAGAATAAAGTTTAAAACAGATTTCAAGTCACCATAATTAGGAAATCTGTGACAGTGTGAACATGAAAAGCCAAAGGCACACTCTGCTTTTAATTCATTCCACTCCTTACAAACAATACAGATGCTCCAGAGGCAGGAATTGCGTTCTCTCCCTGCAAGCACGGCGAGAGGCAGGAACAATGGGATGTGACGGTGATGGAATGCCAGCCTTTACGGCTGATTCCAGCCCGCTGTACCACTGCAAACTCAAGGACTGCACTGCTCCCTGTAAAGCAATTAATCTTCCTCCTCCCAGCCTCTCATCTCCCAAGCGAGCGTGAAAGTCCCTGTGCCTCCCGTGGCTGGAGTGAGAAACTCCGGAGCTGTCTGCACGCGGAGCATTGGTGATGAGGTGCTCGTGCCTCTGGGGGATGAAATGCCTCCAGATTTAAGGTTTCTGAAGATTTCCTTTGTGTGGCTGCTCCAAGAGTCCTCCAGGCCTGACAAGGCTGTGGCATCAGGAGCAGTGCAGGTGACAGAGCTGTGCCCAGGGAAAAGTGGGGTTATACCCCCTTTGTAAATGTGTTTTGTCACGTTAAAGGGTTAAAAGCTGACAAGGGCAGCAAAGTTTCCCCAGGCCAGGCTGGATGGGGCTTGGAGCCACCTGGGACAGTGGGAGGTGTCCCTGCCCATGGCAGGGGTGGCACTGGATGGGCTTTAAGGTCCTTCCCACCCAAATCCTTCGGGGATTCGAAATAAATAAACAAACAATCTCAGGATAAATGCTGTAACTATAAATACTGTAACTATATCAAAGGGGCTGCCATTTTCCTGCTGCCAAAAACCTCAGGACTCCAAGAGGCAGCCCATACCGGGAATGAACATCCATTGCTCATCTCACCCACGGCCAGAGGCAGCTGGATCCTCGGGAATCCCTGTTCACCCCAGGGAGCAGCAAAGCTTTTTGGCTGACCTGGTCCCTCCTCTTCCCTCTCTCTGGGTTCTGATCCCCAGCCAGGGCTCAAACCTTGCAGAATTGAAACTCGGCTCCTACAGCTTCCAACTGCTCTCCCTTTTCTGTCCCTGATCATCCTGACTGATTGCTGTGGATGGACACAAACAGGGAGCATTTGCCAGGCAAGCAACGAGGGGATCACAGCAGTGCCAGGGAGAGAGGTCTCAGTTTCAACCCAAACAAAGCCCCAAATGAGCCAAACCCCAGCAGCACGGAGATAGGGATCTGTTCTGCACGTCTGGAGCTGATTCACGGTGCTTTGGTGATGTTATCAGGGAACTGAAATAAATATGTCTGAAATTTGCATGTGTCTACTTTATCCATTTTTATCAGCAGGGCTTCCAAGTCTTTTATCAAGAAAGCACAGCTAATGACAGAAGGGAAATGCTAATTCTGTTTGGTGTCTCTTCCTCCATTCAAGTTCTCTGATCAGGCAGACAAATTAAGAAAGATTGTGAGCTTCTCCAGGAGCCATTTGTTCGACATCTCCCCAGACCAACGCCTGACACACGGAGCATTCTGTGCAATAGGATTTTATTTGTCATGTTGGGCCAGAAGCAGCAGTTAATAATTCACTGCACAGCTCCGCGAGGCTCCCTCGCTCTCTTTCACACAACCTTGCAGTTTCACAGGCTCGTGCTAGGAGCAGCTTAAAATAGTCTGTTATCAGTGCTGCCGTCGCTGTCGGAGCCCCGGCAGAGGCACTCGCTGTGATCGTTCTGACAAGGGAACAAAATAAACAACCAGGAACTTCGGGAAGGACATGGACACGTGGAATTCATCCCCACGGGATGGCGACTCTGGAGCTCAGACCCGGAGAGATGGAAAAGAAGGGCAAATCACCAACACTCAACTGCTCTCCCAACCTTGTCCCTGGAATCATGGAATGCTTTGGGTTGGAAGGGACCTTAAATCTCACCCAATCCCACCCCTGCCACGGGCAGGGACACTTTGCACCAGACCAGGTTGCTCCAAGCCCCGTCCAGCTTGGCCTTGGAGTCATCTCTGGTTCAGATTTGGATTTTCTGCTTCCCCAAGTCCTCGCTGCTGGCACATCATCACCTGCTTGGGGTGCCTGAGGTCAGAACAGTCAGGCTCAGGTCAAGGTGCCTGGAAATAATAGGATTGGAGAACACAGGCAAATATTCCAAGGAGCCAGGCTTGGTGCTCTCTGATCACCACAGAAACTGCAAAAGCCCTGAATAAAACTCTCAAGTAAGAAAAGGAGTTCAGAAATGGCACCTCCTCGGAGTCCAGCACACTGCGCTTAATCCTGCAGGGTCAGGACACTTCCCGTCCTCAATCTCAAATCTGCCATTTCTGATTTAGCTCAGCTCCCTGATTTCCAGGCTCGTGGACGAGGTGTCAGCTCCGAGTGTCACCCCGGACTTCACTGCGCACAAAGGCAGCAATTCACACATCCCCAAGTCTTCAGGGCAAGAAATAATATTGTTCTCTGTGCTAACAGAGACAGAGCTGCTCCTGTCAGCCGTGAGCTGCCCACCCCAACCCCCCCCACAGCTCAGTCCAGGGCTCTCTCCCGCTGGGAGCAATCCCATGGGAGTGCAGGTGAACACCTCACCGAGCATCCCAGAAATGCTCTGACTCCCCAGGGGGCAGCTTTAGGGTTTGATCCAATAAAACCCTGGCAGAGGAGCCATTCCCAGTGCTGCCTTAAGTGCTGGCAAGGTCATCCTGAGGGTCAGCAGAACCCAAAAAGAGAGGGGTCACTGCTCAGTCCAGAGGTGAAGGAAACTCCAGGCACAGGGAAACTTCTGGCTGAGGGAGTTGGGATTGTCCAGCCTGGAGAAGGGAAGGCTCCAGGGAGAGCTCAGAGGCCCTTGCAGGGCCTAAAGAGGCTCCAGGAGAGCTGGAGAGGAACTGGGGACAAGGGATGGAGGGACAGGACACAGGGAATGGCTTCCCAGTGCCAGAGGGCAGAGATGGATGGGATCTTGGGAAGGAATTCCTGGCTGTGAGGGTGGGGAGGGGCTGGGATGGAATTCCCAGAGGAGCTGTGGCTGCCCCTGGATCCCTGGAATTGCCCAAGGCCAGGTTGGAGCCCCCTGGGACAGTGGGAGGTGTCCCTGCCCATGGCAGGGGTGGCACTGGGTGGGATTTAAGTTCTTTTCCAACCCAACATTCCATGATTCTGTGACATTTCCCTTCTCCCAGCCTGCTGTCCGTGTCCAGCTCAGTTTGTTCCCACAGGAGGGACAGCCCCTGCTCCTGGCCCTGCACTGCAAACCCTCCCGGGGCTCCCAGCACCTCCCGACCCCTTCCCACTCCTCATAACGGGATGCTGCTCCACAGGCTCAGGGGGGAGAAACTGCAAGAGAATCCCAACGCCCGTTTCCTCCAGGAAATGGGGAATTGGTGGTACAGAACATCAGGGCTGTGGGGCAGAGCAGCAGGAAAAGGGCAGAGCAGGACGCTGCCAGTGCCACTGGACTTCGAACACTACAGGAATTCCCAAAAAACTGGACTTTGATGGATTCTGTACAAGCATGTGGACACAGCTGTGAGAAACTGCAGGAGAATCCCAACGCCCATTTCCTCCAGGAAATGGGGAATTGGTGGTACAGAACATCAGGGCTGTGGGGCAGAGCAGCAGGAAAAGGGCAGAGCAGGACGCTGCCAGTGCCACTGGACTTCGAACACTACAGGAATTCCCAAAAAACTGGACTTTGATGGATTCTGTACAAGCATGTGGACACAGCTGTGGGATTGGGTGGGACACAGCTGTGGGATTGGGTGGGTCACAGCTGTGGGATTGGGTGGGACACAGCTGTGGGTTCTGGGGTCACACTTGTGGGATTGGGTGGGTCACAGCTGTGGGATTGGGTGGGTGCCAGCTGGGGGTGTTTGGGGCTGGGTTCTGGGGTCACATCTGTGGGTGTTTGGGTCACACCTGTGGGTTCTTGGGTCACACCTGTGGGTTCTGGGGTCACACCTGTGGGTTCTGGGGTCACATCTGTGGGTGTTTGGGTCACACCTGTGGGTTCTTGGGTCACACCTGTGGGTTCTGGGGTCACACCTGTGGGTTCTGGGGTCACATCTGTGGGTGTTTGGGTCACACCTGTGGGTTCTTGGGTCACACCTGTGGGTTCTGGGGTCACACCTGTGGGTTCTGGGGTCACATCTGTGGGTGTTTGGGTCACACCTGTGGGTTCTTGGGTCACACCTGTGGGTTCTGGGGTCACACCTGTGGGTTCTGGGGTCACATCTGTGGGTGTTTGGGTCACACCTGTGGGTTCTTGGGTCACACCTGTGGGTTCTGGGGTCACACCTGTGGGTTCTGGGGTCACATCTGTGGGTGTTTGGGTCACACCTGTGGGTTCTTGGGTCACACCTGTGGGTTCTGGGGTCACACCTGTGGGTTCTGGGGTCACATCTGTGGGTGTTTGGGTCACACCTGTGGGTTCTGGGGTCACACCTGTGGGTTCTTGGGTCACACCTGTGGGATTGTGGGACACACCTGTGGGATTGTGGGTCACACCTGTGGGTTCTGGGGTCACATCTGTGGGTGTTTGGGTCACACCTGTGGGTTCTGGGGTCACACCTGTGGGTTCTTGGGTCACATCTGTGGGTTTTTGGGTCACACCTGTGGGTTCTTGGGTCACACCTGTGGGTTCTTGGGTCACACCTGTGGGTTTGTCTGCACGAGGCCAGCCAGGAGGGGAGTTTGGTTGCAGCCTAAGGACACAAACCCTGCAGAAGAGGAAACTCAGAGCAAACAGCCAGGGGAATCCAAATTCCTTCTCTCACCATTGCACTGTGCTTTATCTCTGGGATATGCAGCCAGATGGGAGTTAGGAGTAAAATCCATATGTTTTCCTAAAAAAAAAAGCCCACAGAAACCTCTCAGAGTGTGTTTGTGGAATTAATCAGCTGAGGGGCAAACATCACACATTTGTCATGTGTGTGAGCAGTGTTGCTATCACCAGCACTGAGTTTTTCCATTACCAACTCTGATGTTTGGAATTTAATATTCCCAACTGTGGAAAAAACCCCAAAACTTTGGACTGAATTCACTGGGAATCAACTGGAACCTTTGTGGCACTAAGAAGGATTATACTTATTACTGAGCTAAAAAATCTGTAAGGCAAAAAAATGGGAAAAAGCCATTCCTGATGGATGCAAAAATCAACATAAACACTCATTCATACCTATTCTTTTATAGGAATATCAGTTAAATTCCAAACACTGGGAACAATTTGCAGGCAGCACAAACAAGCCTGGCTAGAGGATTAATTATAATGGCCAGGAACACTTCAAAGGAAGATGTTTCTCTGCTTTCAAAGCTTTGCCAATAAACGTGTAAATAACCCGAGTCCCAAAGAAGGAGGTGCTAAGATCATAATTCTGAGAATTTCTGGCTAAAAGGTGTTTTTATGATTAGGACAGAAATTAAAAAAGAAGAGGCTGGGAACTTCTATCCCTGTTGTAATTGAGATATTGTTCCTCAAAGGGATTTATGAATATTTCCCGGTTCGGTGCAAGCCCTCAGGGATGGGTTAAAGCGGGTGCCTGGTCCCACATTTTCACTACAAACACTGCAGTTCCATGTTATTTAGCCCCAGGACGGGGGTGACTCCCTGGTTTTGCTTTTAGAGGTGAAGGAAGCAGCTCCAGTGGTTGTTTCCACAAATAACCTGCTTAAAGGATCTCCCTGGGTGTGGAGGAGCAGCGCTCCAGCAGCTGCTGCTTCCTCCTGCCTCCTTTTCCTGCCCTTTGCCTGCAGCCAGAGGTGTTCCTGCAGTGGGAGTAACACCTGATTTCAGGGATTTGGGAATGATCAGAAAATTAGCCCCGGAAAAGGCAAATGCCGCCAATTTGTTGATTCAATTTCTCTAATTATTAGAATAAAATCTTTATTACAGTAAACACCTTTTATCGTAACCAGCAACAGTTCCATACAGTCTGACCCACAGACGAGCTCCATCCCAGGAGAACAGCTGGGATTTCACGGAACCACAGAACAAACCGGGTTGGAAAAGACCTTTGAGATCACCAAGTCCAACCTATGACCCAAAACCCATCTTCAACCCAACCACGGCACCGAGTGCCACATCCAGGCTTTGTTAAACCCCTCCAGGGACGGTGACTCCAGATTCCAGTGCCCAACCACTCTTCCAGAGAAGAATTTTCTCCTGATGTCCGACCTAAACCTCCCCTGGTGCAGCTCAAGGCTGTGTCCTCTCCTCCTGTTGCTGTCGCCTGGGAGCAGAGCCCGACCCTCCCCTGGCTGCCGCCTCCTGTCAGGGACTTGTAGAGAGTGAAGAGGTCTCCCCTGAGCCTCCTTTTCTCCAGGCTGAACAGCCCCAGCTCCCTCAGCCATGCCTCACAGGGCTTGTGCTCCAGACCCCTCACCAGCCCTGTTGCCCTCCTCTGGACATGTCCAAGCATCTCCACGACCTTCCTGAACTGAGGGCCCAGAACTGGACACAGCACTCGAGGTGTGGCCTCACCAGTGCCGAGCACAGGGGAAGAATGACCTCCCTGGCCCTGCTGGCCACTCCATTCCTGATCCAGGCCAGCATTCCTGATGCCATTGGTCCTCTTGGCCACCTGGGCACACTGCTGGCTCATGTCCAGCCTGCTGTTGACCAGCACCCCCAGGCCGTTTCTGCCGGGCTGCTGGCCAGCCACTCTGTCCCCAGCCTGTGGTGCTGCAGGGGTTGTTGTGGCCAAAATGCAGGACCTGGATGTCTTGTTGAACCTCACATGGTTGGATCGGGCCCCTGGATCCAGCCTGTCCTGGTCCCTGTGCAGAGCCCTCCTCCCCTCCAGCAGATCCACACTCGCACCCAGCTCGGCATCATCGGCAGATCTGCCGGTGGTGGACGCAATCCCCTCGCCCAGACCATCAGTGAAGGCACTAAACAGGACTGGGCCCAGCTCTGATCCCTGGGGGCACCACCGGTGACCAGCCACCAGCTGGGTGCAGCACCATCCCCACCTCTCTGGGCCCGGCCTCCAGCCAGTTCTTAACCCAGCGAAGGCTGAGCCTGCCCAAGCCGTGGGCTGCGGCTTTTCCAGGGAATGCTGTGGGAGACAGTGTCAAAGGCTCTGCTGAAGCCCAATAGACACATCCAGAGCCCTTCCTGCATCCACCAGGTGGCCACCTGGTCATTAAAGGAGATCATTTTATGGAGGAAAACTTGGATTTTCCCCTGCAAACACAGCTCTGGTGACAGAACTTGTGTGACAAATCAGAACTTGGTAGATGATGCCCAGAGCAGCTTTGTGCAACCCCCTGCTCTTTATGTCAAAGCTTTTAATGCATCACCGGCTTTTCGAGAGTCTGCGAGGGGATGTTGTGTCTGCAGGGGAATGGATTTGGATGTGCCAGCAGAGGAATCTCTGGGTGTGTGGTGGAGCACGGGTTCGATGCTGGAAAACGGCACTGGCCTCAGTGGTTTGGGAGGTTTGGGCAGAATTAAGCATCCTCCCACTTCCTGGGAAACTCATGACTTGAAATGCACATAATGCACTCTGCAATACTTGTTTTTTATATGTATAGAAAGAGATATAATTCTATAAAATCTATGTAGTTATATAAAATCTATATAATTATATAAAAATAGGTATAGATATACATGTTCATACATATATGAACATGAACATGAACACGAACATAAACATAAACATAAATATAAATATAAATATAAATATAAATATAAATATATATATATATAAATCGTGTGTCTCTTTGCATTCCTATAAATCTGAACAGAAAATACAGCAAGTGTGGGGCTGCCCACATCCCACATTTGGATACAAGAGAATTCTCCATTTCCTAGTTCTTAACTCCTGCTAATCTCAGAATTGAATTATTCTTACAGGGTGTCCCCAGGACCTGCCGAGCTGAGGAGATTCCCTGTGGGATGGGATGGGATGTGTGGCTATGGAAAAGCATTTGAAAGGTTCCTGAAGAGCCTGAGCTGATCCAGCAGCGTAATCAGGGAGGACAAATAAAGTTCAAATCTAAAAACCCCCCAGTTTTTCCCCTCATTCAAGCACAGCTTGAGCCCTCTCTGCCTGGGGCTGTGTGGGCAAAAGTCTGAGGGTATCCCAGCAAATGAGGGATTTGGGAAAACAAGGGAAAACCCAGACATTTGGCTGTGCAGCATCCAGTGAGATGGATGGTGAAGGACAGGTGTGGAATTCTCATTAAATCCCTGTGTTGGTGAAGTTTAATTAAAGTCATTGTTACACATCAGATCTGTAATTAGGCAAATGCTGTGCCCTGACTAAAAACCAACGTGATTGTAACTAAAGGCTGGAAACAAAGAGAACTGGAGCTGACAGCAACGTGCACAGGCAGTTCTGAGCCTGTGCTTCAGCTCTGGGTGGATTTATCCCTCAGACCCAGCCTGGAGCTGGGCCACGCTTCCCCCAGGCAGAATCACAGAGTCCTGCAATGGTTCAGCTGGAAGGGACCTTAAACCCCATCCCAACCCATCCCATCCCACCCCGGCCATGGGCAGGGATGCCTTCCCCTATCCCTGGGTGCTGCAAGCCCTTCCAGCACTTCTAGGGATGGGGCATTAAACAAGGAATCTAAACTGGGTAAGTGTTGCAGTTCAAATTCCTGGTTTAAATCTGGATGCCTTACAAAAGTTAAAATTTCCCTCCCTTTTCCATGGGAAGGGTCTGTGTCCATCTTTTCCTTTGAGCACCATCAGATTCAGCCTGAAAGCTCGAGTTTAGCAGCTTTTGCTGCAGCACAAATATATCTATTTATATATTATAATATTTTCAGTAGCAACAGGGTCAAAAGGAGCAGAAACCATTTTAATGCTCCTCCCGTTCCTGCTGGAGCCATTGGATCTCCTTAAGGGGATTCCAGCCCAGGGTCTGGAAGCCATATGGGACCACCCACTCTAATCCCGTTTGCTTTCCCCTCCCTCCCCTCTCCCTCCCCGCTCTCCCCTCTGGATGCTCTGGGTCTGTCACGTTCCAGGGGGACTCAGAGCCGAGGTCAGAGTGATTCCCTCTCTGAACATTCCTGGGGATTACCCAGAACGGGGGATTAGAGCAGTGCAGGCAGCTGGAAACCTCATCCCCCCTCCTGCCTCCCCCTGCTCCCCTGCCCGGGGTGGGAGGGGGAAGATACCCACAGAGATACTCCATGGACACGTTGTTTTTGGTGGAGTGCCCCCAAGTTAACCTTCAGCCTGTGTTTTATCTCCTTTCTGGAAAAACAAGGAATAACTGGTTGGATCGTGGGGTGTGAGAAGTCAGAACCGGCTTGGGAAAAAGCTCAGGGCTGCAGCCAGGGATAACACTGAAAGATTTCAGGGAGAGAGGAGCCCAGACTGGGTGATCTGGAGGTTCCTTCTGGCTTCTAGAACACATGGGAAGGAATCTGCGAGCCAGCTGATTGTCCCGGTGTTCTCAGCCTCAGCTCGGGGCTGCTGAAGGAACCCCCCCACACCACTGGCTCAGGCAAGGGGAAGTGGAAGCACAACGAGGGGCAAAAGGTTTCGAAGGATTTATTTTGGCCCCTGCTAGACAAATTCTGTCCTTAGGGAAAGCTGCACATTCCTGCTTGTTCCCATGGCTGGCAGCAAAAAGAAGTCCCACGGGTTTAGAGCAGGAATCACTGATCAGATTCTGATCAGATCCCACTGAATTTTAGGCAATTTATCATTAAGAAAGAACCCAAACCTCACTAACCCTCCATGCACAACCACCTGGTGTTTGGTTTTTAGGGAGCTGGAGGTTTGTTACTGCTCTCTGTTGTTTCTGAGGACAAACTGCTGGCAAAGGAGCACGGATTTCACATCCCTGTAGCACCAAAGTACCCCCAAATCCCAGGAAAGCAGCCAGGAAAAGCCGACCCAGTGCCCAGGTCCCGTGGAGAGCAGGGGGCAGCGCACAGTGTCGCCCGTCTGGTGACACAAACCACCGTGGCAACACCTCCCTGGCACTGACGCAAACAGTACAACAAGAATTCCAGTGCTGAAAGAGGAGGGAAAGGGAGAATAATTCCACCAGACACAGACACAGCTGTGCTTAAATTAAAATATAAAGCCCAAGCAGGCTTAGAGAATGTCCTGATTAGCCTTGAAAAACTGCTGTGCATTAAAGAGACCCCAGAATATATTTCATTTTTTTCAGTCCAGCAGAGGAACCCACTGATGCTCTGCCATTTGTTCATTTACAGCAAATATTAACATGAGGCCCAATTTTCTGCCTGGCAAAATCATTTTAATTTTTACCAAGACGAATGTTTGGAAGGGTGAGGAATAATTAAATCATTTTCTACTCCAAAAGAAGCCTCACGGTCTCGTCGTGGGGTTCCAGTGTTTTGTAAATCATCTAATGATTTTCTGCTCGTTTAAATATTGCCTCCCCATCCCAAACTGATTAGCCAAGGGAAAATGTACAGGGTGGAGGCACCAAGTTCCTAAATCATCCCGAGATTTCCTGCTTCTGGGAATGTCCCTCGGCCTGGGAAACTGGAATAATCAGCAGGGCCGAATTCCTGTCTGGGAAGTTCCTCCTTCACTTCAAAATGCTGCAAAAAGACAAAGAAATTGCAACTTAAATTGTGAAATTTGAAATGAGCTCTTCAGCCACTGTAAGGGAAAACTCCCTCAATTTGCTCAAGGGCCTGCACTGGTAGGAACGGGGGCACAGGTGTGGACAGAGGCGGATCCTGGCCCTGCAGAACTCCCTGGAAGCTGCTCTAGAGCGGGGATGAATGTGCCCCTGCTGGGATCACAAGGAGCCCGCAGAGCCCCCAGGTCTGCCCCACACACCCGGAGCTCAGAGCTGGAGCACCCAAACCCCAGCCAGGACACACAAACCAACCCTGTCAGAGCGGGGCGAGAAAGGAGATTCACATTCTGAACTCGAAAATCAACTGGTTCCTGTCAGAAACTAAAGAGTGGGACCAGAGATTCCTTCAGTATCAATTCAAAGATTTCTTTTCTTGCCATAATGAATCTGGAATTCGCCTCTGCTCAATGACAGAAAACCAAGTTTTAAAAGCACGAGGCTCATATGCAGGCACTGAATTTTTAAATTCAGTGGGGGTTTTTTTAGGGGGGAAGGAAGAATATGACAAGTTAACAATGGTTGCAAATTATATTAAAATCTTACTGAAAAGCAAGGAGGACTTGCTTGCTCTCACAGGCAGCAAAACTGTAACCTTCCAAAAGCGTCATTATTCTGCTGCTAAAATGACAAAAAAATAACCCTCTGCCCCCAGAGATAATGCAATTTATTAGTATTTCAGTGCTGAATGCACTTGTCAAATATTTAATCATCCGATTCTTTACATTAAAAACTCTGCAGAGGGAATCTGCCACTGGGGAATAGTAACAATCCACAGAAGTGGGAATATTTTGGAGGATTTACGGAGAAGAACCGGAGGTATCAGTAGGGAAGATGGTTCTGCTGCTATTGTGCGCTGGGGAAAAGCTCAGGAGTGGCTGGCAATGGGGAATGTGGGAACAGCAGGGCTCGTCCAGGCCTTCATTTGCTCGATGCACACTGGAGAGAAGATTCGCACGCCAGGGTTTTGGGCTGTCCTGGCACACAGGGAGCAGAGATTCCTGGTAAAGGGGTGCGGGAGCAGCAGACCTGGGGAATGTGCCCCTGGAAGGCTGCTGGGTGTGGAGATTCTGTGATCTGTGATCCCTGTGAATGAGGGGGGCACAGCCGGAAGCTCCTGAGGCTGGGGGAGCCCCAGAGGCTGGGGGAGCTCCAGAGGGTGGTGGAGATCCAGAGGGTGGTGGAGCCCCAAAGGATGGTGGAGCTCCAGAGGCTGATGGAACCCCAAAGGATGATGGAGCTCCAGAGACTGGTGGAGCCCCAGAGGGTGGTGGAGCCCCAGAGGGTGGTGGAGCTCCAGAGGGTCATGGAGCTCCAGAGCTGGCCCTGACAGACAGCGTGAGATGCTGGAGGCTGGGGACAGGACAGGACAGGACAGGACAGAATCTCAGTCTCACTCCTGGACTTCCCTCTGGCTCCCTGAGCACCAAGGCCTGAGCTGACAGAGGGAACAGAATTGAGTTTAACTCAGAATTGAACAGAGCTGACACAGCTTCCTTAACTCTGCACCATCCTCTGGCTCTTTCCTGCCCAGTTCCTTCAACACTTTGTTTTTCTTCTCCTCCCCAGCTGCCTCCTCCCTCCCAGCCTGCCCATTCCCACTTTCCCTCTCGATGTAAATCAGGAGTGCACAGAAAATCTCCCTGATAAAACACCTGCCCACTTTAGAGCAATCCCCAGTGCTGACAAGTGACCTTCCATCAAACTCCATCCACGGGTGCCAGGAGGAATTTCAAACCTGTCCTGTTTGAGGAACCTGGGTGCTTTAACCTGCAGAGATTTATGGCTCCAGAGAATATTTAACTCTGAATGAGCAGATTGTTGTTGGCCTCACTTTGTAACAGAGCACTTTGAGTCAGCAGCGTGGTGGACTGAAGCCTTCCTGCAGTGAAATGTGTTCCCATCTGTCATTTCCCAGGAATCCAGCTCAGCACTTCCAGCAAAACCCCTGCCCTGCTCCTTTAGCTCCATTTCTCACCCTCCATTTGCCATCTGTGGATGTGACAGGGACAAAGCAGAGAGCTCATTCCTCGACCCAGAGCAGCAA
Organism: Corvus brachyrhynchos; assembly: GCF_000691975.1. Lineage (NCBI taxonomy): Eukaryota > Metazoa > Chordata > Aves > Passeriformes > Corvidae > Corvus > Corvus brachyrhynchos. The sequence goes on from NW_008236162.1 coordinate 304,500, forward strand.
CATTCCAGACACAAATGGGAGTCAGGAGGCAAAACCAGACCCGGGAATGTATGGAAGCACATCCCAGCCATGGAAGTGCATCCTATGGAAGCGCATCCCAGCCATGGAAGTGCATCCTATGGAAGCGCATCCCAGCCATGGAAGTGCATCCTATGGAAGCGCATCCCAGCCATGGAAGTGCATCCTATGGAAGCGCATCCCAGCCATGGAAGTGCATCCTATGGAAGCGCATCCCAGCCATGGAAGTGCATCCTATGGAAGCGCATCCCAGCCATGGAAGTGCATCCTATGGAAGCGCATCCCAGCCATGGAAGTGCATCCTATGGAAGCGCATCCCAGCCATGGAAGTGCATCCTATGGAAGCGCATCCCAGCCATGGAAGTGCATCCTATGGAAGCGCATCCCAGCCATGGAAGTGCATCCTATGGAAGCGCATCCCAGCCATGGAAGTGCATCCTATGGAAGCGCATCCCAGCCATGGAAGTGCATCCTATGGAAGCGCATCCCAGCCATGGAAGTGCATCCTATGGAAGCGCATCCCAGCCATGGAAGTGCATCCTATGGAAGCGCATCCCAGCCATGGAAGTGCATCCTATGGAAGCGCATCCCAGCCATGGAAGTGCATCCTATGGAAGCGCATCCCAGCCATGGAAGTGCATCCTATGGAAGCGCATCCCAGCCATGGAAGTGCATCCTATGGAAGCGCATCCCAGCCATGGAAGTGCATCCTATGGAAGCGCATCCCAGCCATGGAAGCGCATCCCAGCCAGTGGGAGAGCTGCCCCCAGAAAACGGAATTTCTCTCCCAGGGAAATTCTGGCATTCCAAATTTAATCTGCCTCTAACAGGAGACCAAGACAACACCTGCTACTTTCAGCAAACGAGCTCTGGACTCGTTTCAGCCCTTGTAGACAAAAGATTTTTCGTGTTTCCAGGAGCACAGAGCACAGAAACTGAGAACACCAGCACAGATTCCAATTTCTTGTACGCAACACCCTGATATCCACAAATCCCATGCAAATCTCAGCAATTTATACTCATTTATCTGCAGCCTGAACAACAGTAAACGACAGACAGAACTTTTCTCCTAAGGGATGTGGAATTCCAGCAGGTGTCCACACTGCTTGGTTAATTATAAATTGTGTTCATATATTAATTATAATTATAAATTATTATCCCTGAAAAGTGGTGAAATGTCCCTGTGACACGGGCAGGGATCTGGAGTTCGTCTAAAGATCTATTCACCATTTTCTTCACGAGAAAATCCCACTCTCCACCTCATCTCATTCACTGCTATTCCAGGGATCATCCTGGATGACCTGAGAGAGGCACCACGACAGGATCTGACTGAAACTGAACCTCCAGCCAATGGTGTGAGGTTGTACCCTGTGCTCCAAGGCCTCACTGAGAGGGAAAAGTTATCAATTAATATCACTGGGACTTAATTCTCTTCGACTAAATCAGCTTTTGTTGGAATTGCAACAGCCCCTCAATGCACAGGACTGTGGTGTTTGTCCAGAGCAGCTGAGGCTGCCCCACCCCTGGAAGTGTCCAAGGCCAGCCTGGAGCACCCTGGGACAGTGGGAGGTGTCCCTGCCCATGGCAGGGGTGGCACTGGGTGGGCTTTGGGGTCACTCCAACCCAAACCACTCCAGGATTCCATGATCCCTGGTATCACCACCATTCACAGCAGCAACAGCAGTGGAATTCCAAGAGCAGGGAGCTCAACACCCTCAGAGCTCCCAACTCTCCACCCAGCAGCTCCTGGCAGTCCCGTGGTGCGAAATTCCCTGGAATCAGCTCCGTGTGATCACAGCAGCTCGGCTGGGACCACTCACGCATTACTGAAGGCACATGAGCCCCCAGATCCCCTTCCTTGGAGCACAGGGCCTGACTCACCCTGCCCATCCCCAAAGCTCAGCTCCACTTTCCAAATCATCGGATTTTATCTTTTAGTTTAACTTTAAACTTACCAGCTGGACCTCGGGGGGAAGGTGCCCCTGCCCATGGCATGGGGTGCAATGAGATGGGTTTGAAGGTTTCCCCCAACCCAAATTATTCTGGGATTCAGGGATTATAAATTCTTGACTCCCTCACTGAAAATGGAGCTCCTTCCTTCCCAATTCAGCACACATGGATTGTCACATGCAATTTATTTCCTTAAAAATCAAAGATTAAAGAGCCACAAGTGTAGAATAAAAAGGGACAGACGAGGAATAAGAAAAAGCAAGGATTGCTGTCAACATATGGAAAGTGTGCCAGGCAGTAAAATGGTGATTTTAATATTAAAATTAATATTAAATGAACCTGAGTCACTTTGCTCTGCTGAGTGCAGAGCTCCTGAGCAGAGTGTGGGGGAGGCAGCAAAGGAAATGGAAAGTGACAAAAAGGCACCGATAAATCTGAGCTGTCAGAGGGTGGCACTGGAGGGGAGGAGCCACACGTTTCTTGTCCATATTTGCTTTACCACAATCACGGTTTGGTCTCTGTCACTGACATTTGCTGCGCCAAACGCCGTTAAAACTCACCTGGCAAATCCCAAAAGCCATTCCCAGCCCGATCCTCGCATGCCCTGTGTGCCGGGGGCACAGGTCTGCGATACAGAACAGCACACGGGGTTAATTAACTCCAGCCTCGTTTGCCTCACCCCACACATCCCAGCCTTGCTCAGAACAGAACTTCATTCAAAGAGTTCTGAAGAAAATGCTCCTGATCAAATCCGTGGCTCCGGCGTCAGGTTCCTTCAGCTGCGCTTGGAATCACAGATCCCTGGAATGGTTTGGGTTGGAGGGACCTTAAATCCCACGCAGTGCCACCCCTGCCGTGGGCAGGGACACCTCCCACTGTCCCAGGCTGCTCCAGCCTGGCCTTGGGCACTTCCAGGGATCCAGGGGCAGCCACAGCTGCTCTGGCAATTCCATCCCAGCCCCTCCCCACCCTCACAGCCAGGAATTCCTTCCCAATATCCCATCCATCCCTGCCCTCCTTCATCTCAAAGCCATTCCTCCTTGTCCTGTCACCCCAGTCCCTCTCCAGCTCTCCTGGAGCCCCTTTAGGCCCTGCAAGGGGCTCTGAGCTCTCCCTGGAGCCTTCCCTTCTCAAGGTGAGCACCCCCAGCTCTCCAGCCCAGCTCCACTGGGCACACAGAATGTATGGAATTCCCTAGAAGTTAAAACAGAACTAGAAACAAAACTTTCCGATTTCTCCGTCTCAATTTTCACAAAATTTATTCATCAGTGAACTAATTTGGCTTATGGGGAACTATACATAAAAAATCGGAAAAATCAGAAATATTCAGCCCAAAAAAACCCTTGGACACACCTGAGGACTGTAGGCCTGTAGGGCAGATGGTTTCCCAAAGGACCCACCAGCTAAGCTGTGGTTTAGGATTTATTGCAGGAAAAAGGAAAACCTGAAATTCCAAAGGCATCCAGGGAGCAGAGGGGGAGCAAAGGCCCAACGCTGCCGCTCCTGCCCAGGGCTTCCCTCTCTCCCACTGCTTCCAGCTGCAAACTTTGCCACATCCAAACCATCCTGCAATTTCCTTGGCTCCGGAGCTTAATGACAGGTTTTGGAATAAATGACCTTTTCCAATAAGATTTGGGAACTTTATGCATAAAGTGGATATTTATAAATGCATTTCCAACCTCTGGAAGCATTTGAAGGAGTCGTTTCCAAAGTTTTTATTACACATTAAAGCCCAATCTCATTCCGGGGTGTTCCGGGGATTTGTTCAGCCCGACTCAGCAAGTCCTGGGTTTGCAGGGGGAGGTGGGAGAAGGCAAATGCAAACTGTCAAATCCCATCCACGGAAGGGCTAAAATCTCAATCGAGCACTCAGAGAGCTTGTCAGGAAAATTAATTACCCTCTTGAGTTAAGGAGTTCATTCCTGTCCCCACGGACAAAAGCAGCGTTTAACTGTTAAAATCCTGCACTGGCCAACAAGCGACAGCAACTCTGAACACAGCCAGAGGTGAAATAGAGCAGATTTAAAATAGACATCCCCAGTGCTTCACCCCTTCTGTGATTTAATTTGGGTTTTACCCAAATTTCTCTCACCCCAAACCCTTCAAAGATTTGCCCAGAACTCCTTTGAGTCATTGTTTTATTGCCTCAGAGCGGTGATTTGCAACCTGAGTTTTCTGTGACATCAGGATGCTTCAAAAGTTAATAAAAATATCCAGGTTATGTGGAAAATGCTTAATTGGCCCCAGAATGCACCCACTCCATGCCTGGCTCAGAGGGATGCTGTCAGCCCTGGCAGCTAAATGCTAAAAAAGAGGAAGATCAGGGTTTGCTGCCTTCCATGCTATTCCCTGTGTACAGAAAATTCCCTAGGGAAAGCCCAGTGAGGAGAAGGTTTAAAGCCAGACACTGAGCAGGCTGAAGCAGAGTGTGCAAAGAGGAGATGAAGCAGAGTTTCTGAAATTAAACAGGTTTTCGTTGAGAAAAATGGGTCCAAATGGGTCCAAAATGTTGGATTTATTTTGGAATGGAGTATTTTTTTCCCCCCCCCCCCCCC